>NW_008356327.1:3061613-3069745 GCF_000622305.1 Nannospalax galili
AAGACAGCATGTTTAGCAAATGGTGATGGCAAAACTGGATCTCCACTTGTGAAGAATGAAACTAAACCCCTATCTTTCACCCTGCACAAAAGTCAATTCCAAATGGATCAAAGACCTCAATGTAAAGCCTGAAACTCTGAAACTGTTAGAAGAACACATTGGCCAAAATCTACAAGATATAGGTGTAGGAAAGGATTTTCTAAACCAGACATCAGTTGCACAGGAAACAAGGTAAAACATTAACAAATGGGACCTCATTAAACCAAAAAGCTTCTGTACATCAAGGAGGCAACCAGGGAAGTGAACAGAAAACCCAAAGAATGGGAGAAAATCTTCACCAGAGACACATATGACAGAGGATTAATATCTAGAATATATTTATATTCTCAAATAGAGAATTAAGACAAGAAGTAACCCAATTAAAGGGTGAGCTAAGGAGCTGAACAGAGAGTTCTCAAAAGAAGTAAAGATGGCTATGAAGCATCTTAAAAGATGTTCAACATCACTAATAATTAGGAAAATGCAAATTAAAACCTCTTTAAGATTTCATCTTACCCCAGTCAGACTGGCTAAGATCAAGAGAACAAATGATACCAAATGTTGGAGAGAATGTGGGGAAAGGAGGATACTCATCTACTGCTGGTGGGGCTGCAAACTTGTCCAACCCCTATGGAAACAGTGCAAAGAATTAAAAATCTACAAATGTACCTACCATTTGACCCAGTTATACCACTCCTTGGCATATACCCAAAGAACTCATCCTATTGCAGAGACACTTGTATATCCATGTTTGTTGCTGCTCTTTTCACAGTAGCTAAGAGATGGAAGCAACCAACTCATCCCTCAATTGACGAGTAGATAATGAAAATGTGGTTCATTTATATGATAGAGTTTTACTAAGCAGTAAAGAAAGATGAAATCATAAAATTTCCAGGTAAATGGATGGAACTAGAAACTGTTATACTAAGTATCAAGACTCAGAAAAAAAAAAAAGCAACATATGTTCTCCCTCATATGTGGATCCTAGAACCAAACCCTAATAAGTTAGTATGTATCCAGACATAACTACAGGAACCAGGATAATGGAATGGAACCAGGGAGGTAAAGGAAAAGAAAGAACCTGAAAAAAAAGAACGGTAGGAAACAGGCCTTTATAAGGGAGATATGGATAAAAATTGGGTTGGTTTAAGGGAGGTGGAAGGGAAGGGTATACAAGGAACCTAGGGGATAAAGGGAAAGAAGAAGTTCAAGAGAGGTAGGACTGTAGGAAAATGGTATTATTAAGGGAGAAAGAGGGGAAATGGGGGCATCTTAATTGGGGAAGCCATGATCATCATGATGATGGTTGAGACAATGCAAGAGATAAATAATGCCTAGCTAGTTTTAAAAACCAGAGGGAACCATATTACTCCTACAGCCTACTGACAAATTATACATAGCAGATGAAGAAATATTTGTCTAGGTAAGGTTTATCTGAGAACAATTGGTCTTTGCCCAGATTTATCTACATGACACATAGTAATTAAATGTATCAGACTGGTGGAATTAACCTCCTTGGATGTTTAACAGACATACTTTGAGGCCTATAATAATTTGGTCAGAGGGACATAAAGGACAGTTTTTGCTCCTTGCCCTTCTAGGTCGACTAGTTCCACGGGACTATGAGCATCTCTCAAAATGTCCTGTAATTGTGGTGGGTCACCTGTCCTCTTGATCAAGGAGGCCGAGGAGACCCTACCAGATGGACTTGAACCAGTGTCCAGTCTACAAAGAGGAAGGTCAACAGAGAGGAATCATTTCCTCCATGCTTCCAAGCAAAGCCACGGTCAAGCAGGACCTTTGATTTATCTTCACATAGGCGAACCTGGTAAAAGAAAGGAGCCAGGGTCTCCTCCCAAGCCCATGTTACCCCTGAGGAACTGATCCTCAAACAACCTTAAGAGTAAAATAAATTGGTTTATCTGGGCCAAATATATGGCCTTAAACACTCAAAAGGAAAGTATAACCAAAGATTAAAGGGGCCAATATAATTTTTTTAAGAGTCCATATGTATAGCTAAAAGTACATAACAAGCAACAATGCCAGACAGGCAATACCTTCTTTTGAGTAGTTGGCCATGGTGTCCAAAGGGACTCCCAGATAGTTACCCAGCATAGATCTGGGAAAATGAACAGCAGACCCCAATCTTATCTAAAGGAATATAGACAACTGATTACTGCTAGATGAGGAACAGCTGACCTTCCTAAAACAAAGACCTGTAGATAGGCTGACTAGATTCACCAGATGGACAAGCAGTGGGGAATGGCTGTGGTGCCAACAACACAGCAGACAGTAGCAGGGATATTAGAGTGTAAGGGCTCTAGTGGGGGGAGAGAGGCTATGGGAGGGTGCCATCTTGGAAGTGGGTGTATAGTTGAATAAGATGGTTTTGGATGTTCTGCGTGATATACACACACAAAAAAAAAATCAATAAATTTTAGAAAATGTATTATATTTGATGAGGAGGCATGGAAATTTAAGTCGTGTTAGTTAGTGGAGGCGATAAACATTACCATTAAAATCTTCCTGATGATTTTATAAATATACACAGGTGCCAAAAATCCAAGTGCAACTGATTATGACTAGTAATAATCAGTTACATACAGATTACAGATGCATGCGCCAACATCTCAGTGATAGCAGCAAAAAACAATGAATCTTTCTGCAAGGAACAATGTATTTTAAAATGAAATGAGTTTTAAAGGTTAAAAACTCATTCAATTTTATGTCTTACAGGGCTTATACTGAGTTCAATATTTTATAACTGTATTAATTCAACTGTGAACCTAGAAACTTAAAACCACTTGTGAAAGAGATATACTCTTGCTCTGGAGTGTTACTGAATATGTTAAATCTGTAATGAAATGCTTCTTCTAATCATGTGGTTCTTAAAAATTAAAAAAAAAATCTTAAAAAAATAAATAACAACAAAAATATTTATGACTGAGAAGGTCTTAGACCAAGGGGAACCTACTACTGCTGCTTAACTAAATTTACGTGATAGCAAATGATCTTCTAAGCATCTATGTTTATACTCACAGACAAAGGATACCCTCAGCCTTAAATGGGGAAACTTCTTTTTGCAATGGATAGGGTAAAAGCAGAAACCAATGGCTGCACACGATGCTGAGAATGAGTGATGGTGGGGGGTTCAGTCCTAAACAAGTTATTTATATACTACCCCCTTAATGCTCAAGATTCATCATGGAAGACGAGGAGAAGGTAGGAGTGTGAGTCAGAAGACAGGAAAAAGTATAGTGAAATGTTATCTTCTAAGCACAACATAGCCAAGGCAATCATGAACTCACAGCAGCTCCACTTATCACCATTGGAACTGACAACACTGAGGGGAACAACAATCAGCTGTGGAGGAGGGTCTTGGGCCCTAGAATTTATGGCTGAACTATGGGAAACAACATATTGGGAGCTATGGAGGCATAGTATCCAGTTTAATACCCACCGTTGAGCCCACTGGGCTCCAGTGGGTAACTCTAAACTCATGGCAGCACAAATGGTTCTTGTTAAAGTTGGTGTGTCACAAAACAAAGAGTCACAAACATTGGAAACAGATTTGTAGGGTGGGAGTCTGAGGTGGGAGTGAGATAAGGGAGGGGTGAGTACAATAACCAGAATGTATTATAAACATGTGTGGAATTTTCAAAACACAGAATTTATTAATTAAAATAGACAATTAAAAAGAAAAATAGTAAAATGCCCATATTCAGAAAATGGTGAATTTCAACATCATACAAAATTTTGTTGTGAGGGGGTGGCTAAGAGCCTCATGTAGCCTATGCTGGCTTGGTGGTCACTATGTAGCTGAGGATGACTTTGAACTTTTGATTCCTCTGCCTTTACCTACCAAGTAGGGTTATATGTTTGTATCACCTCTCACAATTTTATGTGCAGCTGACTTGGAGCACTGGGCTTCTTGCTTGCTAAACAAGCATGCTATCAAGTGCGCAACATCCTCAGATCCCAACACACATATTTTGATTACCAGATTTTCTGTAGGAAAATATAGTGAACCACACCCATGAAATTTATAAGACAGGGGAACCTTCTGTTATGAAAAATTGAGGCCAAAACAAAGAGACAAAACAATACAAAACTTAATCTCCAGGAAACATAAAGAAAAACTGAATGAAATCATAATTTGTATCTTCAAGAGATAACAATACAATATTCATCTGGAACCAGTAATATGATGCTGCAAAATAAAAATATTACAATCACAGGAAAACTTTTAGAAAAAAAAGAAAAAAATTACATTCATATTTTAGTGAAGGTAATTACTAATCCTACTGGAAATTAAGACAAAAAGATTAAGAAGTAAAAAAAATCAGAAAAGTGAAAGCAATCATAATCTCTTTACAGAAGTGATAAAAAATATTGTTTTAAGAAAGAGAATAGGACAGCCTGAGCAACTCTAATTTCCCTGACCCCACATCTGTTCTCCTTCTAGCCTTGGGCAAAGGCTGGCTTTTGCTCTTAGCACCCCAGATCTCTGCACTACCCTCTTAGTGAAGAAATGCCCACTGTGCCCTGATCACCTGTGCTCAGACCAGCTCAAATTTTCAGTCTAGCTTGTTAGAGACTTTGCAGACTGTCCAGACCCCCAACTTGCCTTTGGACTCCTGAAATCAACTTTCTACCATGACTGTCCCCACCGCTAACTAGCCTTGGACTCTC
Source organism: Nannospalax galili (assembly GCF_000622305.1). NCBI lineage: Eukaryota > Metazoa > Chordata > Mammalia > Rodentia > Spalacidae > Nannospalax > Nannospalax galili. The sequence continues at coordinate 3,066,345 of NW_008356327.1, forward strand.
AAGACCAGCATTCTTCCCTGCTAGTAGATGCTACCCAGCTGTGGACCCTATGTGCTATAATATTGATCTGTCAAGCAAGTTGTGCCCACTATTGCAATAGTGGCATGACTGGTTTCCCTGGGGGATTGGGTGGAATGCTTTTTGATTTAGATTTGAGGTCTGTTCCACAGCAGGAGATTCATGCCTGGTATTGTAAATTTGGTCAAAGCCTATGACTGAGGAGGTCATAAGCCCAAGGGATACTTACTACTATTGCTTTGTGTAATAAACATGTTGTCAATCTACTTTCTAAATATCTGTTTATTACCACAGATTAGTGTTGCTGTCAACCTTAGTCAAAAATCTTTTTTTTCCAGTGGTCAACAGTCAGACACTCATGACTGATCAAAGTGTTGAGAACAAATGACTGTGTGTGCTCAGTCTTAAATGGGACATTTATAGAAACCCTCAGCAAACATTGCAGAAGAGGACATAAAAAGAACATAAGTGCTGGGGAATGGGAGGAGTGCTGTGAAATGTTGGACATGACATGGCCATTGTACTCATGAACTCAGGACAACCATGGTTACCTGACCAAGACCTGTCAGATCAAGCTCAAGCCTGTCAACATGCCTGCATGGATGGGAGAGGGGCTCATGAAGCTTCAGTCCTAGTTGAGGAGCTATTGACAACTGATGGCTCTTAGGGGAGGGGGAGCCATTTTTCTTCAGGATTGTGGCTACTAGTAGATTGCTTATGTTCTGGGGGATGGTTCCACACCTATGCACATGAAGCTAGCACTGACTGGACTCAATGAGGCATTAATAAAAGAAGAGGACATGAAGACAAGAAGGGGAGAATGAGGGCAAGTCTAGGGTAAGTAGAGGGCTAATTTTGGAAGGGTGTGATGAAGAAACATTTATAAATATATGAAATTGCCAAAGAATAAATTTTAAACATTTTAAAAAGAAAGAGAATGGAGGGAGTGGAGAGATGGTTCAGTGGTTAAGAGCACTAACTACTCTTGCAGAAGACCAGGGTTCAATTCCCAGCACCCACATGGCAGCTCTCCAGAATCATCTATAACTCTAGTTCCAGGGGATCTAGAGCCCTCTCCTGACCTCCACAGACATTGCATAACATGGGTGCACTTGCACATATGCAGACAATTCAGTTATACACATAAAGTAAAAACATAAAATATTAAAAACAAAAAGAATGAAAAAACTAAAAGAGGAATTTACAAAGAAATTTTTGCAAATCTAAAAGGATAGTATTATGATTGGAACAAGAAACCAAATTTACTTAAATAATTCATACTAAAGTATACATTATTCATATCTGGTACCATTAGTGCAAAGAATGTTTTAAAGAAGTCAATAAGTGTATGCACACATACATGCATATACAAACATGCATATAGGCATATTGTTCGTGATTGTTACCTATGAGTTTCCCTTTTACCAATTTGTTCAGTCTCTAAAAATGTACTTATAAGTTGAAAGCAACACTTGACTGTATCTTTGTCTTTCATAAGCATGGAGAGTTGTGGAATGTGAGACACTTAAAAATGTGTTCACAGCTAGATGGAACAAGGCCATTTGAATGCTTTTCTTCAGAAACTTCCATTGCCCTGGTTTGCTTAAATGATCAAAACCACAAAGCAGAAAGAAAAAAAAATTCTTTGCTCAAAGAATGAGTAATAGGGAGTTCATAATCCATAGACAATTTTATTTTGAGCCAGGCCAGAGGGTCTCTTTGGAAGGTATAGTGATGATGTCTTCACTGGAGGGCACAGAGCAGCATTCACAGGGCTGCTTCTTTCTAAACAGTTCTGTTTGCATACCACACCCCATTGCTATCACAGACACTTCTAGATTGAGTAATCGTTTGGCATTTGCTTTAGTTCTTGTTTAGGGACCATGGTTCTAAGAGCAGGTAAAGCACAGAAAAGTTAAGAGGAGTGTTCTTAAGGTCTTTCTGTATGTCGTGAGCAAGGGGCTCTTCTTGTTCTAGTCAGAGTGTTGTTTTTTATATTTTTTTTGTTAAGGATACAAAATGACTTCCAAGTTTAGTGCTGGGGTTATCTACAGTTACTAAGTGAATTAAAAAAAAAATGTGCGTTTTGTCTCATAGAGAATATTTCCAAAATGCATAAACACATCTCTTCAGGTTACAGTGCTTCAAGCTGTGAATTTATTGCTAGTGAATCAACAAAATATATAGAAATTGCTTTAAACATAATTCACACAAAATGAAATTATATATTTATCAACTGATGAAAATACAAGGAAAATAACTTTTTAAAAGGTAGCTAATATGGGATTTTTTCTTACATAAATAATTAGAATTTATATACATAAGAAACATAGGACATAGCTCTACATATTTATCATCTATGCACATTTCCATATTTAAAATGACGGTATTCAAGTATCTACCATGTGGCAGTCAAGGAGGCAACGATAGGCAATTTGGGTGGCTCATATCCACAAACATTCTGAAACAGCACAACACTGAAGAACAGACGTCTAAGCTTGGGTAAATTAACTATTTGGAGGATCCAGTTTACCTTCTCCTTATGCGACATTTTATAGCTGACTTTAGTCGTCTCATATCCTTCGAAATGAGTAATCATAACATACCTTTGAAATTAGTCTGTTGTTAACAGCCTTCTAGTCATTTCCTAAGAGCTATAAACACTTTATTTCCTAGACTTGATTTCATTTCAGTAAGTGGAGTTTACTCGTAGAATACTATTTTAGCTTTTCCATAAAACAGAGACAAGGAAAAAAAAAAACAAAACCCTGTTTGAACTGGCTCATGTTTTGATCAGTTCAAAGTAACTTTTCTCCTAATCCTTTTCTTAAAATCCTTTTGTAAGTTGTCGAAGATGTAGATTTATTGAAATCAGAAGGCATTTGGCCACCTCAAGCTACCCTCCAGCAAATAAGAACGCTATGCCAAGGGACATGCTAAGAAGCCTTTCTTCTTGAATTTGTGCTGCTGTGTGATTTTCCTATTTAAAGGCTTGTGTTTCCCCCTCACTTTTACCGAGTCACAGAAATTTCCATCTCCTTTGATTTTGCTTTCATTTCCCACGATTGTATATTGCGACTTCTATCAATGTTTATTAAGATATCCAGCTATGAGACTTTATTCTTGACCTTCTATTTTGACTTCTAAACTGTAAAAGGAGGCACATATGTATAGTTCCAGAATTCGGAAGGTTGAGGAAAGACAGAGAAGTGTGAGTTCCAGGACAATATGAACTATAGAAAAATTAACACTTTGGTTACTTATATATAGGATGATCATATGTCTTGGTGTATCCAGGACAGACCTAGTTTCATAAAGTGCCTGTGTTAGCTAGATTATTATAGCCCATCTCCTCATGGAACATAAAATGCAATGCAAGATTT
>NW_008356327.1:3070103-3090103 GCF_000622305.1 Nannospalax galili
TTTTTTGGAAATGGAGCCAAAAATGACAGAGGAAAGGATGGGAAAAATATGATCCACTTTTTTATAATTGAATTGTGTTGTAATGTTAATATGATTCTTTATGCTTTTTAATTTCTTGTACATATTTATCCAAGAAGAAGTTAATAAATTATGTATTTTTGAAAATCCACAGATAAGAACAATGACAATAAATTCTTGTTAACAGAAAGAGATATGGAAGCAATTTAAAGTATAATTTTCCTGTTCCTTTATTTTTCAGGTTTGTTTATTTTTATTTTATGTGTATAAGTATTTGTCCTGAATATATATATATATATGTGTGTGTCATATGTGTGCAGAGTCAAGGAGGTCAGAAGATTGCATCAGATCCCCTGGAACTGAATCTGTAGATGATTATAATCACCAGGATGCGTACTGAGAACCAAACCTGGGACCTCGGGAATAGCAGAAAATGCTCTCAACCGCTGAGCCATCTCTCTATTCTCTCATTTTCATTTTTATTGAATTGATTGAATAGTAACTTCAAAGACTGTTCCAGATTTGTAGAATGAAGAAACCAAATTAGACAGTTCAAGTTTGACTAGTATATTAGTCGTGTACTTGCCAGAAGCAAATAGCAGCAACTGCAAACCCCAAAGATGGAGATATGGTCTACACAGTAAGCTCAAGTAGACCTTGAGGACTACCATGGTCAGTATACAACTTCAGGCTCAAGAGAATGCAAGTAAATGAAATGGCATTGTTAGGAAAAAATGCACTCAAAATTAAGCATATATGTACTTTTGTCTTGAAATGTGCTCATGAAAATATTGTAGAAAATTCATCTCTCTTGCTAATACATAGACTTAGAACTGGTCTATGCTGAGAACAAGTGACTGTTGAATGGTCAGTTCTAAGCAGTGCATCTATATCATTGCCTTCCAGGCCCAGGGAACATTACAGAACAGAATGATTGTAAGTGCTGGACTTTAGGGAGGAATGATGTGAAATGGTGTCTTCTGGACATATCATGGTCATTGCAATCGTGAACTTACAGCAGCTTATCTTGTCTGCCTAAGACCGAGTTCTTCAACATTTCATCATGGATGCAGGAGGAACCCTTGGTGCCCCTACCCTTCCCTGATGAGCTTTAGTCACATAACGGTTGTCCGGAGAATAATTTTCTTCAGTGGTATAGTCACGCACTACATTGCCTATGCTTCAGTAAATAATCTCCCACCCACGCTATGTACACCCAACCTAGTGAAACCCAATGAGACACACAGATGCACATGCACAAACACACACACACACAAAGGTTGCAAAATAGGAAGGGAGTGGGTGGGAAGAAGATAGAGGTCAGTAGGAATGGGATGAGGATAAGAGAGATAAAGCCGTGAATAAATATCATAATACGCTTTACATGTGCATGAGCTTTTCAAAACTAAAAAGAAATGCATAGTCCCTCATAATTTCATAACAAAGCATAATTTTGAAATGTCCCCCAAATGTTTATAATGCCAAATTAATACATGATTTTTAAGTTTATGCCAAATGATAAGTGAGGTTATAAATTGACATTTTTCCAAGCTTCTCTACAGTTCTATGCCATTATTTCAAAAGGGCAGTCATTGACATTGTTTAGCAAAATATTTTCTAATAATATGCCTGTTACCTTTATAGTTAATTTTATATTCCCCTCGTATTTCAGTTGTAGAAAATATCTGACCTAGATTTATAAAACTTTTCACCCAAGATGTTTAATGATTTCTTCCTCAAATAAATAGGTGATAATATGCTTTGGGGATGCAAAATGGCCTGTAGTAAGGCAAATAACCTAAGCAAATCATCATTATGCATATAATCCACTATTTTCAATTATCCATGCCACTGGTTTGCTACTTTAGCATGACTAATAAAAAGTTATTATTGTTGTTGTTTCTTATTTCTTTCCTCTATTGAGTTACAACTATGAACAATTCACAAGGAAAATGAACAATTCACACACCATCTCTAATTACTAGTGTCATTGATTTACTTGAAACAAGTAATACACAATTCTCACAATTTGGTTACTGTTTTAGCCTTGGAAATGAATATGCACAAGACTTGAATACACCTCCTACTTATCCTTGGTTCTTTTATTCAATTAAAAGAATCTTCTGTGGATAAGATAATTGCTTAAGAAGCATTCTTACTAACTGTGGCAGATACTGTTCATTGGCTACCGAGCAGTCATTCCTCTCCTCTTCTGCTTACAGTGACTACATTTAAATGTGCAGTAGGCAGAAATCTCTTATTCCTGTAGAAGAGAAAGTGCTTGCCTCGAGCCATTGTAATGTTCAGGAAATAATTATGAGTTCCCATCTTCTGTAGGAATCCCTAACCCTTCAAATTTTGTTCTATTTCCTATGGCTCCTATATGGACCAAAATCCATGAGTAAAACAAAGTTACTGGTCATCCTGGTTTCATTTAGAGAGGGTTCTGAAGGTGCTGTAAACATACTGTCAAAGAATCATTGACTCAAAAATATACAGACTGGGAGGCTAGACCTAGGGAAAAAGACTGAATCCTCAATTATACCACTGGCCTGTTGAAACTTAGCTGTTCTACTATGAAGCTCAAGCGGGTTTAGTAAATCAGCCGACATTACACAAACATCATGAAATAAGAAGTGATATTTAAGCCAAGCTGAACTTTTTTTCTTTTCCGTTCTATCATATTGTTGCATTTGTATGTTTATCAGCACTATGATCACTCCTCTTCCAAACCCCACTCTACACTTTCCTAAAGCTCTGAGCGTTTTGGTAAACAAAACAAAATGAAGAACATTGAAAAGACACAGAGGGATTTTTGCATTTTCAGGTTGTTAGAGTAACTGCAATTGTTCATTGGATTTCTAGAACAAAGTAGGTTTTGGTGTTATGAAACTCAGAAATTTTAGGGTTTGGAATTAATCATATTTTGTTCTTGTTTCTCTTTATGACTTTCCATGAAGTAATTTAGTATGAATTAGCTTAGAGAATGAATATAATATCCAGAATACCGATGATGGTGATGATGATGATGATGATGATAATAATAATAATAATAATAATAACAATAACGGTTCCTCCTGAAAGTTGTCAAAGAATGCAAAGCACAAAGTCCTTCCCCTTCTGCACCCAGATTTTATGATTTTTACATCTGGTGCGTTGTGAAGCAGTGGGAAGCACAAGATGAATCATTGTTGTACTATCATTAACACAATGCCCCTGTGTAGATTTACCAGCAGACTTTCCTTTTGACAAACTGTTGGCAAGTAAATATTTCCTTGAAGAAATTCCAGTCCAGCTGCTTTTGTTTACAAATCTATCAATGGCTAAAACCATTGAATGCATCTTCCCTGTGTCTGAATTATAATTACATGTCTAATTGTGAATTAATTATAAAAGAGGAAAATAAAACTACATAATAAATATTTCCCCATTTCTGGATTTGTGCCAGCTTTCGATATAATCATGAAATGTAAAATCTTATGCTCATAACTTCATGTTTTTGTATTTATATCTACAAACAGTAGATAAAATATATTTTAAAATCTTATTTGATTTGTATGAAGACTGATTCCCTTATTTTACTTTCTTCTCTACACGACTTAATCATTCCAAGGCTTTAATTAAGATCAGATTTTGATATGCCAGTCACATTAACATGGAAACCTATCAGAATATTGAATATCTGCAGCTTTGTAAGGTTTCCCTATAGGCAATCAAAATGATTTTGTGTTTTCTTGTTTTACTACTTTTCTTCCATAAACCACAATGACCAAATATAAAAATTTACAAATTTATACAAATGTTAAAAATACCCATCAGAGCATGGGGCTGTTGCTCTTCATTTGTTAGTTCATCAGTGATACAATTTCATAGATGAGGAAACATCATTTATATGACAACTGAAAGGTATCTCAATATTCATTGTGTCTCCAACACTGTGGGCATATATTTGTACTGGATAGTCTGTGGAAGTCTGTGTGTGTGAATATGTGACAAAAGAAAATCTGAGATAAGAGATGCTACCCAAGTACCGCTCCCAAGTAATGCTTATACCTGTGTCCCTGAGTAAAGAAAAGGAATGTAACAGCAGGTTCTGGAGAGGTCAGATGTACAACACTTTTATCTCAAAGAAGAAGCTTTGATGGCTTTCTATTTTAAAAAGCTGCTTATCTGCCTTGAGGGACATTTTCAGGCATTCAGAAGGTCTGGAGAAACGAATTCCCTGATTCTCAAATCATCTTTAAATACCAAGATATGAAGTCTCCAGCACAGCCTAGTAGTAGTATCAATGTTTGCAAAATTGTGAAGTTTAGCTGAAGATTGCTGTAGATCTTCTCTTACAAAAGTGGCTGTAAGCATAGCATTTTACCCCATTCCTCCCTTGGCTCATGCTACTTAATCCCAAAGTGTCAAACAGGCACCTTTTCAGCATCCTCAAAGAACACTTCTGGTAGCAACAAATATAATAACATAAATTAAGATAACATAACTTGTTTGGTAAATCACTAAGAAATTTTTGTAATCTTATTTAATCCTCAGCTACTTCTTTGAGGTGCTACTGTTCTGTTTTTTAAATTGAATTTTTGCAATTTTTAGAGAATATAGTTTGATTGTATTTAGATCCCCCGCCCTATCTGCACCTCCTCCCCCAATGCATTCTACCCAATTTACTGTACTCTCTTATGTATATAATGCAGTCTATAGTCTTATTTGTGTCTTCAAATGTAATTCAGTGTGGATTCATTCATTGAACCCATATGAGTCACATTCTTGTGAAAACTCTTTACCATTTTGTTGTTGTTCAGACAGAACTGAAGCATCTTCATGACCTCAGGACTCAAGCCAGGTCTGCTTAAGCTTCAAGGTTCAAATCTTAAAACTTGACTATACCAGATTTTCTTTGACTTGCTTCTGTGATGTACTTAGGCTAAATGATCTGGCTGTGACATGAGAAGGAACCTGGGGTAGGAGACTAGGAAGCCATACTTTTGTAAGCAGTAGGTTTGTTTGGTTTTAGGTGGTCTTAGAAACGCAACTTATTCCACTCTGGTTAAGGGGTGGATATCACCAAGATTTTTGTATACATGTATGAAATTTTCCTAGGATAAATAAAAATAATTATTAACTTTCGAGTGATTTTAAGGGGATTTTCCTATGACACTGAAAAGTAAAACCATTTCCAGCAAGGAGGTGATTTTGCTTCTCTTCTAGCTTTTGAGATGAAATACACTGTAATTACCTCTTCCTTGCAGATAGCAGATCTGTCAGCAAAATTATGTATGATGCACTGATTGTTTTGTTTTTGTTTTTGTTTTGTGTTTTTTGAGACAGGGTCTCACTATTGGCTAGTCTAGAACCTGCTATATAGACCAGGCTGTCCTTGAACTCACAGAAATACACCTACCTATGCCATTTCCATGCTGGCACTGAAGGTGTGTGCTTCCACAAGTAGCTTATGCAAAATAATCTGAAGCTTTATTATCAAGGTAGTAAACTTATACATCTTTTTTTTGGAGATTATTTTCATAATCAAGTGTTTTATCTTAAATTCTTGATTTGTATGTAGTTAATACAAACTCATTTTAAAGAATAAAAAAGTTAAGACAGTAAAAATATCCCAAACGGGAACACACCAAAATTATATAATAATATTTAACCATCATCCAGCAAAGAAAAAAATGTCTTGCTTAAAGTCATGCACCATATTCACATTTTAAGACAAAAAAGAATATTTTATCCTGCTACAAAGAGCTGATACGGCCTGCCCAAATCTTAGAAATTTTCATTTTAAGTTACTGTAAAATAGCTCCTATAGAGAAAAACCAAAGGCATAATAACATCCAAATGTCCATAGAGTCACATGATTGCACAGAGCTGGATTTTTGCACAAATCTTATTTGACAGAATTTTCAGCTGTCTGTACTATAGCTCATCTGGCCACATGATGCTTAATGAACTTATGACACAACCAACTTTCCAAATGATGGTAACTAAGAAAAACTGTGACAGCATTAAACATGTACTTGACAAATGGGTGAATAAAAATCCTACAAGTTCCTCCATCACAAAAAATGAATGGTTAATGGCCACTCCACTCCACATTAGCCAACACTAAAAGGCCTACTTACTCAGGATACACAAATAACCACCTTTAACATTATTGAGAGTTATGCAACAGCACATAGAAGATAACACTTTGCTGTAGAAGAAATTTAGAAGTTATGGGCTTACTATTCATTTGACTTTGGATTACCCTTGGTTTTAGCAATCTCCAGTTGAAGCCTCATGAATATGTATCCAGGAGTAAACCATGGAAAAAAAAATCCATAAAGTACTTGAACAATCCCAAAATGCTGTGTTTCTAATTTTGTAACTTTCATTTTTGTTGTATAATGGAATGACAAGAAAATATTCTTTAAAACAATTAAAAATTGAAGCCTAGCTGCTTACATAAGTCTAAATTGTGAATTCAGAACAAAGATCACTCATGTACCTCTGATTTTCTTTTCAAAACAGAATTTAGCAATTACCCATTCTTATTCCAAAAAACAAGAGAAAATTGATAACAATTTGTCTTTTGAAAATTGGGCTTTTCTCATTTTTTGTAAGTGCCTTAATTTCTTCAACGTTAATGAATAGCAAAATATACCTAGAATTTTATAACATTAGTGATTTTAGAAGGGTTACAATGTTTCTTTGACAAAATTAATATACCATAAACTTCAACTAGAAAAAAAAATACAATGCTCCAAAGAGGTGGACACTAATACACATATTTTGTGTTACACATGTAGTTTTGACTTTAGGTAAAGGATACTGATTCAAAGAGTTATCAAATTATCAAAAGCTGTCCATCTGGAAAATTTCAGAGTCCAGATGTGGATCTGAGTCTGCCAAAATAAAAGGTCATGGATTTTTTACTACAAACACTATGTCAAAAGATATATTGTTGAATTAAAATTCACAAAGGGAGAAAGGAATTTTAGTGAAAATCTTTTTACGGAGAACAGATAATGAAAGACACAAACGGAAAATATTTAGTAGATAGCTAGATAGACAAACAGTGTGCAAAATGCTGTCCTTCTACAGGTCTTAGTGCAAGCATCACATCAGGTTTGGCTATGATAGAATACAGATTCTGTTAGTAGTTGATTCTTCTCAGAATGCCCAATAAATTCTTGCCTTGTTAAGTATTTCATCATGAAACATAGATGAATCAATATGGGGAACTGCAGCTCATGACAAAATTATTGTGATGTTGCTAAAATTCCTTCTGGTGGGTGTATAAACAATGTCTGCCTCCTCTTTTTTGGTACCAATGACAAACCGAGGTATGATTTCATCACACTGCAGTCTAGGAAACCGGTGAATTTATTGGGCTTACTTAAAGAACAAAGAGGGAAGGTTTACTAAATGATTATGGGTGTCCTCTGGAAAGGCCACACTGGAAAGTCTTCATCCAAACCTGGACGGTGTCTTCCCATACCCACATAAAATGGCAACAGACACTTTTCCGTAGGTTTCCTCATTCTATATATCCTCAGTCCCTACCCAAAGTCACATTCAGTTAGGACCAAATGGTTGGCTGGAGGTGTTGTTGGACTCTCCAAATGAGGGTCTCATGACTCTCCTTGCCCCTCCTTCCTTGCAGCCTGTGGCAATCAACAAGCTCAACTGTGAGGATCCTAGGCAAACAGATGCAGCTAAGCTTGTGAAGATGGCATCTGTCTCCCAAACTCTCTTTTGGAGGAGAATCTTGTATAACTGATGGCTAAAGAAAACTGGAAGTGGAAACAAAATGAGAATAAGTGACCATGTCATTTTAAAATGTTTTAAAATAAAAAAAACGGAAGACTGAAATTTACTAAACATACAACCAGATCTTAAATAAATACCCTTCAAAATATTGAAAGGAAAATACTTAAGTCTCTGTTTTTAATCCTGTGAATAAAAATGGTTTAAAAGATGTGTATTATATAAAATAATCTTTCAATGTGGATGTGCTATTATGATTACTAGTGTAAGCTTTATTATTACTTTGTAGTACATGATAATACATGTATAAAATCGTCTATATCTAGAAAGCCAATAGGCATGGGAAATGTGTTGTTCACATTATGTATATGTGATATGTATTAAATATTTTCATGCTCGTTGTTAGTCTGTAGTTCTTTCTTCTACATGAAGGATTAAACATAACTCTAGCTATACAGATGATTTCTCTGTCTTTAGCAAAATTTGGATACAGCTCTTCTTTAATCCATCTTTCTATATCCTTAAGGATTCTTTTCTTTCAGCAGCCCCTGGAGATAAGATCAGGATAGCCCTGCTTTCTAGGTCGTGTGTAAGTCACAATTTGGATTACATCTGTTCATTTCTCAGTTTATAAATTTATAACTTTAAGAAAACAATGCTCCTGGGGCTGGAGAGATGGCTCAGCAGTTAATAATATTGGTTGTTCTTGCAGAAGACCTGGGTTTGAATCCCCAGCATGCACATGGCAGCTAACAACTGTTAGTAACTACAGTTCCAGGGGATCCAACAGCCTCTGTGGGCATTGCATGACACAAGTGCACTTACCTACATTCAGGCAATATACACATACACATAAAAATAATAAAATATAAAAAATATTTTTAAAAAAGAAAATAATGTTTCCACAAGCACAACAACATGCATTCTTCTTTTTAAAAATAAATAATTTATTGAGAATTTCATACATGCAAATTGGGTGTTTTGGCCAAATCCATGCCCACTCCCTCCCCTCCAACTCCTCCATATCTCCCCATCACTTTTTTTCTGATAACTTCATGTACTCTTTCTGCTTCTTTGATTTATTTTTTTTATGGGGATTTTCTACTCTAACATTCCCCCCTCTGAAGAGGTAACCCTAAAATCTTTTAAGGATTAAATAAAACCTCCCAAATATTTTCTACATTTATGGCCTTTGGAATGGATTATGTTGCTAAGAGGCCCAAGGACATTGTGACTTTTAGCCAAGAAAATGGCTACTTTTCTTTGGGGTCTTTTTATCCTAACTGCCTAGCCAATTCCTACCTTCTATTCTTATCACACCATTCTCTGAAGAGGTTACCCAAATTGCCAATAGGGAATCAGGACGCAGACCACTCTGACTTCTTCCATGCTGAACAGGGACGCAAGGTGGGGCAATTGGAGTACGCCTTCAGTGGGTCTATCTAAAAGGTTCCCAAATTTCAAAACACTTAACTTGAGGGGGAAAAGAAAGTCTTTGAATCATGACTAGGAGATGTGAAAGAGAAGTAAAGGCAAGAGTAATTAGCATTACAAGTTCTAGACAGGGAACTAGAAAAAAGTCAGAACAGGGCAATTTTCAAATGTTCATATGAGAGTCCATTGGAATTTCTTGACAAGGGCTTCCAAAAGCGTCCCTCTTTTGGGTTCTTCCTCATTTTTCTTTTGTCTGCCAAGGCTGGACTCTAGAGTGATGGATTGAGGATTTGGTTTCAGGTATTTCAATACCTGTTGGAGTAGTTAGAATCAGCGAAAGTTCCCTCTCAAAGGCTTCTAAATAGGGGGAGAAAACAAATTTATCCATCATTTTAGAACAATAGCTGGTTGTCTCCCATAGCCACAGGCGGGCACTACAGTAAAGGAAATCCCATCAGAATTATAGCCGAATTTTCTCTTTTTTGTGTTTTTATTGAATTTTTGTATATCTCATACAGAATATCTTAATCTTAATTATCTTCATACTCGCATACCCACCAGCACTCTCTCAGAGCCCCTTCCCCACTGGAACCCATATACTCTGTCATCCTTTTTAAGGCCCACTGTGTCAAGTCATTGTTCCCAGACATTCCACAATGCAAGTCCATTCACTGAGGCCTAGTCAGCCTATCTAGAGTTCCTTGTTTTAGGAAGATCAGATCTTCCTCACCTTGCAGTAATCAGGTGCCAATATTTCTTCAGCTAAGTTTGGGGTATGCTGTTCATTTCCCGAGTTCCATGCTGGATTTTTGTCCGCTTGAGTTTGTATGGGACTTGTGTATGCTGACACCATTTCCATAGAATCATATGAGCAGGATCCCAGGAGCTTGTAGGGCTCTGTTTCCATATGGTTATGCAACCCCTCCCTGGCTCTTAAATCCTTATGCCTCCTCTTCCACAGTGGTCCCTGAGCTCTGGGTGGGTGAAGTTTAATATAGGTGTCCTGTCCAAGGACCAGCATTCAGCAGACTCTTGATCTCTACATTTTGGCCATTTGTGGCCTTTTGTGTTCCTGGCCCTCTGTTGCTTTAGGGAGCTTCATTAATGAGAATTGAGAGATTCATTAGTGTCCTCTTTTTTACCCCTGTTCTATGTTCCGTGCACCTTAGGTGTAGCAGTAGCTTTGTAGATGTGTCACTTAGGCCTGGGCAATTAATAGGCAATGTCTGCATGTGGCCAGTTGTGGTACTTGGTAATAGTCTCCAACTGGTACAAGATAAGCTTCTGTGATGAGTGGTGACTGGGATATTTTTCTGTAAATATAAGGATACATATTTTGAACATAGCAAGAAATTACATTAGTCTAGGGGTGTGATAGTCTTGGGGTTTTCTCTAAGATCTATTACCATTCCAGCCATGTGTATTTGGTTATGTTTACAGTACCATATTTGAGTTTCTTCACATTGAATGGGCTTTTAGTCCTATTAGGCAGCTGTTGATTGCTCCCAAGCCAAAAGTGCCAGTACTGCACCAATGTCCTATGTTGTGCCATCCATTGATGTGGTTATTTGCTCTTGAAGCTTGTGTTGGACCATGGATTGATGTTTTCCCTTGGCACCTTCATATTGCTCTCCAAAGCTATGAGAGCTAGCCTTCAGGGCATGTGGTTTCAGGTCAGTTCCAGCTCTATTGCTCCAAGTCCTGTGTCCAAAGTATATTCTGTCATCAGGAGTAGGGTCTTACCTTCAAATTCTGGGAGGCCATCAAGGGTACAGCTGACTTTTCAATGCAGACTATGAAAACCAGAAGAGCTTTAACCAAAGTATAACAAGTTTTAAATGATCATAGATGCCAACCCAAAATACTTTACTCAGCAAAACTGTCTATTATAATTTAAAAGGAAAGAAATACCTTCTATGGATTTAATAGGCTGAAATAAATCATGTCCACCAAACCAGCCCTACAGCGAATACTCAAAACAATAGAAGGACTGAAGAAAGGAATGAGTATTCCCATGAGGTAACAGAAAGAAACTACATGAAGGTACGATTGTGCAAACACAAAATTGTATCCAGAATGCAAAAAGAAATTAAAATGACAGTAACCAAAACATGTCTTTCAATAACAACTAAATATCAATGGTTTCAACTCTCCAGTCAAAAGACACAAGCTAGTTAAATGGATTAAGAAAAAAATAACCATATTCTTGTTGTTTTCAACAAACTCATCTCACCTTCAAGAAAACATACTAAATTTGGGTGAAAGGATGGATAAAAGTATTCCAAGAAAATAGTTTTAGTGGCCACTGTGTAAGCTGTTAAAGGAGGAAATGAATCAGTGATCCAAGCCCAAGTTTAAAGCCTAATAACTCAAACAGTAACTAGCACTGCAAACTATCTCTTTAGGTCTAATAGTGGTATTTTTATCTTAGGTATAATCAGCTATCAAATTGGACTTAAGACATGTTTAATGAAAGGAACTCAGGTGTGATAGTGTATAGTCAAATACACATGGCTAGATTTGTCATAGATCTTAGAGCAAACCCAATGTCTGTCACATCCCTAGACAAATGTAATTTTTTACTCTATGCTAAATATATATCCTTATATTTACAGGCAAGTATACCTGTCAACATTCATTATAAAAGCTTCTTTTTGCAACAGATGGAGAGTATTACAGAGTTCCATAACTGGTAAACACAGAGAAAAGTGTCTGTTTAATACCCAACCCTAACTGGCACATCTACAATTGAACCTCTACACTTAAGACTCACAGAAGATAATGGAATAGGCTCTCACTAGTGAAGCTTCTCTGTCAACAGAGGGTGATTAACACAAAAAGTCACAACTGGCCAAACTGTAGAGAATAAGAGGCTGTAAGAGAGTATCCTGAATAGTACTCCTATAATAAACATCACCCACCTAGGACTCAGAGGCCATTACAGAGGAAGGTCAGAAATACTTTGAAAGTCATCAGTAGTGGATGATCACAAAGAAATAGTTTTCCAGACCACTGGCAACTTGCTCATATAAACTTACAGCAATAGTGACAGCATGCACAAGACCCATGTAAACTCAAACTGGACAAAGTACAGCATAGAAATCAAGAAATAGGCAAGATCCCAACCTTAACTGAGAAAATATTGGCAGTTGATCACTACTGGGTGATGGAGAGTTGGTCTTTAAGGGAGTGAAGCTAGATAAGCTGACCAGACTCCAGTGGATGAACTCATGCCAAGTGACAACTGGGAACACAAACTTGACTCTATAGGCTTTAACATATATGACAAAATTCATTAAATATGGCAAAGGGGAAGCTTTGCAGTATGCAAATGATGAGGGTGGGCTTCTAAACATGATTAACATGCATCACATGAAATATACAAATTTAATAAGAAACAGGAAAAAAGAGGAGTGGAAATCTCTACATTTTATTGAAATATCATCACCTGCATTAATCTTTTACAATCAGATTGATGCTGGCCAGTTAGATGGCTCAGTAGCTAAATGTGTTTCCTACTGTCTGATAACCTGAGTTTGATACCCAGATTTTACATGGTAGGAGAGAACTACTGCTGCTACGTTTTACTTTTGACATCTACACATGCACATGCATGACACAGACACAGGCATAGACACACACACACACACACGCAGACACACAAATATGCATGCACTAAGTTAATAAATATTAACACAATTTTGAAAACTAAATTATAGGGAATATTCAGGTTTAAAAAAACTAAAAGATTTCAGGACAAATCTATATATGTCAAAGATTTAAAAGAAAATTTCAAACTTTACAGTAACGCCTACTGTCTGTCTTAGACCATTAATTCTGAATGGTCTCCACATGTAGATTTTTACACAGTTTTTTTTCAAATGCATAATAATAATATGCTAATAGTAACTTTGGATATATTATTGATTAATCCTATTATTCATAAGCATAACCTGGCTTTAAAATATCTAGTTCCATGATTCATTCACTTTGCATTTAATCAGTTTATGAGTTATAATGCTATCCATGGTAGTCTGACCACACAAATGATAAATTTAATGAAATGATTTTTCTGATGATTTTTATCTTTTCAAATACATTATCAAAAATGAGAAAATGAAACATTGCCTCTAATCCTAAGGAAATACAGTGTAACTCTTGGCAACTTACTACTGAATATATTTTTATTCATGAGGGACAAAGGAGTGCTTTTTTTAAAAGTAATCTGCTTCTCTCTGTCTGTGAAGCAAACTTATTACATCTGTAATGGAAAACAAATAACATGCTGTACCGTAAGTTTACATTCTTCATACCCATTACCATAATTGAGGGTATTGAAATGGTAGAAAATATCAAAGTGTGGAAGAATGGCAGAATAAGATATAACATGAAGGATATGGTGGGCTTGTTGAAGACCCAATATTTTCTGGTTCATGTGTCTAAGAATAGGGCCATTTTTCACATGTTTATTTTTATTCTCTCTGTGTAAAGTGTAACCCCTGCAAGCATATTGAAAAATGAAGTAAAACAAAAACTGAATCACTAATGGATCAAGACAAGACAGCTAATCAATTTTGTCAATTAAATAAGAAAATTAATGAAAAATATCAGATGACTGACTAGTGGTTTAAACTGCAGCAATGATTTGGTAAGTGATAGGTTCACTGTGCAGTAATATAGTCAGGAGTTCAGTGTTAGAACTCTGTTTAAAGTGCGTAAAGAGTGGTCGGTATTAGGGTACTTCCCATATCATCATGTTAGTAGATTAGTATATAGTATATTATGTATGCCTTCTAGAATGTGTGATATTACTATGTATTTCACGATGATAAAGGATTTATCTTGAATTCCAGTGTAATTATGTACAATTGATACTGCATATAGGCCTCTTAGATGTTTATGTGGATATCGTAGTCCCTAATTTGTGTCACTTTTGCACATCTCACCAAGACCATTCTCTAGCCACACTATTTTTTTAAAAGATGAGTTAGAACATGTTGCTTAACAGAATGCCTTAGGTTTTAACCTTACTGTCTTAATAACAAACTTTAAAAGTCTCAAAGCAGACCCAAATTACAAGTGTGCTCAGAAATCTGACTACACTCTCCTTAGTAGTTATGGCACTTTGAATGAGAATGTCCCCCATAGGCTCCAAGTATTTCAGTAGTTTTTCTCCAGTTGCTGGCACTGTTTTGGAAAGCTTTAGAAGATGTCATGCCAAAGGAAGCACATCACTGGGGGCAGATTTTAAGAGGTCTTAAGCCTTGCCAGGTTTTCAGTTGTTTTCTGTTTCCTATGTGTGCTTGAAGATTGTGTAAGTCGAATTACTGCTGGGAGGCCCACACTTTCAGCTTCCAGGTCCGCTGTGGCCTCCTTTTCCCACTGTCCTTACTACAAAACTGAGAAAATATTCCTCCAAACTACAGTTTAGGGAATAAAAATATTTACTGGACTTACTAACAGAGCATATGATGGTGATGAGGGGTTACTTGCAATAAGGAGCACCCTTGGTCTTTATTTTTCTTTCCCTACATTTCAGGGGTTCAAGATGGTGAAGCACCCTCCCCTTCTCTTGCTTCCCCTGTGTCTTGCCTTAGTCCCTCACCCTCATGCAGTTAAGGCCGATTGATTGGGTGGGAGGGATGACTGTTTCCCTCTGCCTCTCCCTTCCTACTGAGTGTCTTAGGGTTCAACTGGTTTAACATAAGCAGGAGAGAAGCTAGAGAAGTAGGCATCTATCCATTTACTTGCCAGTCCAGCTTGGCATACAGAGGACACTCTTATCCAACTCTGCTCTCTGCTCTGGCCATCTCTTGCCACCATGCCTCACCACCGTAATGGACTCTAATCCCTCTGGAAATGTAAACTCAAATAGACTATTCCTTCTATAAGCTCTCTTGGTCATGATGTTTAATCATAACAACAGAAAAGTAATGAATACAATACTACCATAAGTTGTCACTTTATCAAGATTTTTCTTACAATCTCCAACTTCACAAAAGAGCCAGGCTTTATTTCACAGAAAGGACTTAGTACATTCTGTTTCCTGTTACTTGACAAATTTTCAGTCTCGCCCTCCCCATCTTCAAGCTTCATACTATTATGTAATGAGTTCAAGAGAAACTTTACCTAACCTGTTGATACTAGAATGCATTATATTTGCATTTGTACCTATTTTTCTTTGCTGGTGACAGTTAATTTTATTTTTAATGACTTGTTCAATCATTGCAACTCACTTTTGAGATCCAGATTGACAGGGCTCTACCTATTCTCTTCACTTACTAAATATTAACTATTGTTACCTTTTATGAAAATGTGTACGTTAGTTTTAGGACATATTTTTAAGGAAATAATACCCTGATCAAAAAAGATAAGTAAAGATCTAAACCCAAGAAGCCCCAACCCATGGCTACCCCCAAACTGGCCAAGTCCTCGGCCTCCCCAGGCTTGCAGAAGGGAAAAAAAGAACAACAAGAATCAATTGAACATATTGATGAAGTACAAAATGAAATAGACGTAACAAAGAAGCCCATGAGGAAATTTTGAAGTAGAACAGAAATACAGCAAACCCCATCAACCATTTTTTTCAGAAGAGGTCAAAATTGATAGCCAAAATCCCAAATTTTTGGGTAACAGCATTTATCAACCATCCACAAGTGTCTGTACTGCTTGGGGAGGAGGATGAAGAGGCGCTGCATTATTTGACCAGAGTTTAAGTGACAGAATTTGAAGATAGAAAATCAGATTACAGAATAGATTTTTATTTTCATGAAAATCCTTACTTTTAAAATAAATTTCTCTCCGAAGAATTTCATCTGAATGATAGTAGTGATCCATCTTCAAAGTCCACTGAAATCAAATGGAAATCTGGAAAGGATTTAACGAAGTGCTCAAGTAAAACACAGAATAAAGCCAGCAGGGAGAGGCAGCATGAAGAACCAGAGAGCTAATTCACCTGGTTCACTGACCATTCTGATGCAGGCACAGATGAAGTAGGAGAGCTCATCAAAGATAACATCTGGCCAAACTCCTAGGAGTGCTACTTGGTTTCTGATATGGATGATGAAGAAAGAGAAGGGGAAAATGATGATGAAGAAGGAGGAGGAGGAGGAGGAGGAGGAGGAGGAGGAGAAGGGTTGGAAAATATTGAAGAAGGGGACAAGGATGAAGGTGAAGAAGATGAAGATGGTGATGAAGGAGAAGATGGTTGAAAGAAAAGAACACTGACAGATTCCAACCTTTCTTTTTGTAAAATTTTCTTTTTATTTTTTATTTCCTCAAGTCTCTGGGAGCACATTGTGGTCTTTCCCCTCCCTTGTCCCTCTTGTGCTCAGTCGCCCTGTTTTTGAAGTCTCTTTTCTCAACAGGATGGTTCTCAACATATTTGGGGGAAACAACCTTGAGCCGATTGCAACAGGAAAAGAGCCTCCACTCTTCTGTTCTAAATTCATTTTGGTCCCTTCTTGTCTCAAACTGTGGACTCACCACCACCCCCACCGTGATCTTTTGGAAAGAAACAAAACAAAACAAAACAAAAACCCCCAAAACCTACTGCTCCCTTGACTCTGCTGGAAGCTGGGGGTGCTGGGCCCCTCCCTGTGTAGTAGTGCGTAGAATTCTAGCTTTTTTCCTCCTTTCTCTGTATATTGGACTCAGAGATTATACTGTGTCTCTATGCGAATATGGATAGTTAGCATTTACCACCATGTACCTGTCTACTCTTGTTTAATAAAAAGAAAAAAAAGTAAAAAAAAAAATGGGTATAGAAGCTCAGCAAAGGGTGAGTTTGAGATGTTTGGGTGGGTTAAGTGGACATTTTGACAACATGGCTTCTTTGGCATGTTCATGGTGAAGTTTAATGGACATCCTTGCAGTTTAAGATGACACTTTTAAGATAAACTTCTCTCCTCATTGTGCCCTGAGCCCTGCCACTCAGTGGGAGAATCAGCAGAACCTGCGGGATTCTATTTGGAATTGACATTCTCCATTGTAAGTTTGTTTATTTAAAACAATTTTTTCACTAGAAAGAAAAGATGATGCTCAGTTTTAAACATTAAAAGTGTACAAGTTGCTTTGCTACAATAAAAGTAAATGTGTGTACACACACAAAAAGATCTAAATAATTTCTTTGCTTTTCAAAATAGTACATCTGAAATACTCATGCTTGGTATAAGTAACACACCTATTTGATTCCAGTTGAGAAATATAGTTTGGTTCCACAGGAAGCAATGACACAGTTTTCTTGGTCTTATCATAAATTTATTTTTGTATTCATCCAGCTAATATTTGTTGTTACCATATTGCAAATGCTGGGGGCTTACCCATGTATTACTGAATACTGAGACTTGTTTTTCCATAGTTCACTGTAAAATAGAAGAGATAAACCAGTGTTGTATTTTATAAATTCTTTAACAAAAGAAAGTATTGGAGTCATGGAGGTCTTTAGCTTCCTATCAATTGTTTCAACAGTGTGTGAATACAGTCTGAAAGCTCATCTTTTGCTTATATTTTCTAAACAGGATGAGTGTTATATAAGTTTAATGAGTTGCCTGAGAATAGACAATCCAAGATAACAGAACTGCTATATTTATTTGCATCATACTTAACTCATTAAACTTATATGACACTTAACAACTGTCTTCATCTTTGATTTTCTTCCCACCTCCTCAGTATTAGGAGTATTATTGTTGATTCATTATCTACCCCATCTTATATACAACCATATTTTCAAAGAATGTTAGATAATGCGGGAACAGTGCATACTGCATTATATAGATAGGATACGAGTGTGTATTTTAAAATATATACCTGAAAACATTAAATGTCCTCAATTTTCATTGAAAAAGAATATTATTTTCAACAAAGTGCAGATTGTTTTCATTAAAATGAAAAAAATACTAACATAAACACAAATTATTAACATTGGTTTAAGTGGAAATTTTAGATAATATGGCTTCTTGGCAGACAGTTCACTTGATAAAAATGAAATGGCCTTCTTCATCTCTAATTAATTTTGCTTTGAAGTACATTTTGTCTGATATTAGGATAGTATTGCCTGTTTGTTTCTTTGTGCCATTCACCTGGAATATTAACTTTTTTGGTCTTTTGTATATGGTGACACCGTCTTTGAAGGTAAGATGAGTTTCTTGTTGACCAAAGTAAAGATGGATTTGTTTCTTAATGCATTCAACTAGACTGTGTCTTTTGATTACAGAATTGAAGACATTGACAGTTAAAGTTACTACTGAAAGACATATATTGGCTACTGTCATTTCATTTTTTGTTTGCATTCTAGTTCTATTTTGCTTTACCGTAATTATAGCTTCATTTGTTTGATTGCTGTCATCACTTAGGTACGGTTATTTTTCCCTTCAGTCCTTTGTCTTGCTTTGAGTATTTTCTGTTCAGCTTGCTTGGTGGATGTGAATCTTTGTCTATTGGTGTCACAGAAAATTGTTCTTTTTCCTTTGACTCTAATTGTCAGTTTGGTGTCTGTGACCATATAGAACTGGGAATATATTGCTTCAGGTTTTTCTGGCTTTTTAAGTTTTCTTTGAAAAATCAGCTGTAATTCTGATGCGTTTTCCTTCATATAATACTTGTTCTTCTCTTGCAGCTTTCCATATTATGTCTTTGTTCTGTTTATTCAGTATTTTAACTGTGATGTGCTCTGGTAAGTTTCTTTTGTTGGTTTTGACTATTGGGTGTTCTGTATGCTTCTTGCATCTGTATGAGTATGGTTATCCTTCATCTAGGAAAGTTTATTCTATAATCCTGTTGAAGATCTCATCATTGCCATTGACTTGAGGTTCTTATTCTTCACTGCCTAAGATGCATAAATTAAATCTTTTCATGGGGCCCCACATTTCCTGCATATTCCATTCTTTGGCTTTTAAAAAATCATATTCTTTGCTCTAGTGGTTTAATTCTCCAACTTAATCTTCTTTTCCAACTTTATCTTCAAATTTTGTTCTTCTTTTTCCATTTGAATCATTCTGTGGCAAGACTTTCTCCTGACTTTTCTAATGGACTTACTGAGTTTTTCAATCCCATATTCATTTCAGCTATTTTTTCCAATATTTTTTATCCCTTTCATGAATTCACTTTTCAAATACTGTTTTGTCCTTGTCAGTTTGTTCAGCTGTATATTTATTTTTCCTTGAGGGATAGTCAGGAGTTTATTTTTATCCTTTTTGTGCACCTTGAGGTGCTCATGTGTATGATCTTTAAAGTCCTTGAATTTTTGGATTGCATTTATAGACATTCTTTTAAATTCTGTGTCCTGGGGTTCCTCTGGCAAGTTATCATCATAGAACACTTCTGCAGGCCTGGTAGGATTTTCTGGGAACCTATTTTCTTGGTTTCCCACATTATTTGTGCTTTTTCATTGTGACCTGGGCATATTGGTTTGTTTTGGGAGTTTCTTGTCTGATATGAAATTCTAGCCTCCCTTTGCTGAGTAGAGGCTGGTTTTGCTTTTATTTCATCACATGTTTGATTCTGATCAGTTATGAATAGATAGTTGGTCTGTGCTTCAGGTTCCCACTTCTGATTTTTTAATTGGAGTAACAAGGTGAGTCCAGTCTGCTCTATTTTGCCAGGTTGACAGTCATACCTAGATCGGTGAGTGTGGAGACTGAGGAATAGGTGGCTTCTCACTAGCTCCCCAGGATGCTCCAGAGCACATGAGGAGCAGGTTTCCATCTTAGTCCCAGTGAGGAAAGATGGAGAAGCAGATGTGTTCTAACTAGCACAGCTGGATGTGAAAGCAGCATTTCCCATTCTAGTCCCAG
>NW_008356327.1:3092603-3108036 GCF_000622305.1 Nannospalax galili
GAGCTGATATATTAACTCAAAGTTACATTCACCCAAACCAGAAAATATAATTATTTTCAATTTTTATCAGTTACTTTAAGAATACATTCAATTGAGTAGTCGGTTCAGATGGTGCTGAGACAGTACTAGGATGCCAATGATGGTCTTCACAGTGATTGCTTCAAACTTCATCAGGCACCACATGGGCTCAGAATAGATCAAGTTTCCACATGAACGATCTCCTGTTAAGTCTGTTTGAAAACATGCAAAGATGGTTGGAGTACCATCATTGTTGCATATCAATATTTGACTCTAAAGAAATTATTCTCAAGCTGGTCCATGTCTTTAATCCCAGCACTTGGGTGGCAGAGGCAGATAGATCTCTGTGAGAACAAGCCCAGTCTGTTCTATGTAGTATCAGGCCAGCTGGGGCTATAGGGAGATCCTGTTCAAGAAAAGAAAGAGAAAAAAAAAGGAAAGAAAGAAGAAGAAAAGGAAAACAAAAAATATTCTATTTATTACACTTGGTACATTTCTCAAATCACAGCAATCCAATGGACTAAGGACAGTCAATAATTAATGAAATCACTCTGAGAATTATGGCTGTTCCTTAAGGATTGCAAGTTTAACCTGTCAACACCAGAGATAATCATCTTATATTAATTTTCACGTAATTCCTTTTAAATTCTTTATCCAAGTATAACATGTGAAAACAGTCTTTCGACAAGCAAAAATGTGGAAACAAAGAGTCATTTGTTAAAGGGACTGATCAGATTCCATAGGCTACTCTTGGAAACAGGACCTTGCTGGATAGAAGCCTTTCATTTGGTGGCTTTTTGCATGCACTAAATTGGACCGAGTCTTCTGTGTTGTTCTAAGAGCTCACCAAAATGCATGAATGAGAGACTTCCCATATTTCCATCAGGCTAATATACTTGTTTTAATTCTTAAGCATAAGTGAACATGATATAAAAATATATGGTGAATTACCTGTGAAGAATGCATTTAAAATTATTTTAAATGTGTTTTTATTTGTAAGACATTATGTACGAAGAAAATGGTTATGTTATGCTTACTCTTCTAATCTGATGGTAAAAGTATTCTTAAGAATTTGCAAGTATGTTAGATTTTCAAAACTTGAATAACAGAACTGTGTAACCACCCTGCTGTTCCTTTAGTGCAATACAATACAACTCTAAAATTAAGACTCAAAAAAAAAAATCACAGTAATTCATTCTTGGAGATCTATCTATCGCGATTATATTTCATCCATCAATATGATTCTGAATATAAACCTATGTAAACATTTTACACTCTTTTGATTTTAATATTCTCACTAATTTCCAAAGTTTCACCAAAATTTCCTGGCTTGATTATGTACAAATATGGTCAAATAAAATAGTCCAAAACTGTGTTCAACTTAATATAGCACAATTCATATACAACTAATCTAGAAGCTATCAGAATGTGAAACCTAAAATATTTTGGGGAATTTCAATTGATCTCTTTGGCTGAATATTTCAAGAAAACAGTATGTAGAATAGAATAGTATAATCAGAGGATAATATAAGCAGCAAAGTTGCTATCTGTTTTAATAAAGTAATTTTTGGAAGGGAGTTCCATTTCTTAATCTATGATTTAATCACATGCATGTTTTAGATCATTTTTTTAGGTCTAAAGACAACAATCAAAAAAATACAAACACAAGTGCAGTGGTCTTCATATTGCACATCTAAATTTTTTATAGAAACTCAAAAAGCACAAACTTATTTCAAAAGATTTTGTGAGAGTTTCATAAACTAAATCTTAGTTCTCAAAGGAAATTTTTCTAAAACTAAAACTACTTAGCTCAGTTTGAAAGATAATTCCCAGAGGAGTAGTGAAATTGTTTTTAGCCAAGGTGTTAATTTTGGAATAGTTCAAAAGTTTAACATATTGAAAGTAGATAATATGTTAGTTATGCAATCTCAATTTTATAACACCACTATCATTATAATACAGCTATAACTTCACATATAGCTTTAATGTACTTTTAGCAATTAGAAAACTCTTATTATTCTCTCACAATAAGAAAATTCCAGTGTGTGAGTATAATTTGAATGTCAGTAAATAGCAGTATATTATTTTGACTTCTGTCATACTGAAATTACTTTTTTTAGATTAGTAAAGGGCTTGTTTTGGAACTCAGGTCATAGTTCTGTAACAAAAACAGGACAACAAAATAAATAAAAATTTTAAAGATACTAGAGCATTCTGAAACATCAATTAAAATTCTATTTCACTTCTTTATGGAAATATGCTTTACTATTTGGTTGCTTGGTTGGCTTCTTTGTGGGGTTTCTTCTAAATTTATAACTCAAACTTATATAAAAATATCTTTCTTGAAATTCAGCAATTCACTGCTTCATTTTTGTAAATACAATTTTAAGCAAATGGAATTGTATATTTATTATAATTTGTACCGTGTTCACTCATTCCCTCTTCCTTTTTCTACCTCCCACTCTTCCTTGCTGCTAATTTGAATTATTTCTGACCTGTTAACAAACACAAACTTTTACTTATATAATTATACTTCGTCTATATTGGTTATTGAGTTGTTTTTGTTATGCAACTTTTCTACCATTCTAAATCATTTAGATGGATATGGAAGACAATATTTTGATTGGAATGATATTAAAAGGCTTATTTAAGACATGCAAACATTAATTTTTTTGTCAAGTTTAGTTTTTAAAATCCTGCTGTTCTTAATTTTAGACACAGAGAAATCTCAAAGGTAATAATTCTCATGTATCTCACACTGTTTTTGTGTTTTAACTTCTTGAACTAGTGTAAGGCGCTTTTGCACATGCTGGTGTTAGGTTATCAATAATCTGCATAAATTTAACTGGTCCATACTATAAAAAAATGTCTAGTCTATCTGTTGGAGGACCTACTTTTCCAGTCTCACTGGTCAATTACCTAGTGATAGAACCATTCCCAGGAAGGCAGGTTCACCTTAAGTTATACTAAATAGATGGGTAGAATATCTGGTGTGCGAATAAGGTAACAAATATTTCTGCCTGGAATTAGCTCATATCTCTGCAGGACTTGCAGACCAGCCACAGGCATATAGGTCTCTGTAAGTCTGGTTTCCTGAACTCTTCAGGAAAGCATAATTTCTCCTTTTCTTCTTGTTGACTTTCTTACTAAACATGTTTTCTCTAAGGCTTTGGGCTGCCCCTAGCATCTTGCAGTTCTTCACTTTTTCTTTAAAGCTTCCTTCTTCCAGCTATGTGGCTGCCAGTCAGCCATTTGTCTGACCTCCATGCAGGCTGTAAACTTCCATGGCTTCCATAATTTTCGTTCCTTCTTCCCACTATTCACCTCCTCAAGGCAGCTTCCAAGATTACCAGCTTGCCTGCCCTGAGGATTTTTTCTTTAAGATTCTAATAAAATTGTAAAAGTTTCGTTTTGGGTCCATTCTTAAATTCTTTTATGAATGAGACTAAGAGCCCTCTGGGTACTCCTTTTCTTCCCTTTTCATTTTGGTGACCTTGAAAGGACCCCAAAATTCTAATAACATTTATTTGGTGGTCAGGCAGAGATTTTCAAGTGCAAACTGAATTTGGCTCTTAAGCAAGCAGGTGAATGTCCTCATCCATTTTGCTATCTTGTCTTGGTGCATTCAGGCTTAGGCTGAAGTCGTTGGTTGGCTTTCATAGAGCATTCAAAGAATTTAGGGGAGCTTTTCCCATGGACAAACAGAAAAAAAAAGAAAGATTTTAAAAGCCATTTGTTTCCCTGAAATTTTTCTCAGAGAGAGAGGCTTGAAATTTTGATCTTAGGCCCTGTTGTGCACCAAGCAAGCTGTGCTCAGACCATGTGGTCCTGAGGTGACTACTTTTCTAACTAGATCTAAGCATTTTCAATTTCAGTGTATATGGAAAGTCAGGGGCCATGCTTGAGACATATGCTTTCAGAGCAACGACCCAGTGATTTATGTGGTAGATATAGTGCCTTGTTCCTTCTGCTGCCTTAATGATTTTCTTCTCCAGCATAGCTTGTATCTAGGAATGAAGAGATCCAGTAAACTTTGCTTGGCATTATAGCTACAATGGTTGTTGAAAGACATGGATTCCTTTGGTTTGCTTTACTATTTGGAGCCTTGTAAAAGTAAAAATGTTTGCTTTCAACATTTAATCTGTGAGGCATGTGAATCCCACAGGGCTTGTATCCTGGTGGGGGATGGGCTTGTTTGATCTTGGGACTGTGATCACTAACATGGCCATGTGGCCTGGTTGCCATCATGGATACTGACCTCCAAGAGGGAAGCAAACATGTGACCTGGTCTCCACCTTGGCTGATGACATCATCAAGTCACGTGGCTTGGTTGCCATCTTGGATAGTGACATATTCAAAATGGCAGTGACCTGTGTCACCTTGCTGCCATCTTAATCCATTCACATAGCATGATTCCAAATGGTGATACCCAGAAACTTATTGGTACCAGGGATGCCTAGGAGTTTCCTGAAATGCAGACATTTAATTGTATGCCCTAATTTTCTTGCAACTCATTTTTATTTTGGTTTCTTGATGATGTCATAGAAAAGCAATGCATTTTTATGCCAGACTAAGGGAGTAATGCCAGATCTCCACAATGAGAATTTAAATTTAACATTGTTTGGGCCTGTTTCTAAAGGGAATTACTTTGAGTTTTAACTTCTTGTATGGTATATTTACTGGCTTTTAAAGATGATTGTTTTAAGTTTTTACATTGTTGACATATTTACTGATTTTTATAAAAGAAATTATTTTTAGATTTTGAATTGCTTGTATGACAACTACCTGGTAGTTTTAAGGGAATTATTTTGGATTTTAACATCTTTTATATCATATATTTGCTGATTTCTAAAAGTGGTTATTTTGAATTCTCACTGTTTTTCATAGAATATTTGTCAAATCCTAAAGGGAACTTAAAGTTTTTCTAGTTATATGCCTTCAAGACTAGCCAGGGACAAAGGGAGCTGACACTTTGTGATGGCTAGACCTGGAAAGCTCATGGAAATTTGTACTCCAGGGCCAAACCTTACAAGAGACAAGCTGCTACCAGCACATAGTTAAAATAATGGGAGGTAAAAAGGGATAGCCTACTTGGATGGGAGACTTAAGATGCGGGCTCCACTAGTCTTAATTCCTCCCCTTTATATATTGTGATTCTAAGCCTGTTTTTCTCTGGGATAGAGTATTTCCCTCTCTGATGCTTAGTTGCTGTGTGCTTGCTTTTGTTCCAGCCCCATCATTCCCTGGGTACTTTCTAGTTACAATGTCATGGACAGACTAAAGAGAAAGAACATTGTGATATTGTCTCTGTGCACGTTCTTTTAGGTACCATTGTTTTCTAAGTTCCTTATTCTCCAGGTTATGGGCACTTAATCCAAGATTATGTATGGTAAATAATGAAATGGATTTTCTAATCAAGACAGACAGATAGCCTTCTTTAAGAGAATTCACCCTGTGAGTTAACAGTCATGCTTTATTTTAAAAAGTAAAATATGGGCCACCAATTTGGAACTTTTAGGAAAAGTGTCAGAGGGAGCATTTAAGAGGATATTAAGCTTCAGCTCATGTGATGGCTAATCCCAGGTGTCAACTTGACTGGATCTGGGATTAACTGAAATGAAAGAGATCTTCTTGATTGGATCACTTGAAGCTGGAAGACACACCTTAAATGTGGGTGTTACCTTTTGATGGCAGCCAGTATGAAAGGCCAAGACAGAGGCGAACACCAGGCTTCTTGCTGCTTGCCTTCTCTCTCGCTGGTGAATTTGTCTTGCTGCTGTAGACTGAAGACTACCTGATCTTTAGGAATTTTTCAGACCTTCAGTGCCAGATGGGGACTACTGAGACATCCAGCCTTGTGGACTGAGCAACTATGGATTCTCAGCCTCTCCAAAGTGTTGCAGCCATTGTTGGACTACTCAGACTCTATCTTGTGAGCTAAGCTGATAAATCTCTATACATATATATTCATTCTACTGGTTCTGTTTCTTTGGAGAACCCAGACTAGTACAGCCCACAAAGGAGCCAGATCAGGAAGCTTTCCCTAACTTATATAATCACTAGAAGTTGGCTAATTTCTCTAATGAATCATGGCTGATGTTTACTCCAGTGGTTTCATGTAAGATGGAGTCCTGCACAGGCAAGATAAGATTAATCAGGTCAAACACAGAAAGAATTCATTAATGTCAGAGGGTCACATTGGTAAGAGTGAATAATTCCTAACAGGCTCCTTCTTCTTTAGGGTCACTAGTAAAGAAGGAGAGGCTACAGGTACCCCCATTCCCACGCCAATGACAGAGTGATAGTGACTAAGTTGGTAGTATTGCCTTTTGTCTTGGTCACTCATGATAAAAGGATGAGAGTCTCTGGAGGATGCACTGGAGAAGGAGACCAAGAAGGTTTGGGAGATGTTTCAGATAGCTTCTTTTGTCTTACAGATAAATAGCCAGTTCAGCTAAGACTACAATGTCTTAAGCAAAGATTACACTAGAGTGTACCCTTACCCATTGATATCTAAAGGGATGTTGATATCTTTCTGTACTCAGACCTGGTCTAGATATACCATGGAGGGAAAAATTTGTTTTGTAATGGGAAATATCAAGGAAGAAGGTACTTATTGGGTCTTTCAGGTTGTAGTCTTTGTGAATATACACAAACCAACTGACTGTGGTTATAAGTTTTCTTGCATCTTGGTCGCATCACAGCCAGAGAAGATCTCAGGTTTGACATTGGTAAACGCAGATACTTCTGATGACCTAATCCTGCTTGATGATGGATGCTCACTGCCAAGTACCAATGGTTTTGTAAAGCTTAGAATTATCAAGCAAGGTGACCTCTTAAAGTAAAATGTTCTGTCTTTTGTCAATCCCCATCTCCAATAAAGGACCCAGTAGATGAAAAGTGTAGACTAGAAAAATGTATACAGGTTATAAGAAGGATAGGTTTCAGTCCTGCTAGTAGTCACTGGACTCAACAGATCTCCTGTCTAATGTAGAACACTGATTTAAATTCTAAAGAGAAACAAATGCCTTTTTGTATTAATTATATTAGTAACTTGTCACGTACTATTTGAGCTCACTGAGAAGTTGACTCTGGAGATGGGATTGGCCTTCCCACTTAAGACTTTAGCATATTATCTCAAGATGTGTTCTCCAAGACTCTTTTCCAGATTCGGGATGGCCCCTTGACCCTGTGACAAGAAAAAGGAGAATAACAAAACAGCCTAAGAGTAAAGGCACTATGCAGTTGAGAAGAGCTAAGGTGTAAACTAATTTCAACATAGGGTATTACTGTTTATAGTAAAAGTAGTTAATGGGATTCTCTATTTGGTTACAATACTGAGTAAAGTCACAAACACAGACTAATATAAAATATATAGTAAATACAAAGATAAATTTAACTACTTAATGAAAAAACAACAGGATAGACTTTTTTTTAAAATAAAAGAAATTCGATTCATAGTTGATGGAGAGGACAGAGAGGATCTTCTGCCTAGAATTCCTCAGTCAGTAACTAAACCATCACAGTTTTCCTTAATTGATTATGCTGGAGGTTGTGAACATCAATTTGATAATGTTTAACTATGTACCAGTTGCTTCTTTCTAACTAAAGCAAGGTTTGTGTAGACAACTCTCTAAAGTACAAAAGGTAAACAGAATTTTTAACTGTTTTGTGTTTTCTATAAGGTTTACCTGGTAACTTATAAAGCACAGTTTGTACACAGATAATATTAACTTATTACATTATCTTATGTGTGTAATTTAGATTCCACGTTCTTTTAATAAGATGATGCAGCACACTACTTTCTTCTGAGCAAAACAACTACCATCTTCATGATTTCAGCTGTGTCCACTGACAAAAGATCATCACAAGTGACCTTATTGACTATCATATTCTTTCATCGAAGGAGGGGTAAGCAGGGTCATTGGATCCTCACCTGAGTATCCAGCTGCTCTTCTCAGCCAACTGTATGTAATTTTGCCCTAATCACATATGGTCTCCTGGGTTGGGGGAGGAATAAGTATATTATCTGGGGAAGACTAGGAAGAGAAGGCTTGACCCATGTTGGGTAAAGGCTTACTAGTGTAAATACTCTCAGGTCACCCATACACCCCAGGAACCCCTCAGTCATCTCTGTAAGTAAGCTCAGTAAATTCAGTGGTTCCCAAGGAAAACTTTAATACTAAGCAATGTTTATCCCCTTCTAAGGTTCTAGTGGTTTGACACTAGAACCTTAGAAGGGGATAAACATTGCTTAGTATCCCCAGAAAAGGAATTCTCACAAAAGATAGAAAGTTTATTTGTTAATGTTATTATGTCTCAATGTTTTTTAAAAAGATAAAAGATGTTAAAAGGACATGAGAATTGAGACATTTTATTAAGAAGGATTTATGCATAAAGATTAAAAACAAAAAAGCCTATGCAAGTGATGGAGGTCTGCTTAGCTTTGTTAACAATTTATCAAGGAGAAGACAGAGATAATATATAGATAATCTTAAAATTTCTAAGGTCATAGCTTAGTCAACTAGTTTGAGAATGTTTATTCAAGGTTTATTTAAGAATGTTTGTTTTTTTCCCAAGCTTTAACTAGATAGCACATGGTAATGACAAGTACCAGATGGGTGTAACTAACCTTCCTGGGTGTTTAATAGCCAGATTTGAGGCCTATAAAAATCTGGTCAGAGGGACATAGAGGGACAATTTTTTGTTCCTTGCCCTCCAAGGTCGACTAAATTCCAGGGGACTATGGAGCCTCTCTCGAAATGTCCTGTAACTGTGGTAAGTCACCTGTCCTCTTGATCAGGGAAGCCATGGAGATCCCACCAGATGGACTTCAACCAGTGTCCAGTCTACAAAGAGGAGGGTCAACACTTCCACGTGAAGCCAGCCAGGATTGAGCAGGATTTTTGACTTAATTTCACATAGATAGAACCGATAAAAGAAAGGAGCCAGGGGATCATCCCAAGCCCATGTGACCCCTCAGGAACATATCCTCAAATGACCTTAGAAGTAAAAATAAATTGGTTTATATGGGCGACTGTATGGTCTTAAACACCCAAAAGGAAAGTATAACTAAAGATTAAGGAACTAGCTCAAATCTCTGCAGTACTTACAGACCAGCCACAGTCATGTAGGTCTCTGTAAGTCTGTCCACTTTTGAGTTCAGGAAAGCATAATTTCTCCTTTTCTTCTTCATGCCTTTCTTACTAAACATGCTTTCTCTAAGGCTTTGGGCTGCCCCTAGCATCTTGTAATTCACTTTTTCTCTAAACCTTCCTTCCCCCAGCCATGTGGATGCCAGTCAGCCATGTGTCTGACCTCCATGCAGGCTCTAAGCCATCATGGCTTCCATAATTTTCTTTCTTTCTTCCAACTATTCACCTCCTCAAGGTAGCTGCCAATATTACCAGCTTGCCTGCCCTGAGGATTTTTTCTTTAAGAGTCTAACAAAATAGTAAAAGTTTCTGTTTGGGTCCATTCTTAAATTCTTTTATTAATGAGACTAAGAACCCTCTAGGGGTCCCTCTTTATCTGCATTTCACTGTGGGCCATGTTGATACTTTATTGTTAGCCACACCCCTCAATCAGATTTTCTTGGTTTTAATCCAGTGTTCTTTATTTGTATGTGTTTTTTTTCCTGTCATGTATCCCTAGGTACCTCTTGGTTGTAATAGTATCACAGACTCCTTTTGATGACTTTGATTACTCTGAAGAGCATCCCTCAATTTTTATTTCTCTGATTATTTCTTTCATGATCTGATTCTGGTCATAAGCCATTGAGTGGAATACCACAAATTTAACTTGCTTCTTCATCATATCAATAAGGGGTCCTATGATCCATGAGCTGGGTCAATGATACTGGCTACATATCATCTAAGTTAAGATGTGTTTATCAGGTTTGTGCACCATGAATACATTTTTCTTTCTCCAACTTTTCTATATTGTCCTCTTTGAGAGGCAGTCATTTTTGTAATTAGAAGGAAAATAACATGCAGCCTTCTTGAGGGTGGAATATTTATGAAATATTCTCAAAAATATGTCACATATAACTGACTTTGTTGTCTTTTTTGTATATCAGTTTTATATAGTTTCTATGATATCAGTTGTTTTTAAGGCAAATATGTTTTGTAGAATAGTTAATGCATAATGTTCCTTTATTATTTCCTTTAGCACATTTTTGTTCTATGTGTTTATTTTTATTTTTATTATTTCTCATTGAGAAAACAAATTTACAAATTTGGGGGTGACAGGGCTAGAGAGACGGCTCAGTGGTTTAAGCCACTGGCTACTCATGCAGAAGACCTGTATTTGGTTACCAGCACCCACATGGAAGTTAATGGCAGCCTGTAATTTCAGTTCCAGAGGATCTGACAACCTCTGTGGGCACTGCACAACTTGGGTGCACATATACATGCAGGCAATACACTCATACACATAAAATAAACAATAAAGATGGCTTTGAATTGTTGGTGTTTTCTTGTAATTCTTTGATCATGTTTATGACTGTTATTTTAAATTCTGTGCCCTGTGTTTTTGACAGGTGGTTCTTAAAGATGTGAGCTTCTACAGAACTTGTGAGTTTTATTGGGGACATATTTTCCTGGTTTTTCATATTGTTTGTGTTTTTGTGTTGTCATCTGGGCATATGGATGTTCTTTTTCAGTTATGTGTTCAACAGGAACTTCTGCTCTGCTTTTGTTTCATTTAATTTTCGTTCTCTTAATGTTGTTTCTGTAGCTTAGTCACTTTTTGTTTGGGTATGGAAGACAAATTGGTGCATATTTCAGGTACTTACTGGGTAGTAGACTTGTGAGAGTTCTGACTGAGAAGCTCGGTCTGCCTGATCTGGACTCTGGGAATTTGGCAATGAGAGGACTGCCTAGATGAGGACTTAGGGGTCTATGGTAGGATGGTTTGTTAACCTGGTTTGGAAAGGTATTTTTGGGACTTGAGGTAAAGGAATTGGAGCCTGCCTGTGAGAGGGGCCAGCAGGAGACTGGCTGGGGGTGGGTATGAGAAATGGGGAAGGGAGGCAGTGAGCTTGATCTGGTTTGCCAGAGTCCTGGCTGATCAGGTCTGTCTGTCCGATCCAGAGACTGGGAATTTGGCAGTGAGGGGATCACCTGGATGAGGACTTAGAGGTCTATGGTAGGGTGGTTGTTTAATCTGGTTTGGAAAGTTAGTCCTGGGATTTGAGGTTACGGGATTGGAGCCCACCTGTGAGAGAGGCCAGCAGGGACAGGGATGAGAAAAATGGGGTGGCTAGTCCTCCTATGGTGAATGAATAGGTGCCCACCAGTGAAAGAGGCCAGGAGTTCTAAGTGAAGTAACACAAATGCAAAAGCAGAAAAACGAACAACTACGTTTTCCCTCATTTGTGGATTGTAGCACCAATCTCTTATATGTGAGTATATAAATTCTGAAGTAACACCGGGAGCCAGGTAAAGGCAAAGGATGCATGGCGGTAAAGGAAAAGAAACAGCCTGAAAGGGGGATAGTAGGGAACAGATGTTACCTGAAGGAGGTGGAAAAAGTGGAAGTAATCGGCAGGGTGGAGAGGAGGGAGTGACATGCAAGAGACCATGGTGTGTGGGAGGGAGAGAAATCAAGAGAGGAAAGATGATGGAAAGTCGGAGGTATTTGGGGGAGGGTGGGGGTTATGGGGGCACTGTAATTAGGAAGGGAAGAAGGAGGGAAGCTTGATGGGAGAAAAAAGAGTAGAGATGAGTGAATCTTGGAGGGCTAGGAAACTGTAATGGTTTGAATGAGAATGTCCCCCATAGGCTCCAGGTATGTCCCCAATTGGTGGTGCTGTTTTGGGAGGTTTTAGAAGGTGTGGCTATCCTGGAGGAAGCATGTCACTGGGTGTGGGCTTAGAGAGTTCTTAAGCTTTGTCAGATCTTCAGTCGCTTTCTTACTTCCTGTGCCTGCATGATGATGTGAGAACTTAGCTTTTGCTGCTCCTGCTCCAGCCACCTCCAGCCACCATGCCTCTCTGCCATGATGGACTGTAATTCCCCTGGAACTGTAAGCTCAAATAAACTCTTCCTTCAATAAATTGCTTGGGTCAGTGTTTCTATTACAGCAACAGAAAAGTGAATAATATAGAAATCTAGAGGGAAAGTGATGCCCTAGAAACCCTATGAGAAATGCAGGTAGAATGTCTGAGCATTAATGCATATGTACACTTAGGAGCTGCTTGATAGGGAATGCATGCCAGTTAGACGAGACCTCTGTTAAAGTGAGAAACATGCCATACAGTATTCATCAAAAAAATTTCTTTTTACAATGTATGGAGGCTACTACAGAGTTGTGCATCTGGTCAGGCACAGAGAACGCCTGGGAGATGCCCAGTATTAGGTGACAAATCTGCACTTGAATCTCTACAACCAAGGCTCATGGAACATAGAAAAATAAGGGGTAGAAAAGGGCTAATACACCCCTCAACTCTCACCAGTGAGGCTTCCATGTACATCAGAGTGCAACACACATAGAAGGCCACAATTGGCCTAGTTTTGGAGAATAAGAGACCATAGAGTGTAGGAAGGGACTCCTATAGGGAACGGCACACACTCATGGCTCAGAGACCATTGCAAAAGAGGCAGAAAGATTGTAAGGGCCAGGGCTGTCTCATGAACATAAGGAGGTAGAGGTTTCCAGGCCACTGGAGGCTTGCTTATGTGAGCCTGTGGCAGTGGTGGCATCGAACATAGGACCCATGTCAGCTCAATTAAACAAGGGCCCAAAGGGGAGGTGAGAAATAGGTGGTAGGCCAGCACTAGATTGAGAACTATTTAAGACTCATTGCTGCTGGATGAGGGAGCGTATGAGTTACATACGACCACTGGATGATCTGACTAGAATTCAGCGGATGCATTTACACTGAAGGACATTTAGGTACAAACATCTGAATGAATAGGACACAGCATGTATGGTAGAGTGCATAGGGTTTGGTGGGGGCATGGGTGTAGGTAGCCTGGATTTAAGTGGGAAACGTATGAAATTTTAAAAGCTCAATAAAAAAAAAAAAAGGAAAGAAAAGAAATGGGAAGGGGCACCACAGAGTTGGCTCAGTTGTAAAGAGCACTGGCTGCTCTTGTAGAAGACCCGGGTTCAAATCCCAGAACCCACATGTTAGCTAACAACCATCTGTAACTCCAGTTCTAGGGTATCTGACACCCTGTTGTGACCCCTATGGACACTGCATGACATGGGTATACTTAGTCATGCAGGCAATACACTCACGCACATAGAAAAATTGAGGGACTATAATGTGATGCTTCCATTCTTTTATGCACTATGTGATGATTA
This sequence comes from Nannospalax galili, assembly GCF_000622305.1. NCBI lineage: Eukaryota > Metazoa > Chordata > Mammalia > Rodentia > Spalacidae > Nannospalax > Nannospalax galili. The sequence continues at coordinate 3,105,933 of NW_008356327.1, forward strand.
AATCAAATTAACATATTCATAAACTTTAACATATTCATCAACCATTTTGAAATATACAATGAATTGTTGCTAACTATAATCATATAATGTGCATGACATAACAGAAAATATGAGGACTTTTAGACTACAGACTGCAGGCCTGGAGAGATGGGTTAGTGGTTAAGAGCACTGGCTATTCTTGTAGTGCTAGAATTCCAGGTAACATCTCAATGGTATCATGGAGGGTAAAAGAGTTAACACTTAAAGGCTCATGCCACCTCTTCTGAGCCTGGTTCAGTTCCCAACACCCACATGGTAGCTAACAATAGTCTATAATTTCAGATCAGGGTTTTCATCACCCTCTTCTGGCCTCCGTGGTCATTGCACAACACTGGTTCTTACTCATACACATAAAACTAAATAAATAATTAAAATAGCTAATATAGCCATTCTCTGGACAAATGACTTTTACTCAACCTTGCAACCAAAATGTTAGTCTTATTTAGGTTGTTTATAATGTAAACAAACATACTAGGTTTAAGCCCCTCTTGTAACCTAAATCAAAGAGCTTTAATTCCTCAAAACCCTTCCTCCCTTGCTCTTGTTCCAGAATAATGTACGACGGTGGATGTGGATGTTTTACATATTAAAGTGTTGCAAACAGCTTGGATATTTGTTGGCAGCAATCAAGATATGATTTGTGTTGCAAAAAATAAGTAGATGCAATTAAATTGATAATCTCTGGGGTGGTTTATTCTAGTTCAGTAAGGGTGAGAGGGGGTCAAAATCTTCTCATAAGAGAGCTCCTCTTTTCCTTCCATATTTCCTGTTGGATATACTGTTTAAATGAATGAAAGAGTGAACCTTTGATTAGGGACACAGTTCAGAGAGAATTCTGGAGGAACAGGTTCTCAGAACAGTTAGCTATCTCTTTGCTGAAATGAATGTTAATGTTATTATTATTCAAACATCACCATAATGTGCTCTCAAATGGTAACCTCCAAAAACATACTCTTCTCTCCAAGAAAAAACATTAAATGCATGGAACAGCCACTCCCCATTCTGCCTGCCTTTGTTCTTTACTTTCTGGTAATTACTACTGTATTCTCTATTTCTGTGAGATATGCTTTCTTATGTTCAGGCCTGAGACAGATCATATGATATTATCTGAGATACTCTAATTTATGAAGCAAATTGATTACATTTTCCTATATTACATTTTCCAATAAAAATGCATAAAAGACTAAATTTCCATTAGCATATTTGGGCAGATGATCTTGAATTAGCTAGCTAACAATCACTTAGCACAATGCTCAGATTCTGAGGAACTTAAAGTAAATGGACATTGATTTCATAATATTCCTAAGCTGAGACATGAAAGACTATAAAACAAACAAGGTTTGGGCCACAGGTCTGTGGCTAGAGAGGCAGACAGTCCAAGGGATGAATGGAGACTGTTACCTGTGAGAAAGAGAAGAAGAAGGGGCAGTTGGAGACAGTCAACTTGTAGAAACTCGTCTTATGGTATGAAGCTGAGAAGGGGAGGCAAGAACATTTAACTGCTCATTCTTTGACCCTCTATTATAACACTTGGAAGTTATCTAGAATTTTAGATTCTTTTCTTCCCATGTGCTGTATCTGAAACCATTCATAAAAGTCATAGACCTAGTTAAAAGAGCAGAGTTCACTGTTTTGTTTTTTTTTTTTTAATATTTAAGGAGGTGTGAATAAACTCCTACCTGAAACCCAAATAGTTGTTTTTTATTTTTATTTTTTAAACAGTGTTTAGGAAGCAGTGCAGGATTTCTGGAAGAAGGATCTATGTAAGCAATGGAAGAAATAGCAAGAAATCACTTCATACTCAAGGAGATATGATTTCATCAAGATTGGAAGCAATGCACTCCAGGGAAATAGTCAAATTACGTTCTGGGGGATTAAGAAATTTGAACTTAGCTGTTGTGGACTAGAGAGTTGTTGGGGTTCATTGTTATACAGATATTTGAAGACATTTACTTTACTGTATGAAAAAGTGGGTCAGAATTAAGCAATTCCCAGAGAACTGCTGATGTAATTATTTTATTTTATTTTTTTGTACCCTAAAAAAGCTCACACATCACTATTACAG
>NW_008356327.1:3108114-3114046 GCF_000622305.1 Nannospalax galili
AGGTTTTCCTTTGAGACTAATTTTTTTTTTTTTTTTTTGGTCTAAAATGCTTCCAAATGTGGGAATATAAACTAAGGCAATAAACTGTAATAGTACAATAAATTTTTGAATTCTCCAGTGATACTTCCTGGAAATCATAGGATGCTTCAATTCATTCATTTTAACACCATTAATATTTAAGTACTTTTGTTACGAAATGAAAATAGTATATTCTAACCTGTGAATCTTAAACTCTCCAATGAGATCTGATTTTTATTTTTATTTTATTTTTTATTTAAAATGTTTTATTTGTAATTTTTATTGTATGTGTCTGAGTGTATTGCCTGCATGTATGTAAGTGCACCCATGTCTTGCAATGGCCAGAGAGGTCAGAAGAGGACATCAGATCCCAGGGAACTGGAGTAACAGACGATTGTTAGTCACCATGCAGCTGCTAGGGATTGAACTTGGTTCCTTTGCAAGACTAGTCAGTGCTGTTTACCACTGAACCATCTCTTCAGCCCAGAGATCTGAATATTTTTAACCAGTGAGGAAAAGTAACCAAGTAAAGTAAAACCAAGCCAATCAAAAACCAACTCATTTCTTATATATTTATTTTGCTGTTTTGCACATTTTAAAAGAGTTTCTTTCTCAAGTCCTGGTTCGAATGATGCATGAGTAGACAGTACTCCTAGAGCAAGTTACAAGAGCCACAGATTGAAGGTGCCAATGAATAGCACAGAACATTGAGCTTTTGTACTTTTCCTATCTGGTATTGGCAGCATTTTTTCCCCTATTTTTTATTTGAATATAATTTTTCTAAGTTCAAATTTGGTATGTTTCAAGTAAAAAATAGGCAAAACTAAACTAGCAAAGTAATTGTTTCTTATTTCAATTACTACAATACAACCATCAGACTTTTCCATCTGACATATTCACAGCATACATCCTTGATCTTCAATATGAGAGTCAATGAAATGAAGAGGCATCATCACTCTCGAGAGACCTATAGAGAAATGGAAACTTTTATATTCAGCAATACACTTTGGGTTATGTTCAACACACTCATTTAGGTGAGGAAAATGTACACATAAATGTCAAACACTGAAAAAATTAGCACTTTCCATGGACAATAAACTGCATTCCATTTAACTAGCTATTTGGGGGTAAAGTCAACATACTCCAGGTAAGGCTAAATCTGACAGTAAATCTAATCATACCTAACATAATTTTTTATAAAGTCTTCAAATTATAAACAAATTTTAAATAATTTTATTGATTTATTCAACTTTGTGCCTTTAAATTCTAAGTGTTCATAGTGATTCTGTGACTGACCATGAAACTGCTCTCTCATTTTTATGGGATTTTAAAAGCTACATATTCAAATTCTATGTTTCAAGGAATTCAAAGCTATAATGAAATCACACATAGACAAGACCTTTCATTGCCAATAAAGATATATTTCATTATTTTGGACCTTTATGAATCATCATAGAACTCTATTACAGACACATATAAAACAGCACCAATCTTCATAGAAAAAGGTGGAAAGGTTAAACAAATCTCAATACACTTTAGCACTTTGAGAACCCTACCTTGTTCAAAGTCTTTTTATGAGCTTTCTTTGAAGATTTGCCTTATTTCTGCTTCTATTCAACCAAATATTCTTTTATTTATTTTTAATAGTCTTTTTGTGGTAATTCTTTTTTAAAATTATTTATTTAATATCCACTTGATTAGAAGAAGCATTTCATTACAGCATTAACATATTCAATAACAATTTCCAGAGCAAAGATGAATCTCTTTAAAAATTGGCTGTAATGTTTAGATTCACAGTTCAATTAATACAGTTTTACAATATTGAACTCAGTATAAACCCTATAAGACATAAAATTGAATGAGATTTTTAACCTTTAAGAATGATCTCCATTTCCCTTTGAAATATATTGTTTCATACAGAAAAACTCATTTTTAATCCTACTAACACATAGATGTTTACACATGCGTCACTAATCTCTATGTATCTGATTATTACTACTCACAGTTGGTTACTTTCTGAGATCCACCTGAGCATGGATATAAAATCATCAGGTAGGTTTCAATATTAATGTGTTTCACCTCTACTAATTAACATGGAGCAAATTTTTATGCTTCTTTCTCAAATCTAACTCATTTTTTTATTTGTTGATTTTGTTTGTATTTCATACAGAACATCCAAAACAATCTTACTCATTTATATACCCACATCCCAAATGGCACCCCCCAACTCCACTGGAGACCATATACTCTGTAATTCCTGTTATTGTCCACTGTGTTGCCAGTGCCCCTAACCGTTCTCCAGTGCTTGTCCATCTGCCTAATCTAGTCAGCCTATCTAGAGTTCCTTGCTTTAGGAAGATAAGCTCTTCTTTGTCTAGCAGCAATCAGTTGCAAGGTTTATCTGAGAATATTTGGCCTTTGCCTGAGCTTTATCTACATAGAACATGTTAAGTACCAGACTGGTGGAACTAACATTCTTGGATGTCTAACAGCCATATTTTGAGGCTTATACTAATTTGATCAGAGGGACATTGTATTAGTCACTTTTCTGTTGCTGTGATAGAAACATTGACCTGAGCAACTTCTAGAAGGAAGAGTTTATTTGAGCTTATGGTTCCAGGGGAATTACAGTCCATCATGGCTGGGAGACATGGTGGTTGGAGGTGTCTGGACCAGGAGCAGCAGAAGCTAAGTTCTCACATCATCACGTAGGCACAGGAAGAGAGTGACTGGTGATCTGATAAGGCTTAAGAACTCTCTAAGCCCACCCCCAATGACATGCTTCCTCCAGGATAGCCACACCTTCTAAAACCTCCCAAAACAGTGCCACCATATGGGGATAAAATGTCCAAACACTTGGAGCCTATGGGGGACATTTTCATTCCAACCATCACAGACATAAAGAACAGTTTTTGCTCCTTGCCCTCCTAGGTCGACTAGTTCCAGGGGACTATGAGCATCTCTCAAAATGTCCTGTACTGTGGTGTGTCACTTGTCCTCTTGATCAAGGAGGCCATGGAGACCCCACCAGATGCACTTGAACCAATCTACAAAAGGATGGTCAACACAGAGGAAACATTTCCTCCATGCTTCCAAGTGAAGCCAGCCACAGTCGAGCAGGACCTATGACTTACCTTCACATAGATGGAACTGGTAAAAGAAAGGAGTCAGGGGCTTCTCCCAAGTCCGTGTGACTCTTGAGGAACAGAGCCTCAAATGACCTTAGAGTAAAAATAAATTGATTTATCTTGGCCCACTGTATGGTCTTAAACACCCAAAAGGAAAGTATCACCAAAGATTAAAGGGATCAATATAATTCTTTTAGAGTTCATGTGTAAAGCTAAAAGCTGCATAAAGAAACAATGCCAGATAGGAGAAACCTTCCTTTGAGGTGTTGACCAGGGTGGCCCAAGAGACTCCCAGACAGTGTCCCAGGTGTAATTCTTTTGCTTACATTTTATGTGAGTAGAAACAGGAAGCATCTTTGATCACAACTTCAAATTTTATTTTTTAACTTAAGATATATTGTATAAGGCTGATAAAAATTCACAAACATCCATAAAATTCATATCCAAGTACATTGAATGTAATCAATTCAGTATTCCATAGACATACACTATTTAGTTCAGGTACTTTTAAAAATATTTTGTTATTTTTATATTTTTATTTTATGTGTATGAGTGTATTGCCTGCATGCTAGTAAGTGCACCTGTGTCATGCAATGCACCCAGAGATCAGAAGAAAACATTGGATCCTCTGGAACTAGAGTTACAGATGGTTGTTACATGCCATGTGACTGCTGGTAATGGAACCTAGGTCCTCTGCAAGAGCCACCAGTGCTCTTAACTGCTGAGCAGTCTCTTCAGCCCCTTGGGTCAGGTATTATCACATGGAAATGGTGTTAATTTTTTTAATCTTTACCCTACTTGCAATTTATTGAGCTTCCTGTACATAGTGCTTTTCATATGGTTTAGGTGATACTACAGTATAAGTTCTTTACTTGATTTTCATTGTCCTTTGAATATTTTTCTTCGAACAAGATCACCTTGACAGATTTATTTTCAGTTTCACTGATTCTTTTATTTTCTGTCTCAAATATGTTTTTTGGCTCCTGTAGAAAACTTTTGTTACTGTACTTTTCAATTTCAGAATCTCTGTTTGGTCTTCCTGTTATTTATCTGTATTGGTTTCTCTACCTGATGAATCATTGCTTTTAGGCTTCTCTTCAATGGCTAGACATCCTTTCCTTCAGTTCTTTCAACACATTTGTAATATTTTAAGTCTTTAGTAAATCCAGTGTCTATGCTTCTTCCAGAATAATTTACATTCTATTTTATAAATGAGAGGCATAATTCTCTTCCTTGTATATGTTATTATTTATTGGGAAAGGGTCATTTAAAAGAAATAATACAGGGTGCAGCAATGGAAGCATGTCTCCCCTTGTTATGATTGTTTTTCCTGTTTTTGTTAATGACATTTTTTCATTTTGTCTTTCATTTTTCACAGTCTTTTTTATAATTTAATGTTATGTGTATGAGTGTTATGCATGCATGTGTGCATGTGCACCCATGTCATACAGTGCCTATAGGGGACAGAAAAGGGTGTTGGATACCCTGGAAATGGAATGACATATGGTTGTTAGCTGCCATGTGGATGCTGGGCTTCTAACCCAGTATAATAAGCTTTGTATGCTTATTTGTGTGTGTGTGTGTGTGTGTGTGTGTGTCTGTGTGTCTGTGTGTATTCACAGACAGAGGATAACTTGTGAGAGTCAATTTTCTCCTTCTACAATGTGAGTCCCAAGGTTTCAAATTCAGTTCATCAAACACGGCAGGAGGCATTTTTCTAGCATCCAGTTACTGGATTTTTTTAAATTAAATCTTTTATGTATTTATTAAGATTGTGTAGTTTTATTTTTTAGGTTGTAAATATCATAAATCACATTGTTTTGCTTTAAATGTGAGAAATTTATTTTGCATTTATGAAATGAAACTCACATCTATTATATATAATTAGTTTTTTATATTGTTAAATCTGATTTTATAATACTTTAGTTAGAATTTTTTTCTGTTCCAGATAGTTTCAGATTTCCACTTAATTTCTTCATACAGATTTATTTTCCTAATATCTGTGATTTTTTTCCTGTCATCAAGTATTACTGGTAATCTTATCTACAAATATACAATTTCTAGAAAACAGTTACATTGCAAGTTTCAATACTAACAATACTAATGATGGTTAAGGGGATTGCTGATTTACTGCTTTTCTGCTCTTATTTTTATACATATGTAAGCAATATATAATTCCATAGCTACTCAAATTTCCACAACTAGACACATATGCTGGTTTCATCCACGAGAGAAAAACTTGTGCATATGCAGAAAGAGGTAAGTTTAACTGAAGCATGAGTGTTGATTCTTAGACTCATACATATACTTGCCCTTGGTATGATATAAAAATAGGGAAAAATGATCTATTGTAAAACACTATGCATCACCAAGAAAATGGCAAGCTCATTCTATGACACCAAAGTCAACACCTTGAGAATTAAGCAAATCAATTAGCTTATAGGAAAAAAGTTCACAAATTTTATCTGTATGATTTCAAACGTATGACTTTGTTAAATTTGTAGACATTTTCTTCTTCTGACTCTTTTTGTAAAATATGTTTGAGATTTCCCATGGTACCTGATAATATATTTTCTGTCAAGTAAAGTATTTTAAATAAATATTATTTTGCTGTCTTCAATGGAAATTTTTATATCAATGATTTTGACATTAGATAAATATATACCAAAGGAAAATATTTTAAGAACGATTAAAGATATATTAAATAATGTAAGAAGAATAAAAACTTTTGGCTAATTTCTTTGTGATGTTGATGTTTAAATTCAGATAAGTTGAAACATCTTTTT
>NW_008356327.1:3114186-3130925 GCF_000622305.1 Nannospalax galili
CTACTGTTAATACACATCATTTATACACAAATTATACCGGTTGATCATAATTTTCCTTTTAAAAAGGGAAACATTTCTAACTTTATTATGCAAAAGCTATCATACATTGTCAAACTCAGACAATAATCTTTATTAATTGGTTGTTTGGAGAATAAGTAAAATCCACCAGACTTTTAAGGATCGCTGTTGGAAAGCAAGCAATTTGGTTTTGTAATGAGGTGTGTTTTTTTACACGATCATTTTAATGTAGTTTGAGGTGATAAGGATGAAAGCCTTATCTTTTACTTCTTAAACTCTTTCATATCAAAAAGCACTAGAAATGTGGTCAGATAGTTTTTGGGGGCTGAGCAATCCTCCAGTAAACTGCTTTGATAATAACAGGGTTACATATTTAGGACATGAACGTCCCAGTGTCTCTTCCCACAAGCACTTTGTACTACATGTGAATCACAGCTTGTAAGTAGCAGGTAATGCTGAACTGTTAAATGGTCTGAAGACCTGAGGGGGTTTTGTTTGGTTTCTACATTGTCTTCTATCTCTAGTATTCAATCAACGGTATCAAAGATATTTGATACTAGATTTTATACATGAACTTCCTACATGCTTCAAACATATTTCACTAAATATGAAGATACTAAAACCCCATGTGTGTACTTCTTTTATTTTTTTATTGTTTTGTTTTACATAAACAGAATGCATTCATTACTTCACCTCTTTGACATAATAATTGAAAAGAGCAACTTAAGGAAAGAAGAGTTGATTTCAACTTATGATTTGAGGGAATATCTATCATGGAATTATAGAGATTACAGTACTGATAAGATTGAGCACATAGTCAAGAAGAAGAGGAAGAAATGCTGGTTTCCACTGACTTTGTCCTCCTCTTCAGTTTATGACACATATTCATAAACTCCATGTGATGATGCCAGCCAAATTCAGAGTGAGACTTCCCACCTCAATAAAATCTCTCTGGAAAGGTCCTAGCAGACATGCTCAGATGTGCATCACTTAGGTAATTCCAAATAAGATCAAATTTGAAATCAAAATTATCCATCACAAGTCCATACCTTATCATTCAACACCAAATCATATCACATTGAATAATATTCCACCTCTTGCTCCTTAAACTTCATTTTCTTCTTAATGAAAAATGCATTCAGTCCATCTTTAAAAGTACCCAAATCTTAATGGTTCCAAACTTATTCCAAAGTGTAAGTTCAGAGACTCTTCTGAGACTTGGGTAATGTCTTAATTGTAACTAACTGTATATTAAAAAAAAATACATCCAGGCATGGTGGTGCACGCCCATAGTCCCAGCACTTGGGAGGCAGAGGCAGGCAGATCTCTGTAAGTTCAAGGCCAGCCTGGTGTACATAGTGAGTTCCAGGACAACTGGGGCTACAGGCAGACCCTACTTCAAAAAGACCAAAAAATAAAAATAAAATATTTAAAAAATTTAAAAAAATACAATGTACATAATTCCAATGTACAATGGTGCAAAGTACACTTTCCCATTCCAAATGTGAAGAATGAGGACAAAGAAAGGAAAGACTGGGCCAAAGTAAAATTATATTTAGCAGAAAAAGCACCAAATCCTGCATCTGTAGGTCTCATATCTGGTGCTCTTGGTGGCATTACCTAGGCTCCAACAACCTTGAATAGCCCAGACATGCAATTCTCCTATATGTAGTAGACTTAGCCTCTCTCAGGCAAGTTAAATTATGTGCCTATAGCTTTCCTCGCAGACATATCAGTCCTGGTATGTCTATGCAGACAATCTGACTCCATCTCATATAACCTGACTTCAACAACTCTACAGAACCCTGGTGAAACCTCCATGACTCCATATCTGAATTTTTCATACCTGCAAAAATAACACCATACGGAATGATGCTTTGAAGCTCTGCTGCCAACTGTAGATATAGTCTGGCTCCCATCCACCACAGCTGTAGTGAACTCTTTGTACTTTGGAGGCTGAATGTAGGAAAACAGTTCCCTAGGCAGTTGTTTTCCAGCAGTGTATTCCTTCACTGGAGTTCTTAGCTCAGTCACTTTCTTTAAAATTAGTTTGCAATTTTATTTGCTAGAGCCTTCCATGGGTGGTCTTGACTTCTGAGTATTTCTCCTGTTGTCTCAGTGCAAAGTGTAAGGATACTTTTTAACCGTACTTTTAAAAACTAGCTGTTTTCTGTGCACCCTCTTCATCAGCACCTTCAAGCTTGCACACTCCTTTCCCTGTCGAACTTCATAGTTATTATTTCCTTCTGAGCTACTTTCTGTCCTCTTCATTAGTGTAAATTTGGGTAAGAATAGAGTAGTAACCATAACATGTACTTAGTGATATTCTGTCTTGAAATTTCTTCTGCCCAAAACTTACCCCATTAGCTTTAAATTCTGCCTCACTTATGTTCTCAGGACACAGGAAGGATGCAGCCAAATAGCCGGATTTTTTTTCTACAGTGCAACATGAACAGTCCCTAGTTCACTTCCCAATTCAGTCTTTGTTCCTCTCTGAAACTTCATAACTTGAGCCTCCACTGTCTGCATGTCTCTCATCATTTTGTCCATCTGAATACCCATTAGAGTCCCCCATAAGCTTTATTTACAATATCTTAAGATGTTTCTTGCCTCATAGCTCCAAACAGTTCCTTAATAAAAGCTCCAAATACTTAAGAACTACAGATCAGGTTTATCTTAGCAGTGGCCCCAGTCCTTGGTGCCAATTTTTTGAATTAGTTGTTCCCTTATCATTGCTGCAACAAAATAGCAGATAAAAGAATTTAATTCTTTGACTGTGACCAGTGATAGTCAAGTATATAAAGATTAAAAATGCATGTGAAAATGTCTCAATGTCAAGAGCCCTGAAATGAATTTTTCTGTATGAAACTATGTGTTTTGACAACGCAGTGGAGATCTTTTTTAAATGTTGGAACCTCATTTAATTTTATGTCTTATAGAGTTTATAATGAGTAAAAGATTATATAAGCGTAATAATTCATCTGTAAACCTAGAAATGTACAGCCAATTTTGAAAGAGATGTACCCTAGCTCAGAAAAATGTTATTGAATAGGTTAATGCTGTTGTAATGAAATGCTTCTTTAAAAAAAAAAAAAAGAATTTAATTGAGGAAGGCACATTAAAGAGATCTGTTTATCTAGCTCCATAGGAGACCCAACTATCCATGCTAAACAAAACATAAAAGCCTTAATGCAGTTGGATTGGTGAAATACCTGGCCCAGGATCCAACCATCCAGAAGATGGGTTTACTTTAAGCCATGCTAAAGATTTAGGAGGACTAATTATTCTTTTAATGAGATAAGTAGTTTTTATTACCAGAGATTCTACTTCTTAACTCAGTTGCCTACAGAACGAACACCCTGGGTCCCTGTGACCTGGTATAGTAGGGATTCCTTCTATATTCATGTCCTATAGTTGTATTTAATAATCCTGCACCAATGTCCAGTGTACCTCAGAACCACTCAATTACCTCATAGAAAAAAAGAACAACCAGCCAAAGAAGCAAAAATCAAAAACCAAGCAAACAAATAAAAAAGCCAAAATCAAAAATGTCTATAAATCTTTTCAAGAATGGGAATTCAAATGCCAAAAAACCCCAATCATACATAGAAATATTGCGAAGACACTTAGACACAACTATCCTGAGAAGCCCATGTTCTTTATTGTTTTTATAATGTCTGTTTCAAAACCATTCCTCGGTCTTTTAATGTCTCTGCTTACCTCTATATTAAAACTGTTACTGAATAAACTCTAACTGATTATCATACTCCCACCCTATGGGCACAATACGATCCTTTTCTACTTGCCCTTGCAGCCATGCCTTCCCCACATAGTAGACTGTACCATAAACATGTGAGCTAAAATAAGCTTTCCTTCATTGAAAAATAAACTTTGTTCCAATACAAATAAACCAAATAAAAAAATAACAGCTTTAGTCACAAACAGTATTATCTTATTTTCGTTCACCCAAATGATTATATCTTGTTAAGATAAAGACAGGCATAAGTTGTGGAGTGGGGAAAACGGGTTTTAAAGTCAGCTCAAGTCGTTTTTTGCTGTTGCAGACTGACAAGATATTATAAAACTTTGGCCCCAGCTGTCACAGGGAAATCCCAGCTTAAAAACTACCAAAAATATTGTAATAGACGTTTCTGAGATAAATCATTGAATCTTCAGCAGTCTCAAAAGAGTGAGATCTGAGGTAACTGTGAAACTACAGCTATATCTTGGTAGATGGATCTCCTGATGGTCAAATGTCCCTCTGTGGTTAGATATCTTTGAGACAACAAATAAGTTCCCACTACATTTAAAACTAAGTCACCCAGGCATACCCCCACTCATTTGCAATAAGGACGGGTTTGCATCTTCAGAAGATCTTGGCTTCATTATAATATCATTTATGCTGTGGTTTTGCCCTCCCTTCAATTATGGGATTTTCTAGGGCATCCTGAAAAAGCATTTCCTAAAAATGAGATACAATACACCATGACTTCGGAGGAGGAAAAGTCTCGTTTTATCCCACAATATGTTATACACCTCATAAATGCTCTAAAATCTTCTTTACAATCCACCATACAAAACTTACTTGTGGCTATTGCCCCTTTGACTCAGTCTACTCTAATCTCTTTGAAGTGCATGCTTGGCATTATTAAATAAACTGCTTAAGCTCTCTTAATTTTTTTTTCTTTTTTGTTTTATGAGTGTTTTGCCTATATGAATGTATGAATGAATGAATGAATGCACAAAGAGGTCATAAGACCACCTCAGATTCCTTGAGTTAGAGTTACAGATCCTTGTAGGTGGACTTAGCTGCCATGTGGGTGCTGGGAACTGAACCAGGTCTTCTGCAAGGGCAGCCACTACTCTAAACTATTGAGCCATCTCTCCAATGCCTCGACACTAATTCTATGGTAGAATTTTGATGTTTTCAGGATCTTGTATCTGTCAATCTTCTAAAGGCCTTCCATATCTTTCTGCTACTTATTTTCACCTTAGAAATTATCCTCAACCCTATTTCTTCTACCCAAGTATCAGGTACCTGAATCCAGAAGACTAGATCTGGTTTCTGAACTATAAATTGCAGATATAGCCTATATTTCTTCACAGAAATTTCCACATAGAAATTTAATAATTGCACAATTATCTATTTAAAGCCTGTCACCTTGCCATTATATAATTTTTGAAGGTAGTTATTAGGCCTGTCTCATTTGCCACCCCATTGTTTCAAGCAAGTGAAAATAAGTAGAAACTCTGAATTAAAGCAAGGGTAATAAAAATTTTCAGTACATTTGTTGCATAACCAAATTTATGAACTCAAATTATATTTTCTTGAGTTATAATGAAATTTATAAAGGATAGTAAATCTGATTATAACACATAATGACTTGGTGATTCAAACTTTTCCTATTATCAGCCAAAAGAGCTCAAGAATAAGCTCTTCTACTACATTGTAGTGGCATTCAAAGGGCCATTCCTTAATTACTTAATATGATTTGAATGTGCGTGTGATCAGATTTATTTTCTGCAGCAGGAAAATTACTTATAAGACACCAGTATTTCTTATATAATTCATCTGCTCCTACTTATGAATACCTTACTCTCTATCAAAGTTTCACACAATAGTTATGCATTTGTGACAATTGCAAGTTCTATATTGCACATCATCATCACTCAAAATTCATAGTTTATGTTAAGGATCATACTTAGTGCTAGGTACTCTATGATATATGAAGACACATGCACCCACTATTATAATATCTCAGAGTATTTCCGTTGCTCTAAAACCATTCTGTTCTCTACCTATTCACTTTTACCTTCCACTAACCCCTGACAACTACTGATCATTTTACTGTCTCTAGAGCTTTACCTTTTTCATAAAGTATAGTTGGTTTCAGTATACAATGTGGATTTTTTCACTTTTTTTCCTTCATGTCTTTTAGTGGCTTAATAGCTTCTTTCTACTTTTTTAAATTTTTAATTGAATTTTTGTACATTTCATACAGAACATCTCAATCAGTCTTAACAATCTTTATACCCCCTTTACCACTGGCACCCTAGACAAATGTAATTTCTTACTATGTGCAAAATATATATCATTACATTTACAGACAAATATCCCAGTCACTACTCATCAAAAGGCTTCTTTGTACCAAGGAGAATATAACAGAGTACCACAACTGGTCACACATAGACATAGTCTGTGAATTGCCCAAGCCTAAGTGGTACATCTACAATGCAAAATCTACACCTAAGGCTCATGGAACATAGAACAAGAGGTAAAGAGGACACTGATGAATATGTCAATTCTCATTAATGAATCTTCTTTCTTTTTATACTAAAGAATGTTCTATTATTTACACCTGAAGACCTGTCTTGGTGTGGCAATATTTGCTCTTACAATGCAAAATCCCTGACTTATCTGAACCCGGTTCTGATGCCTGCATTGTCTCTTCAAACTACATTTAGTGGCTTTTGCTATGACTTGTAGTTTTTTCATTTTTAAAAACAATATTTATTACTTTAATTTGTATGTGTGAGTATATTGTCTGCATGTATATGCATGCACCCACATCATGCAATGTCCACAGAAGTCAGACAAGATTGTTGGATACCCTGGAACTGGAGTTATGGATGGTTGTTAGTCACCATGTCAGTCCAGGGTCCTTTCCAAGAACTGCCAGAGTTCTTAACTGCTGAGCCATCTCTCCAGCCCCATGACTTGTAGGTTTTTCTTGATAACTAGATGTGATATGCTAGTCAAGGGGAATTTCTGTTAACAGGCCAATAGTAATGTGATGGCTAGAATTGTGGGGAGTTGAACTATCTATAGTTCTATGAGTCATTTTCAGTTTTCTAGTTAACTGTGGCTTTGGGCAATGCAATACACTCAAGCTCATGGCTCCTGTCATTCTACTCCTTAAAAGGATCAGTAGGACTAAGAGAAAATTTGATTTGGGTAATTACTTTCTTTCAGGTTGATTATATTCTATAATTTAAAATAGAAAGAAAAAAATGAAAGGAGAGAGAGAGGAAAAGAAAGGACAGAAATAATGCGTGTGTCCAGTAAAATGATTTATTTTCAGGTAAGTTTTATTACAAAATACAGACTTACATATTCCGTTTGAAATTAGCTATTATTTCCCCTTTATCTCCTTTTCCTGCAAGACATGAATAAATGTATATTCACTCTAGATAGGGCATTGATAACAGAACAAAGAAATTATTCTAATGAAGTCTAAATAAGTGAACTGGGTGATTTGGACATTTTTGGGGGGGGGGATTATTAGCTAGAAAAAGCGCAAGGGTTATGCTAAGAATCATGTATGTCTCAAAGGGAGCTGCATCACTGAATATCCAATCTCAGTATGGGTGATTACTTATAAAGGCAACTTCCATGTAGTTCTTTGAATCAATTACAGATAGTTCAGTGAATCAGTCGTCTATCCCTGGCCAATGTTATTGCTTACATAACCTTGGAGAAGAAACTTGTGACTCTTGTAAATTTCAGAATCTTGCTAAGAATTAGGAATTTTGATTGCTTTTTGAGTCCTACAACTTTTATTTACTTTCTGTGCCTTAATGAGTCTCTTTACTTAAGGGAATGTTTTAATTTAGAAGAGAGAGCTCCATTCTTTCCTCCAGTTCTTTATTTTTTTTCTCCTCATCTGTAATGTTCTTTGAGCCTTGGAGAGGTTGATTTGAATGTCTAACTTTTTATTTTCTCACAAATGGTTGAGTTTTGGCCCACAATATCAGTTGGGTATTGGGCTAAAACAGTCTCAAGCATGACTAGTTATGAATATCTATAACCATCCCCTCATTGTAAAAATCTATCCTTCCATTACCAACCAAGACTGATAGTAGCAAGTATCTAAAAAAAGGCTTAGGAAGCAATTTGACAGGCATATCAAATTCATATAATGAAATAATATCGATGGTCTGGCCACTGGGACCAGTGACTTCTCAAGTCACATTTTTCCCTGGCTTACAGTATCAAATGTGAGTTTCCCCTTGTAGTGAGTTAAATAAAACTGGAAAGTAGCTGGTTATACCCCTGATAGTCATACCACTATTGAATCAGTGGGCACATCTTGCTTGCCTTGGTACTGTACCAAAATGTCAATAGTGTAACAGGGCTGTTGGAGACAATTATTCCTCAGCAGTTGGCCTGGAGTCTTCCAGCAATATGAAATTCAGTGAGGAGGGAAGAAGGAAGTTTGGGGTCAACCCCCACATGACTTTTCCATGCCCTACAGTTATAACATGTGGTGTTTTCAACAACAGGAATTTACCATCTAGTTTTTGCATGAAATCAACAACAGTGACATTTAGGGCCTCCTTGGTTAACAATCCATGGAGAGGATTTTCACCTAACAACTTTATGACTTGTAGTCTTATCTTTTCCCACTCACAAAGGGTACTTTTGTTTTAACTCATTGACTGTTGTCCTTATCATTCTTCCAGATGCTTTCACAAATTTGTAAGATACACAAAAATTGGCATTACAGAGGATGGATAGGATCTCTGAAGGCCAAGCCTATTGATGTGGGACAACTAGCAAGATATTAAAACAGAAATGTCAGAAGTTTCAGTGAGCCATGAAGAGATCTTATCACATGAATCAATTGTTTACTCAAAAGAGCAATCTAGCCCTCTGTCATCTACAAACATGAACTGTTTTTCACATGACTGCCATGTATCTCTTCACTCTTGACACCTTTGTGGGCCTGGCTTGTGGTTTTTTGGCCTGGTTCTGGTCCAAGGACTGCGTTCTAGTCTGCTTTACCTGCTTCTGGAGTGCAGCTCCCCAGGTCGTGTGAGTTTCTTCCTGTGAGGAAAATAAAGAACTGGAAGAAAGAATGGAGTTGCTAAGCAGCTCTCCCCTCTAATTAAAGGCTGTGATCCCAGCCTTTTTATTTATCTGTCATGTTTGGCTCTTGTAAAGGCCTAACTCCACTCAGTATACTTTACACCACAAGCTGTGGGAAAAATCTTCCCAAAACAAGGAGCAATTTAATATTTTCTTCCATTAAGTGTTGATCAGGTTTTAAAACTTTGACAAATCTTACTAGCTCCCCACTGGCTTTCTCCTGTTTCCCTTTGTAACTCTTGCTCTATATGGACTGCCACGTATTTACTTCTGAGTAATTTTGACAAGGATGATATCAGCTTTCTCTTTTCTCATCTCTTCCTGAGTGCTTCAGCATCTTAAAAACCTGATTTATGTACCCATCTAAATCATTGATTTCTTACAAAGCCTCTCCTACTTTTTAAAGTTCTCATCCCACCATAGATCACAAGGCCCAACCCTACACTACTCTCAAAGTCCCTGTTTAATCAACTTCTTTCTTATCTCTCCTGTGAATAAAGTCCAAACTGTTAAGGTTCAGCTAGCCCTGCCCCCTCACCAACAGGATCCCAAGCACTTATGCTCCTTAGAAAAGGGAACCTAGCTGATAAGCCCCATGGTCTTTGAAGTCAAGAGAAGCAGACTTTACTGTTTGGCCACCACAGCAGGCTTCCCCTTTGATCTCAAAAGAGAATAGGTTCTAACAGTCCCACTTTCCAACTTCCCCTGACCCAACTTTTAAAAAAAAAAAATCTTCCCACCTTCTGCAGGAAGCAGAAGCCTCCCTTTTTAAAAGACCCCAGCTCAAGACCCAGGCAGACACTTTCCCTGCCTGGAAAGGAATCTGTCCCATGTGTTCCTTTGCTAATAAACTCTATTTTGATGGAGTTTTAGCTGTGCCTTGGTGCCTCATCATCCATTCACTCATTCTCCACCAACTTTTTACCTATCAGATGGTGCCACAACCCGGTTCTTACTTCAAGGGACCTGCCTGGACTTCTCCAATGCCACCAACTTGGCACTCAGGTACACTCCTTTTCTCTTTCTCCTCCTCTCCACAGCCCTCTGCTTTGCTTTCTCCTCTTTCTGGCTTTCCTTACTGGGAAATACTCTGCTTTGCCTACTTCTTGTGATGTCCTTTCACATTGATTTTCACCACTCCCAAACAGCACTGCGGTCTCCGTGATGGATGTGCGTTCATCTGTTCCCTGTCTCGGTTCCCCCACCGGCTGCTCACCACAGGCATCTCGCCCCCACCTCCTTTGCCATGGGCCTGCAAGCTCTGCTGTCTTCCATCCCTTTTCCTGTCTTTCTCCTCTTCCACTGCGTTTCCTCCTCACTTTACTCTGGATGATTTCTGATACCGTTCAATCCAACACATACAAATGCTCTGTATCCTTCTCCTCTCTCTCCCCCTCCCATACTAAATCTTTCTACTCCCTGCTGTGTGCCTGCCTGCCAGCCCACCACATGTCTGACCTTCCATGCATGCTTTAAACCTGCATGACCCCAAGGCTTTTTTTTCTTTCCCACTATTCACCCTCTCCAGGCAGCTGCCAAGAGCCAAGATTGCCAGCTCGGCTGCGCTGGAAATTTTTTCTTTAACATTCTAATGAAATGATAACTTTCCAGCTGGGCCCACTCTTAAATTCTCTTATAAATTTGGCCAAAAACCCTTTAGGGGACTCTTTCTCCCCACTTTGACCCAACTAGCCTAAACCAGCTGGGCAACTTTGCTGAACATTTAAAGAATTTCAGGCAGCTTGCCCCATTGACAAAGAAAAAAACATTTTAAAAGCCCTCTCCTAAATTTTTCTCAGGCAAAGGGGCTCAAACTTTGATCTTAGGCCCTCTTGGGCATCAAGCAACTGGTACTCAGGTGCCTACTTTTCTAACTAGACCTAACCATTTTAAATTTCACTGTACATAAAAGGTCACAGGCAGTACTCAGGTGAGCCATATGCTTTCAGACCAACAAACACTGATTTATATGCCCTCTTCCTTCTGCTGCCTCACGAGTTTCTTATACAGCATAGCTTCTGTCTAGAAACTAAGATCCTGAGAAGCTGGCTTCACATTCACAGATACAATGGTTGGTGAGAAACATGGATTTCTTTAATTTGCTTTTCTATTTGGGTCACATATACATATAAATCTGAGGGTACTTTCTTCTTTAATATTAAGCCCAATCTACTGGTACCAGGGGTACCTAGGATTCTCTTGCAATTTATTTATTTTTTTGTTTCTTGATGATGTCATAGAATAAACAATGCACTTCTAGTTCAAACTAAGGTAATAATGCCAAGTCTACACAATGGGAGTTTAAATTTTAACATCATTTAGGGCCTGTTTCTAAAGGGGATTACTTTGAGTTTTAACTTCTTCTTTGTTATATTTACGTTTTTTTTTTTTTTAAAGATGATTGTTTTAAGTTTTTACATTGTTTGACATAATTATGGATATTTTAAAAGAAATTATTTTTAGGTTTTGACATTGTTTGAATGACATTTTTATCTGGTAATTTTAAAGGAATTATTATATGGTATTTGCTAATTTCTAAAAATGACTATTTTAAATTCCTACTTTTTTACATAGTATATTTGCTAGTTTCTAAAGGGAACTTAAAGTTTTTCTAGCCATTTGCCTTCAAGGTGCAAAGGGAGCTGACACTTTATGATGACTAGACCTGTGAAGCAGATGAAAATTTTCTGTACTCCAGGGCCAAAACCTTACAAGAGACAAGCTACTACCAACATATAGTTACTACAATGAGAGGTAAAAAGCAATAATCTACTTAAGTGAGAGGCTTGAGATGCTATCTCTACTGGTCTTAACTTCTCCCCTTTCTACATTGTGATTCTAAGCCTGTTTTTCTCTAAAATAGAGTTATTTCCCTCTCTGATACTGAGATGTTCTATGTTTGCTTATGTTCCTGCCCCATTATTCCCTGAGTGCTTTCTAGTTATAATGTCAGGGTAATATAAATTATATTGGTAAATTGTCACGTGCTATTTGAGCTCACTGAGATGCTGACTCTGAAGACAGAATTGGCCTTCCCACTTCAGACTCAATCTTATTATCTCAAAATGTGTTCTCCAAGACTTTTCCAGGTTCAAGCTGGCCCCTTGACCCTCTGCCAAGGAGGAGAACAACAAAACAGCCTAAGAGTAAAGTCATTATGCAGTTGAGAACCACTAAGGTGTAAATTAATTTCAACAGAGGGTATTACTGACTATAACAAAACTAGTTAATGGAATTATTTTCAGTACTGTTTACATTTTATTTATTCTTAACCTGATCTGTTAATATTTCCTTTTGTCCTTCCTATCTCCTCTGATTTATATTCTTAGATTGACAAGGTTTTATTAACTTCCTTCAGTTATTTAGCTCTTAAAAAGGAAAAAAGATGCTACCTCAAATCTATATGGAAACTTAACTCTTTCTTTAGGCCACTAATTACCTATACAAAGGACATTTAAACTGGTTGGGTAAAATCCTATTTGTTAAATACCATTTTTGTTTTTAGTTTACTTTCATGGTGTCTTAAGATATATTCATTTTGTTTGTCTACTTCAAGGTGTTTTAGTTTAAAAATGACAAACCAACCACATTCTCAACAAAGACTATATAACTAAATATGTATATACAGTCAACATAAATTTATGCTTCTTAAAATTAATTTACTTGGTATCATACTAATTTTAAGTAAAATCTCAAGATTAACAACAAAATATTTTTTTTTCAAGCCAAAATATTCTCTCTTTAATCTACAACATGGGTCCTGGTACTAAAATATATAAATTAATTTTAAGTACTTCTCTCCCTATCTCTCTCTCTATCTCTCTCTCTCTCTCTCTCTCTCTCTCTCCCTCCCTCTCTCTCACCACTACCCTTCTGGGGCTCTTCTAAACCTCTACTAAACCACCACCCTTCTGGGGCTCATCTTCCCTCATCCTCTACTAAATAAACCTCAGGATCAACTTGTTTCACAAGCTTCCCTCCCTTCTGGATCAGTGTGTTTTCTCTGCTTTTCTCCCATCTCATTCTTTGTACTCTGTCTCCAACTACTGGCTGGTCACGCCACGCTCTCATTGCAGGATTTTCTGCTCTTCTCACTTGCCTCAAAATCACACATGTGTCAGAAACGCCTTTCTTTTCTCAGGATATAGGACACTATTTCCAGAGATAGGAACATGCACTACTTCCTGTCCAAGACAGTATCTTGCCTTTCCTCTCCCTGATGATCTAACTGCAGGATGCCGCTGTCATGGTGCAGTGACCACAGTCCAAGCCTGATGGGCTTAGGGACCCCAATGGATAGAAATCAGGACACAGGGGATGCAGAGGTTTATGTGCCAGTGCATCTTTATTGTGAACCAAACCAAGATTATATAGGAATCAGATCTGTAGTAACCAAGGAATAACTAAGGATACATCACTAAACAGAAAGTAACCAAGGAATAACCAAGGATACATTACGTTACTATCAAAAATACATTACTTCACCAACCGAAACTCACATGATGTTTACAGTATCCAAGATTCAGCTGCATAATATTTACAATATCTTAGATATAAGGTGTACTGTTTATGATTACTCTTAGCAACTACCATTATTCATTATTTCTACATAGAAACCAAGCTAACGGTGCTGAGAAACTCCAGTGCCCATAAACTGAAATAGAACTCTTTAGTTATGTTTCCAGGATTGCCAAATTAATCAGGGAAGCATAGCCTGTCAACACAGACCACAGAAGCAGAGAGCAGGGAAACTCCCAAGGTGGAAGCATTCTTTCTCAAATGCTTAAGTCAAAGCAAACTGAATAGCTCCCAACACGCTGCCTTCTGGGACTTGGGAATAACTAGAAAATAACTCGAACCTGAGCAACAATAAAAGGACGCTTTGTTTTGATGCCTGGTTCTCCTTGCTCTTGTTTTGAGTGACTGATGCCAAACCCCTTTTCCTCCTACTCCCTCCCTGTCTCTCTCTCTTCCTCATCTGCTGAGCTTTCCTGCCCAGACTCATGATCCTACTTCCACTCCCTCTGGAGAGAGGATTTTCTTTGTCTCCCATCTGATTGGTTCTGTCTCTACCTCCTACCCACTTGCTCAGTTCTTTCTCTGTCTCCTATTCACTCTGTACTTAGTCTGTCACTATGGAAAACACCCACTCAAAGTCTTGGGGTCTCACACCTCCTGCTTTTCTTCTTAAATCCTTAAAACAACTAGGACTTTGGGATACAATCAGGCCAAAACACCTGAAGTTCCTGTGCACTACTGCCTGGCCTCAGTATGAGTTAGATAATAACTCTGTTTGGCCAGACACTGGAACCTTAGACTTCAATATTTTGAGAGATTTAGAAAATTTCTGCCATCGAAAAGGCAAACAGTCCAAATTACCATACATCCAAGCTTCCTTTGATCTCCGTGCTAATCCCTCCCTCTGAGTCCCATGTTCTTCTCATCAGGTTCTTCTGGCTAAGACAGTTTCACGGGATACCACCAACCCACCAGGGCCCCCTCTGGCCCCCCACCCCTCCACCTCAGCTTTTGATCCTACCATAGCCAATGAACTGCCTCCTATTAGGACCCATCCCCAACCTCCTCCTGCTCCCCAGGATGAGGCACAGCCAAGTCCTCCCCATGCTCTCCCTTGCTATACTCTCCCTTGCCTCCCATTTCAGGGCCCAACCCTGCTCCCCTCCTTTCTCCAACTCTAACTCTCTCTCCATGCCACAATCTTCCCCCTCCTTGGTGCCGCTCTAAGTTCGTCACCAGCTCTCCTTCCACTGACTCACCTCTACTTGAGGAAATCCAAAACCTTAAACACCTCCTTGCCAAATATTCCCTAGTCTCCCCTATTGTAGCTTCTAGCTCAAATAACCCGTTTATCCCTCTTGATCTAAATTCTACTTTGATTCCAGACCACTGCCTCTGATATCCCTGTCCCTCTATCCCCTCACAGACAGGACACCCCTTCTATCTCTTCCATTCTAACAGTTATAAAGTCTAAACAGGGTTATAGCACAGTTTTCCCTAATTGATTATGCTGGAGGTTGTAAACATCAATTTGATAATGTCTATGTACCAATTGCTTTTTTCCACCTAAAGCAAGGTTTTGGTAGACCACTCTCTAAACTACATAAGGTAAAAGATTTACCTAAAAACTTATAAAACACAATATGTACATGGGTAATATTAACTTATTACATTATCTTATGTAAATAATTTAGATTCCATGTTCTTTTAATAAGATGATAGTACATACTACTTTCTTCTGAGTCAAACTATTATCATCTTCATGAATTCAGCTATTTCCACTAACAAAAATCATCACAATTAAACTTGTTGACTTGTCTATCATATTCTTTAATTAAAGGAGGAGGGGTAAACAGGGTCGTTGGACCCTCACCTGAATATCCAGCTGCTCTTTCCATGTGTAATTTGACCCTAATTACATGGTCTCCTGGACTTAGGGAAGACTAAAGTATATTATCTGAAAAAGTCTAGGAAGAGAAGGCTTGATCCATGCTGGGTTAAGGCTTTCCAATATAAATACTCTCACGTCACTCATATACCTCAGCAACCCCTCAGTCATCTCTGTGAGTAAGCTCAGTAAATCCACTGATTCCCCAGAAAAACTGTAATGTAATCAAACATTGGTTTAATACTACAACCTAAAAAAGGGGACAAAACATTCCTTAGTATCCCCAGGAAAAGAAGTCTCACAACAGATGAAAAATTTGTTTGCTAATGTTATTGTTGTGTCTCATGGTTATTAAAAAAGGAAAATGCAAAATTGGAGGATGTTGGAAGGATTTGAGAATGGAGATATCTTTAAAGAAGGATTTATGTATGAAAATTATGATGGCTGGATATTTCCAGAATTGACAGAGAAATGAGAGAGCTGGGCAGGTGATGAAGGTCTGTGTAGGGTTGTTACAATATAACAAGGTTTAGACAAGCATAATGTGTAGACAATCTTAAAATTTCTAAGGTTGCAGCTTAGTCAACTAGTCTAAGGATGTCTAGTCAAGGTTTATTTAATGATGTTTCCCAAGCTCTATCTACATAGCACATGGTAATTAATGTACCCGGCTCATGTAACTAACCTTGTTGGATGTTTAATAGCCAGACTCTAAGGTCTATATTAATCTGGTCAGAGAGATATAAAGGGACTAATTTTTTTTTTCCTGGCCCTCCAAGGTCAAATAAGTTCCAGGGGCTATGGCACATCTCTTGAAATGTCCTGTAACTTTGGTGAGTCACCTATCCTCTTGTTCAGGGAGGCCATGGACACCCCAGAAGATGGACTTGAACCAGTTTCCAGTCTGAAAAGAGGAGGGTCAACACTGAGGAAATATTTCCTCCATTCTTCCAAGTGAAGCCCTGGTCAAGCAGGACCTTTTGACTCATCTTCACATAGATGGAACTGGTAAAAGAAAAGCCTGAGGAGCCAGGGGCTCCCCCAAAGCCCATGTGACCCCTGAGGACCAAATCCTCATATGACCTTAAGAGTAAAAATAAATTGGTTTATTTGGGCTAGCAGTATGGTCTTAAACACCTGAAAGGAAAGTATAACCAAAATTAAAGTCATCAGTGTATTTTAAGGGTCCAGGGGATTACACAACCCAGGCATTAGACATGAGTTCTTATGTTATTTAGACAATTATCTCTCATTGATGATTTTGTTCCTAATAAGGCAATGTTACTCAGATGAAAGACTTCAAATCTTGGTTTACAATACTGTAGTGCCCACTTACAGCTAAGGGAGGCAACCCACTATTGTTCTAGCCTAAAAAATAAAATGATGGCTAAATTTGTTTTCTCTCCCTAGCTAGATGCCTTTGAGAGGTAACTGACACTGATTCTG
>NW_008356327.1:3131387-3189104 GCF_000622305.1 Nannospalax galili
ATCCCACTTTCCCACTTCCACCAACCCAACTTAAAAAAAACCTCCCCACCTTCTGCAAGAAGCAGAAGCCTCCCTTTTTAAGAGACCCCAGCTCAAGACCCATGCAGACATTTTCCCTGCCCAGAAGGGAATCTGTCCCATGTGTTCTTTTGCTAATAAACCCTATTTTGATGGAGTTTTAGCTGTGCCTTGGTGACTCATCATCCATCTGCTCATTCTCTGCCAACTTTTTACCTACCACAAACTGGCCTGGTGAGTTTGCAATTTGCCAGTTCAGAGGTTAATGCAGCAGATAACATCCACATACCATTTTTTAAATTTTAATTCCTCTATTAGGTGGGAAAATTCCTTATGGAATGGTAGTTAAGTTTGAATTTATGTCTTATCAACTGCAACAAAGATCCAGTAACTGATGCCAAAAATTGTTTAAAATCCCATCTCACACTAACTACTTTCAGGAAGTGGAAATATTCTGTAGTCCACTGGTAGTTTGGGGGGGAGGTTCCTGATATTCATGTGATGGAGCCCATTGATCAAGAAAGCAGGTATGGAGAAATTGTGAATTTCTCACCTACTACAATCCACTCAGAAAGCTTGATGCTAGCTACATAGCTCATTGTCCATAACTGAGCATCTAATCACTCCTACAGGAAGCAAGAAAATACCCCTGACCACATGACATAAGGTGGCTATGTCAGGATTGACGTTATAGACATTCACCCTTCACATAGATCAGCTTCAGTTGTATGTCTCAACAACTACTGAAGGGGGCATGGCACCACTTGTCTTCAACACATGATTGGGGCTGTCATGTCCCACATTGTGCACCAAATGTATTGAGTGACTTTTCTGAGGAAAAGATCAACAAATGTCTATTTGCCACAGGTAGAACACAGATGATAAATAAAAGAAACATTTGCACTTAGGTCTAGCTTAATGAACCAGAGAGCTTAATTATGTTGTTTATAGAGATATAGGTCAGGATTTACTTGGTGGAACATGGCTGACATAAAGGCAGCTGCATCCCTGAAAAGTGTACTCCATCACAAGTGACCACTCACAGAAGCTACATCCCTGGGGATCTTGGCCTGAAAGGATGGAAAAAAATATACCAAGCAAATGGTACAAAGAAAAAAGCAGGCATTGCAATTCTAATATCTCATAAAATAGACTTTAAACTAAAACTGGTCAGAAGAGACAAAGATGGCCACTTTATTCTGATTAAAGGAACAATAAACCAAGAAGATATTACAATCAGGAACATATATTCACCAAACTCTGGTGCACTCAACTTCATAAAGCCAGTACTACAGGACTTTAAGACCAAGATTAATCCCAACTCATTAACAGTAGGGGACTCCCATACCCCATTGTAGCCATTAGATAGGTCAACAGGACAGAGAATTAAAAAGAGACATCTGAATTAAATAATACCATATATCAAATGGACCTAATAGACATCTACCGAATAGTCCACCCAAGCACCAAAGAATATATGTTCTATTCAGTGCCCCATGGAACCTTCTCCAATATCAACCATGTACTGAGGCACAAAACAAACCTCAACAAATACAAAAAGGTTGAAATAATTCCATGCATTCTATCAGACCAATAGAATAATGCAATAAAGCTTAAAAATCGACACCAGAAGAAACCCCAGTAATCACATGAACACATGGAGATTAAACAACCCATTCATAAATGATGAATGGGTCAAAGGAGAAATTAGAAAGAGATAAGTATTCCTGGAACTAAATGAAAAGGACAATACAACACAACAAAACCTCTGGGACACACTGAAAGCAGACCTTAGAGGTAAGTTTATAGCTCTAAGGGCCTACATTAAAAAATCAGAAAGAACACAAATAAATGGTTTAACATTGCAACTCAAGACACTTGAAAAGTAACAAAAAATGAAACTCAAACCCAGAAGACAAGAAGAAATAAAAATCAGAGCAGAAATCAATGAAATAGAAACAAAGAAAACAATACAAAAAGTCAATGAATCCAAGAGCTGGTTTTTGAGAAGATAAATTATATTGATAGACAGCTAGCCCAGTTAACCAAAAGAAAGAGCACCTCCAAATCAACAAAATCAGAGATGAAAGGGGAAATATCACAACAGACATCAAAAAGATCCAGAACACTATAAGGGAATACTTTAAAAACCTATATGCTACCGAATTTGAAAACCTAAAACAAATGGATGGGTACCTAAAAGCATGGAAACCACCAAAACTAAACCAAGAAAGATTAAATACAGCTTAAACAAATCCATAAGACGTAAGGAAATTGAAACAGTAATACAAAACGTCCTGACCAAAAAAAGCACAGGACTAGACGGATTTACAGCAGAATTCTATCAGACATTTAAAGAAGGTCTACATCCACTACTAGTAAATGTATTCAAAAAGATAGAAATGGAGGGAAAAATTCCAAATTCCTTTTATGAAGCCAGCATCATTCTTCTACCAAAGTCAGGTAAAGAAACATCCAAAAAAAAAAAAAAAAAAAAAGAAAGAAAAAAAAACCTAAACTATAGACCCACATCCTTAATGAACATAGGTGCAAAAATTCTCAACAAAATACTGGCAAACCGCATACAGACACACATCAAAAAGATCATTGACAATGATCAAGTCAGCTTTATTCCAGAGATGCAGGGATGCTTCAATATATGTAAGGGAATAAACATCATAAACCATATAAATGGGCTCAAAGACAAGAGCCACATGGTCATCTCAATAGATGCAGAGAATGCTTTTGACAAAATTCAACATGCATTTTTGTTCAAAGTCCTAGAGGGAATTGGACTGGAGGGAACATACCTCAACATAATTAAAGCCATATATAAAAAACCCACAGCCAACATCATTCTAAATGGAGAAAAACTGGAAGCATTCCCACTAAAATCAGCTACCAGACAAGGCTGTCCACTATCTCCACTCCTCTTTAACAAAGTGAGGGAAACTCTTGCAAGAGCAATAAGACAAGAGCAGGAAATAAAAGGAGTAATCAGTAGAAAAGAAGAGATCAAATTATCCCTTTTTGCAGATGATATCTAAGAGATGCCAAAAATTCCACCAGAATACTCCTAGAAATTATTAACACATCAGTAAAGGTTACAAAATTATTCTACAAATATCTGCAGCCTTTCTATATACCAATAACAAGCAATCAGAGAAATAGTACGTAGAAACACTTCCCTTCAAAATAGCTGCAAAAAAGTGGAAAAATAAAATAATATATCTCGAATAAACCTGACCAAAGACATTAAAGACCTCTACAATGGAATTTTAAATCTTTATAGAAAGAGACTGGGGAAGACATCAGAAGATGGAAGGAACTCCAATGCTTATGGATTGGAAGAAGTAATATTTTTAAGATGACCATCCTACCAAAGCCATTTATAGATTCAATGCAATGCCAATCAAAATCCCCATGACATACTTCACAGAATTGGGAAAAAAATCCTAAGATGCATATGGAAGCACAAAGACCTTGGATACCCAAAACAGCTCTGAGTACTGAGATCAATACTGAGGGGATTACTATACCAGATATTAAATTGTATTACAGAGCTATAGTCATAAAAACAACATGGTATTGTCAAAAAATAGACCAATAGATAAATGGAACAGAATTGAAGACTCAAGTTATGAGTAAATACAATTTCAGCCATGTGATATTTGACAAAGGGGCCAAGAACATTCACTGGAGGAAAGGCAGCATGTTCAGCAAATGGTGCTGGCAAAACTGATCTCCAACTGTAGAAGAATGAAACTATACCCCTATCTTTCACCTTGCACAAAAGTCAATTCCAAATGGATAAAGACCTCAATGTGAAGCCTGAAACTCTGAAACTGTTAGAAGAAAACATTGGCAATAACCTGTGAAATATAGGTATAGGAAAGGATTTTCTAAACCAGACATCAACTGCCCAGGAAACTAGGTCAAGAATCAACAAATGGAACCTCATTAAACTAAAAAGCATTTATACATCAAAAGAAGCAGCCAAGGAAGTGAAGAGAAAAACCACAGAATGGGAGAAAATCTTCACCAGCAACACATCTCACAGAGGTTACCATCCAGAATATATGACAAACTCAAAAAACAAAAAATCAAGAAAGGAAGAAACTCAGTTAAAAGATGGGCTAATGAACTGTTTCTCAGAAGAAGAAATAAAGATGGCTTAAAAGCATCTTAAAAGGTGTTCAACATCACTAGTAATTCGGGAAATGCAAATTAAATCCACTTTAAGATTTCATCTTACCCTAGTGAGTCTGGCTAAGATCAAGAGAACAAATGATACCAAATGTTCAAGAGGATGTGGGGAAAGGGGAACACTCATCCACTGCTGGTGGGACTGTAAACTTGTTCAACCCCTATGGAAAGCAGTATGCAGAACTCTTAAAAAACTACAAATGTACCTACAATTTGACCCAGTTATACCACTCCTTGGCACATACCCATAGAGCTCATCCTATTGCAGAGACACTTGTATATCCATGTTTGTTGCTGCTCTTTTCACAATAGCTAAGAGAGGGAAGCAACCTAGGTGTCCCTCAATTGATGAGTGGATAATGAAAATGTGGTTCATTTATACGATGGAGTTTTACTCAGCAGTAAAGAAAGACGAAATCATGAAATTTTCAGGTAAATGGATGGAACTAGAAACTGTTATAGTGAGTGAAGTAACACAGAATGAGAAAGAAAAAAAAAAAGCTTATGTTCTCCCTCATATGTGGATCCTAGCACCCAATCCTTGTAAGTGAGTATGTATCCAGACATAACTACAGGAATCAGGATAATGAAAAGGAACCAAGGAGGTAAAGGAAAAGAAAGAATTTGAAAGAGAAGAACAGTAGGAAACTGGTGTTAATAAGGGAGATATGGATAAAAATGGGGTTATTTTAAGGGGAGGAGTAGTGAATGTTATACAAGGAACCTAGGGGATAAAGGGAAAGAAGGAGCTCAAGAG
This sequence comes from Nannospalax galili, assembly GCF_000622305.1. Classification (NCBI taxonomy): domain Eukaryota; kingdom Metazoa; phylum Chordata; class Mammalia; order Rodentia; family Spalacidae; genus Nannospalax; species Nannospalax galili. Next base: position 3,136,369 of record NW_008356327.1, read on the forward strand.
AGGTAGGACCAGAGGAGAGGGTATTATTAGGGGAGAAATGGGAAAAACGGGGGCACCTTACATGGGGAGACTGTGGTGGAAGGGTTAGACAATGCAAGAGATAAATAATACCTATCTATTAAAAAAAAAACAGAGGGAACCATATTAGTCCAACAACCAGCTGACAAATTATTATACATACAGTGAGATCAAAGAATGTAATATATGTCTAGGCGAGGTTTATGTGTCAGCGTTTGGTCTTTGCCCAAGCTTTTCTACATGGTACATGGTAACTAAAAGTACCAGACTAAGCGTCTGGATGGAACTAAGCTTCTCGGATGTTTAACAGCCATACTAAGAGCCTATACTAATTTGGACTGAGGGACATATAGGACTGTTTTTATTCCTTTCCCATCTATGTCAACTAAGTTCTAGGGGAGTATAAGCATCTTTCCAAATTTCCTATAACTGTGGAGAGTCAACTGTCCTCTTGATCAAGGAGGCCATGGAGACCCCAGCAGATGCACCTGAACAAGTGTCCAGAATACAAAGATGGGGGGTCAACACAAAGGAAACATTTACTCCATGCTTCCAATAGAAACCAGCCATGGTTGAGTAGGACCTTTGACTTCTCTTCATATAGACAGAACTGGTGAAAGAATGGAGCCAGGGGCCCCTCCCAAGCCTATGTGACCCCTGAAGAACAGATCTTCAAATGACTTTAAGAGTAAAAATAAATTGGTTTATCTTGGCAAATTATAGGGTCTTAAACACCCAAAAGGAAAGTATTACCAAATATTAATCTGGTAAATATAAATTTTTTAGAGTCCATATGTATAGCTAAAGGCTACCTAACAAGAAACACTGCCAGACAGGAGATACCTTCCTTTGTGTTATTGGCCAGGGTGGCCCAAAAGACAGCTAGACAGTAACCCAGAATAAAACTGGGAAAATGAACAGCAGACCCCAATCTTAACTAAAGGGATGTTGACAACTGATTACTGCTAGATGAGGAACAGCTGATCTTCCTAAAACAAGGATCTCTAGATAGTCTGACTAGATTCAGCAGAAGGACAAGCACTGGGGAATGGTTGGGGGCACAGATAACACAGTGATGGTAATAGGGATGACAGAGTATATGGGCTACAGTGGGGGCAAGGGAAGGCTATGGGAGGGTGCCATTTGGGAAGTGGTTATATAGATGAATAAGATTGTGTGGGATGTTCTGCATGATATACAAAAAAAATCAACAAATTTAAAAAAAGACATATTTGCAGAGGAAGAATAAAAATTTACTCCATGTTAATAAGTAGAGGTGATAAACATTACCATTAAATCTTCCTGATGACTTTATATCCATACTCAGGTGCCAAGGATATAAGTGTAACTGACTGTGACTAGCAATATTCAGATACATAGAGATTAAAGACACAGGTGGAAACATCTAAGTGTTAGTAGCATTAAAAATGTAGGTGTATTAGTCAGGGTTCTCCAAAGAAAGAGAACTAGTAGAATGAATATACATGTATAGGGATTTATAACCTTAGCTCACAGGATAGAGTCTGAGTAGTCCAATGATGACAGCACCACATTGGAGAGGCTGAAGGTCTGATGAATTCCAAAACATCGGCTAGTCTTCAGTCTACAGCAGCAAGACAAACTCACCAGTGAGAGAGAAGGCAAGCAGCAAAAAGCAAAGCATTCTCCTCTGCCATGGCCTTTTATATGGGCTGCCATCAGAGGGTAACACCCACATCTAGGGTGTGTCTTCCAGCTTCAGATGATCCAATTAAGAAGCTCTCTCTCATTTCAATTAATCCCAGATCCAGTAAAGTTGACACTCAGGATTAGCCATCACAGTAGGAAACAGAATATTTTAAAATGAAATGGAGATCTTCTTTAAAGGCTAAAAACTCATTCAATTTTATGTCTTACAGGGTTTATACTGAGTTCAATTTGTATAAACATATTAATTCAACTGTGAACCTAAAAATTTACAGCCACATTTGAAAGAGATGTATCCTTGCTCTGGAAACTGTTGCTGAATATGTTAAAGGTGTAATGAAATGCTTCTTCTAATCATGTGGTTATTAAATAAAAAAATATAAAAAAAACAAAAAAGCACACAACACAAATGTTTTAAAATCATAAGTACCATTATTAAAGTCATAGTATTGTTCTGATTTTATGACTGGCAATTCAGAAAAGTTAAAAATAGTATTTAAAAGTATTTTAATAACGATTGAGAAATATTACCAATGTATTATATACAGTACATGCTATCTTTTAGTGTTTGTATCCTTGATCTCCATGTAATATTAAAGTAATAAAATGTTTCAGTTCAAAAAAAAAAAGATTTTTTTTTCCTTATTAGCTATGCTTAAGAACATTTTGTTTTTATTTATTTATTATCATTTTATGTGCAGGGATATTTGCCTGCAGGTAGGTGAATGTGCTCACTGCTCACAGAAGCCGGAAGAGGGCACGGGATTCCCTGGAACCAGATTTAAGTGTGGTTGGTAGCCACCATGTAATTGCTGGTATCCCATCCTCAGTTCTCTGCAAGAGCAGACAGTGCTCTTAACTGCTGAGTCATCGCTCCAGCTCTTTTAATAACATGATAAATTTATATAATTCCAAAATGAAGAAATTATATCAGTACCACATCAATTGCTTTGAAATAAGTATAAATTGTAGAATTAGATTTTTATTCTACACTCACTGCTGATTTTTCCATTCATTGGTATAGAAAAGCAGCACAAATATTTATGATGATCTCAAGAACAAGATTTATATCTAAAACACTTTGTTTTCAATTATGTCAGGTAAAGACTATTCAAAATCAAGATTCTGATACCATATATATTTCTTTTAATTGACACTTGAAGTTAATATTTTATCAAAGAGAAAGTTCCATCTTAATTTGTACTTAGTTTGCATACCATTTTCAGCTTTGGTATTATACAATAATCTGAGTGAGTTTAAATATTAAAATACATTTGCCAATTTCCAAGATATTAATGAACCTCCTTACTTTCCTTGTAAGAAGATTACAGAAATTATTTTTCCAAGACTCCTATTCATTTATTTGTTAGTTTTTGTTTGAGCCATAGAGCCAATGATTTCCTCTGATATACTTTCCTCACTTTTTGCTCAATAATGACTCTTTGGGGAGCAATGCTACAGGGAATGAGACTGATCACCCATCAGTGCTGCTGATGTGCTGTTTAACCAAGCTGGTGACCCATACACTGTCATCACAGAGGGTATCAAATCAACTGTATGTGCCATGCAGCCTGTACTCCTGTGCACCTAGCAATAATGATAATTCTTTTAGTTCATTAGACACTCTGAGGAATTGCTAAGTAAATTGCAAGGTAAAAATGTTTCATGCGATTTTGAATAATCTTTATGGCTAAAGAAGTTGGAAAAATGGGGTGCTTAGTTTATGGCTTTCTGATTTACAGCCCCATATGTTAAGAGTATTTAAGCTACATTAGAAGTAGAAGAGTGTTTGGGATCTAACTACATCCTGGGATTTAGAAAAGTTTAATAATTTTCAGTGGTAGTGCCCTTTCTTTCAAATCACTTCCTGCTCATGGCAATTTAATGAGCTGTTTATCTCATTATTCTTTTTTGACTATATCATGCTCTTCTTAACATAGGATTTGAGAAAATATTTACAAAGGGTAACCATTAAATTATTAGACATATATAAATTTTGTTCCTAATGAAGCTGTCAAATTGTTCTAAGAGAATATCAATATTTTTATTTTTTCATGATTTTGAGTGATCATATCTTAACACAAGGCTTAGCATACTGTTTATATGAAGTACAGTTATGAATAAAAATTTCTCTTAATTTAAAATATGTAATGTAGCTAAATTTTCTCAAATACATTATGTTGGAAATATTTGTGTGTGTTGCATGTGTGTATGTGTGTGTGTGTGAGAGAGAGATTCAGAGAGAGAGAGAGAGAGACTCTATCATGCAAAAGTAACTGTTTCTGTTCTCTGAGAACTCATCACTTATTCCATTTTCTATAGATCATTAAGTATTTTTTTTTAACTTTATTTATTTATTTTTTTATTTTATGTGTATGAGTATTATACTTGCAGGTATACAAGTGCACCGTGTTGTGTAGTACCCCAGAGGTCAGAAGAGGGCGTCGGGTCTCCTGGAACTGGAGTTATGAATGGCTGTTAGCTGCCATTTGGATACTAAGATTTGAACATGGATCTCCTGCAAGAGCAGTCAATGCTCCTAAACCGCTGAGCCATCTCTCCAGCCCCATGAAGTATGTTTTTTAAAATTTGTTTTTATTGAATTTTTCTATATTTTATACAGACTATCCCAAAGAATCTTCATTATCTTTCTATCCCCATCCCCACTGGCACACTCCTATAACCCCCCCCCACTGGAACCCATATACTCTGTCATTCGTATTAAGGCCCAATGTGTCAAGTCATTGTCCCCAGATGTTCTTCTGTGCAAGTTCATCCAGTGAGATCTAGTCAGCATAAAAGCACTAAAATTTTCCTTAAAAATAGATCAGTAAAATTACAACCTTCTCGTGTCAGATCTTCTTGCATCAAAACCAAATTCCTATACAAAATGAATATTTCTGTATTTCTCAAAATTATATAAAGATTAGTAATGCCTAAATATTCTACTTTTGATGAGGCTAAACTATCAATTCATATAATGAAATGCTTATGTTTTAGTATTAAATGTAATATGAAAACCTTTTTCTGAATGTTTTTAGAAAACCCAAATGGAAGCAACTGTTATAGTCTAGAAAATTAAAAAATTGTAATATTTATTTGAAAATAAACATCCACATCTTGAAGTATTAACACAGTAATTCTTATTATTTTTCACCTTCAATTGAATCAAAACAGCTTTTCCTATGCCCTATACTTCTTTGCCCAAATTGATCACTGTTTCTTTTTTGAAAAGGTCTGTTTTTTTATCTTTTCCAATAGTTATAGAAAGAGTATTTAGGACAGAGCAGGAAACACAACATTTCATTAAAATGGAGTAAACCAAAAAATCCCCTCCATGCATTCTTGTGTTTTTTGCAAGATCTTAAAATATTCTTATAGCCAATTGTGAAACAGATGCATCTTTGCTCTGGAAATTGTTATTGAATATGTCAATGCTGTTGTAGTGAAATCCTTCTTCTAATCATGTGGTTATTAAATAAATAATTAAAAATATTCTTACTAGTAGTGTCTGAATATTCAGCAGGTAAAGTAAATAGAATATATAGAAAGCAATTTCTTTGAGTTTCTCTGCTTCATAGGTGTCCTTAAGATGTTGACAATATTAGTGCTTTGAAGCACTACCAACAGAGCTCAACTATACCTTATAGAGAGTCTTTTAACTTTATATGTGCATTATGTGAGGCAACTTAATGAAGAAGGAGGGAATATAAGAAAGAATAATATGCACTTTAATAAATCATATATCCTTGTGCTATTTAAATGTTTCTTCAAGGTTGATTGAAACTTTAACCTCAGTCTCAATAAAAAGAAAAGCTTCAAATTTGCCAGACCTTGAATTTTTACAACACTATGTTGAATTATGCAGTGATCAGTCAATTATTCATCTCCCTCAGCCTGAGATCGCTGTGCTTTGAAAAGCATGCAAAAATGGGGCTACAGAACGTGATGCTGTGTCAACACATTTCACTCAGGATTGCTTACAAGACAAATTTTTGTTTCAACATTGATTCTAGTTTTCTTGATGTTTGCTTCTAATAAGGTACCTGTTACAAATCAATTTCAGTTTGCATGCTTTAGTTTTTGATTCAGGATGATACACTGCCAAAATGACATTGCTGCCTTTTCCATAGATTTCCACACCCACGTGAGAAATAGAGATCTTTCATATTTCAAGGTAATCTTATAGGAATGCAAAACATACATACTTTTCAGCTAATGGAACAAGCAAGAATAAATGAGCTAGTTCTAAACCCAGAAGAGATTTATTGGTGATAGCTGGAAATCTTAAAATAATTCATCAATAAAATTAATAGAAAGAAGGATGCAAAAGTTTAAGTGTGCTGACCTCTAATAAATCTATTAGGAACATTCTGTTTGAGAAGTGGAGAAGGAAAGAATCATAACTACAATTTTGTAACTTACCAGCTCTTAATGTAGAGCAAGTAGATTTACCTTCCCAGCCTATTTCTCATTGTTATAAAAGGGAAAGCACAATAATTTCAGAGGATAATCATGGAAAAATCTTTTTATAATTTATGCTAAACGTGCAAGCTCAAAGCTGACCCAAAGCAGATATTCAAAATATTTATCTATTTTTAGCTGATAGCCAAATTTGAGAAATCACAGACTCCGTATAGACCGTAGGACACCCACTTTTGAAAACTGTAAGTTTGGTAAAATATTCTGGCATAAGCCATTGATAAGTAGCTGTGAAAGTTCTTGTAAAGTGCTGTCAGATATTAAAAGGTAATAGCAGCTGCTTGAAAACGGAAGGCTGTCTGATGTTAGCTGTGTGCTCTGGGCCCCCATACTGACAGTTCTAGCTGTCTCTCTGTTCTCATCAATGGTGTTTTCTTGTCTGTCTTTATAGCATATTTCTAGCATAAGTGGAACAGAGACCCAACATGCATTGTGAAATTCAAATCTCACTTGGTTTCCTGGTTAGAGTTAATATATCTAGGCAGTCCAGAGTTGACAATGAAGATCCTCATATGCTCAAGAAAAGCTGGTTGAGTAAAATTGCCGACGGGTCCTAATCAATTCATGACGCACATCATGCCTACAGTTTTAAATACTTAGGGTTGAGGTTTTTAAACCCAGTATTCAAAATGCATACATTGACAAAATGTTTATTCTTGACTTCTGAATAACAATAATTTTTAAATTAGCAAAATAAGAGAAATTAGGAATTAGAGATCATTTTTATCTTTGCAAAAATATTTCATTAATTATTTTCATTGTATGTGTATGAGCATTGCTCGCATGTGTGTAAGTGTACCCTTGTTGTGCAGCTCGTGGAGGTCAGAAGAAGGTGTCAGATCCACTGGAACTGGAGTTAAGGGTGATTGTAAGCTACCATGTGGGTGCTACAAATTGAAAGAGGGTCCTGTGCAAGAGCAGCCAGTGCTTTTAAACACTGAGCCATCTCTCCATTCCGAGAATTTTTATCTGTAATAGATAAATTTGGTCGTAGCATTTCTAATAGTAATATCATCCTACAGTCACAGAATTAGAAATATTTGAAAAGAAATCTTAGAATTGAGCTAGGGAGATGGTTTGATGGGTAAAGAGGCTGCCGTGCGAGCAGAAGAACTGAGGTTTGGACTGCAAGCACCCATGTAAAACCCTGGTGTGGCGGTGAGCATCTGTTAATCCAGGACTGGAGTGGAGCAGAGAAAGGAGGATCCTGGCACCTTTCCAGAAAGAGAGTCTAGCTAAAACAGTGAGTTCAATTCAGTGGAGACTTTTTCTTTTTTTAAATCCCCCAGAAGATGGAGAACAATAGAGGATCTCAACCTTTGGTCTCCATACATGCATACAATAGATACACAGGCACATATATGCACTGAATGTTTTAGGTAGCTTGTTATTCCTTTTAAAGTGTTTACAGAATTTTAAAATGAAAACTTTTATTATTACAGAATTGTTTGTTTCCAGATTCATAACCCAATCCTTATAGAAGGGTAATTAGAATCGACAAAGTCTCTGGACCTTTTGAGCTATATGGACTATCAGCTTATAAGCATCATTGCTTTCTTTGGTATAATTCTCTTGTTAGAAATACTGAGTACAAACCAGTGGGGCATGGATTAATGATGCCAGGATCAAATGAGTCTGCATACATGCATCATTAATCTCAAAAGACCCTACCTATGTTGTTTATTTAAATAACTTCTTAGAATATGTAAAATTGAAAAAAAAACCTTAATTAGCTTTGACCTCATTAGCATTCCAGTGTTTACTTAGATTTTTCCAAATTAAACAAGTCATTATAAGTTCTTTCATATTTCTAAATGATTGCTTCTGTCATGGTAGCAGTTAAGAAAGTGTGAAGGGGTACATTGAGGTATCCACAACTCTATCAGGATAAAGAACAAATATGTTGGAGGATCAGAGAGAAACACCAAGCATGGAGATTTGAGTGAGAGATGTGGATTTATAGTCGGGGTCCTTACCCTCTTACCAATGTGTGACTGTGGTGAAATGTTTAAATTAAATGAATCCTAACTTATAAATTATAAAAGATTATGTTCAGATTTTTCTGAAATGGTTTTTCTAGAATGAAATAAGATATCAGTTAAAAATATTTCTTACAGTCCTTAGCATTTGATAAGTATTAAGTATGGTGTTTGTTGGCCTGTCATGGTCCTTAAAGAGCAAAAAGGAGAGTATTTTTCAGCAATCTTCAAAATGCTATGCAAATCTAGTACTTTTCTTACAACCAATGTCATCCAGAGCTATATCTGACTTACACTAACATACTTCTTTCCTGCATATGGTTTCCGTTTTGTCTTCACTTCTTGTTTCATTAACAAGTTCCTGCAATGATCTGTGTATCTACATAATCATCTATATCATTTGTCTAACATATGTATATATTAACAAGTGTTCATATTATTTTAATATTGAAATGATTTTGTAGTCTGTTTTCCAAATATTTGCTTTTAAATACACACACATACCCGTATATATGGAATTAATCTGTGAATATGTCCAAGAAGTATAGAATATCCTACCTAATGCTATACTTCAGTCAGTATTCTCCCGGAGAGGGACACCAGAAAGATTATTTAAAAAAAATAAAGACCTTTCCCAAGTAATCCTGAAACATTAAGAACATCTGCAACAAAATATTTGATGCTCCTTTTATTTAGTATTATGAATGCATGAGTAAGTGGCAAAGAGCAAAAATTACACAGTTCATTAGATAGAATAGTTTTACTTTTGCATTTATTTGTTAATGTGTCACCTTGTTCCTAAATGCGAATCAGTCTAGTTTTTAAAGGATAAGCACTTACGAATGTTAAAATAGATTAAGAGAAGTGCAGATAGTAAGAGACTAGAAAAAGGGGTTGGAAATTAAAATGAATTAGGAATGGAGGTTACTATAAAATATTCAGTGTATAAAGGCTCATGTGATTGCTAAATACAAAACACGACTTGTACTCTAAGCTTAGTCCATCCATAGTAAGGAATGAAAAATAAGCTCTTGCACAGGTTTTAGGTAATCCATAAGATAAAAACAAAAAGGCCAATAGAAGAGGAAGAAGACCAGAGTTAAGCTTTGATAGTCTATATGCAGATAAAGTTAGGTCATAATAATTAGATTTTGAATGGCATATTTCTAAGAAGAAAACATAGAATTTCTAAAAAACTAAGAAACTTAATCTTCATATATAATGGGAAGAGCTAATGTAAGTTAACATTAACTTTAGCATCATGCACATAATCATGTCACTCCAGAGGGATGGGGGTAATTGTGAACATGGTTTTATAAATTGCAAGTCTAATCATGTATGTATACATATGTACATATATGTGTGTATATATGTGTATATACATATATCTTAAAATACCTAGATTAATTTCTTTCTGAGAAAACATCTTAGCCTTAGAATGAAATAATACCTTTCCTCTAATCATACCAGAAGTAATAAAATGGTGCTAAAAGGGTTTCTTCTACTAAAGCCAGTACAAATGATGAGGCCATTATAATTTAGGGTGTGTTTCATCCTTTTGAAAGAGGTAATTCCACATGAGATGACTGTAATAGATACAGTAGGTTGTGATATAGTATACAATAATAGAGTGTAATATAGCATTGTATGACTATAGGCCTTAGAATGACAGTCCTGCACCAAATGACTTAGGACGATCAATTTGATTTACACATAAGAGTTGATGCAAACCAAGGCACCCGAACATCATGAAATCCATTTAGTTTTACCTGCAGTGATGGAAGCCTAGAAAATAGTCATTTTCTTTCCATCTTTTCTTGCTGTTCAATTTTGGTTGAGTGCCAGATAATGTACTGAAATAAACTGTCAACATACACTGCTGCTGCTCATTGGCAAAAAGCTCTGATGCTTTTTGGATGTTTGACAAACTGTCTATGGCATCAATACAGAATCTCATAAGTAAAAAATTAGATGTATATCATGCTATAGTGAAATGCTACTCTGCTGATAATACTATCCATACATACCTTTATATCTATGATTTCTTTTAAATTCAATTCAACACATATTTATTGGGAGGTTGATGCACAAGTGCTATGCTGAGTGCTGGGAATACACAAATGAATAATGCATGGTCCTTGCTCTTGAGAAAATCATGCTATCTTAGGTAATACAGTTGTAAACCAAATAAATTACAATAAAGCATTAAAATACCTTTAGATTCATCAGGAAATGTGCTGTAGGAGCTAAAAGAATAGAACAATTAACATTGCAAAGTTATTGAGAAAGTGTCACATGACCTAGATTTTATAGGAACTAGAGATTTTTCCTATTTTTTTTTTGGTGGGGGAGTCTTTTTGAAACAGTCTCCCTGTGGCCGTAGCTGTCTTGGAACTCACTATGTAGACCAGGCTGGCATTGAACTCACAGAGATCCGCCTGCCTCTGCTTCCCAAGTGCTGGGACTACAGGAATGTGCCACCGCACCCTGGGATTTTTCCTATTTTCAGCAGTAGAAAAATCTTTTTAAAATTCACGTTTGTTGATTAAGCATTTTTAAGTATACCATCATTCTTTTTAGGAAAAGAGGAATGGTGGAAGAAGACTTGAGATTGATCTACATGTAAAACGTAATATAAATAGAAATAAGATCCTGTGTTGCCATGAGGCAACACAGATTCTCATTGCCACCTGACTCTGGGACCCTTGGGTACTTGTTCCACCCAAGTCACCATTGCAGTCACCATTGCAATATGAGCTCTGTCCATCTTGATGCAAACACTGCACCTGATTGCACCATGTACCTTTCTTCTTGCTTCAATATGTCCCTTTTACCAGTGTGATGGGACACAGGAGGGATCTGCCTGACATCTTTGCATGCACAAACTGTTATTACAGGGGACTTAACACCATGAGGTGAAACTGATCAATGGAATTCATGAGCCAGCAAATGAATTGTTTTCTTTTTTTCTCAAGATGGACTCCATTAGTTTATGCAGTCTCAGAAAATGGCTGGAGTAATTCTTCATCAGAGGCACATTTGATTGCAGTGGATGCCTCTAGTTAATTACAAGCATCTTGTCTTATGTCCTCTGCCTTCCTTATTTTACTTCATCTTCACCTTGTTGTGATCTTTACCTCTTGATAGAGCGGTGGCAGTATTTCCTGGTCAAACAGGATTATATCTCAGTGGGAAAACTATCATTGCATTATTTGTGGTCCAAATTGAAGTATGAAATCACTCAATAGAGTAGGAAAAGACTAAGATGAAGAATTATTAATTATAATAGAGGCATACAGTAATGAAAACCTGATGGTGAAGTAAAGTGAACCCTAAAAATTATATGAATAGCAGACATTTACAAAGCATAAACTACAGCATTAGGTTAGATCACGAGAGGGATTTTCTGGCTGGTGGGTGCTGATGGCCACTTCACAACAATATCCAGACCCTGGAGACGTCAGTGATGAAGGTGTTTGGTACATAAGAGCCTGAAAGCCTTGCAGGCTCCTGCTACCAGAACAACAACAGCAACAACAACACCACACACACACACACACACACACACACACACGCACGCACGCACGCACATGCACAAAAAAAACCCAACAACCCCAAAACTAACAACAACAACAACAAAATAAAAAACCTATGGAAAAAATGTCAAAATAAACAGCAACAACAAACAAAAGCCATGCTACAAGTACTGGACTCTGGGAAAGTTGGACACTGGAGAAGCCGTCTTGACTTCACCAACCATCTCAGTGAGGCACGAAGAACTTGTGAAACGTCCCTCCACTGCTCTCTACTGATGAAACATTCTGACCACAGCAATGACTACTATTTCAAGGACTCAAATACATTCTATCTAAGCAGACAAAAAGGGCGGTAAAGCTTAATATGAATAAATTGTCGCTGGCACACAAACTAAGAAAAACACTTTAAAAGAGCACTATAAGAATATAAGGCAGGGGCTGGAGAAATGGCTCAGCAGTTAAGAGAACTGACTGTTCTTGCAGAGGACCTGGGTTCTATTCCCAGCACCCACATGGTGGCTATGAGCCATCTTTAACTCCAGTTCCAGGGGAGCACGCACGCACGCACATGCACAAAAAAAACCCAACAACCCCAAAACTAACAACAACAACAACAAAATAAAAAACCTATGGAAAAAATGTCAAAATAAACAGCAACAACAAACAAAAGCCATGCTACAAGTACTGGACTCTGGGAAAGTTGGACACTGGAGAAGCCGTCTTGACTTCACCAACCATCTCAGTGAGGCACGAAGAACTTGTGAAACGTCCCTCCACTGCTCTCTACTGATGAAACATTCTGACCACAGCAATGACTACTATTTCAAGGACTCAAATACATTCTATCTAAGCAGACAAAAAGGGCGGTAAAGCTTAATATGAATAAATTGTCGCTGGCACACAAACTAAGAAAAACACTTTAAAAGAGCACTATAAGAATATAAGGCAGGGGCTGGAGAAATGGCTCAGCAGTTAAGAGAACTGACTGTTCTTGCAGAGGACCTGGGTTCTATTTCCAGCACCCACATGGTGGCTACGAATTATCCTTAACTCCAGTTCCAGGGGAATCCAACACCCTCTTCTGACTTCTGTGGCATTGTACGACACGGGTGTGCCCACATACATTCAAGCAAAACACTTATACACAAAAAATAAAAAATAATAAATAAAATATTTAAAAAAAGAATATAAGACAAATCAGCCAATTGATGATGCTGTATTAAACATGGGTAGAGAAAAATGGGGCTGTATAAAAAAAGAGATGACATAGACCAGAGAACTAAGAAAAGAGGGTATTGAAAACCTAAGAAGATCATGGTTTCATTTTTTAATTTAAATTTCAAATAATATGCACTAGAAATATTTGTATTTACAGGGTTCCATGCAATGTCTTCACACCTGCATGCATTTTGTAATCTTTTCTTTTTAATCAACTGCAAATAATCAACAATATATATAACAAAGAATGTAAGACAATGTATATAACTCATTCATATTATTATCAGCATGAGAATATTTAGAATAAAGAGCAACACAGAATTAAAAGATAGTTATTCCCTATTAGAAATTATGTTAACATCTCCGGTACTAAATCAAAACCACGTGCTTTGGCTGCTGATCTGATACACTGAACATATAATACCATCTTTATGATATTCTGGTAAAAATACAAAACTTCCAACTGTATATAAAGAAATAGATACAGCACCACTGAAGAACAGTTTTACAAAACAATTCACCTTTATTCTTCTGAACAACAATATTGTGAGTGAAAATGGTGAGAGAAAACAGAATGCATATCCACAAGTATGACACTGTCAGAGAACATACTCAATAAAAAATCATTAATGTAACTGAGATTTTCTAGTATGTGTTTACAGATAATTCATGTTTAATTTTAACTTCTTTAATAATATTTTTAAGTTAGGCATGGTGGTACATTCCTTTAATCCTAGCACTTGGAAGGCAGTGCCAGGTGAATCTTTATGAGATCTAGGCCAACTGGGACTACGTAGTGATTTCCAGGCTAGTTAGGGTTACAGTGAGATCTTGTCTCAAAAAGACCAATAAAGTATTATTACTTATTCTCTGAGAATTCATACATGTATATAAAGTACTTTGATGATAGCCACTCTAATTCCATCTAGAACACCTCCCAACATATCCTTCTCCCAATTTTATGTCTTCTTCATGTATTATTATCATTATCATTATCATTATCATTATCATCATCATTATCATTATTGCACCTCACTGAGCCCATTTAGTGCTGCCTATGTGCACTTGGCTTTAGGGCCATCCACTGGATCCTGGGCAACCTACCAGTGGCTACGTCCCCTTGGAAAAATGGATCTCCCTCCCCCAGCAGCCATCAACTGATGCTAGCTCCTCAGCTAGGGATAGGACCTTATGATCCCCTCCCAGATCCGTTCTGGAATTTTGAGAGGTTTGGTGTCCTGCAGCGCTCTTGCAGATAGCCACAACTACTGTGAGCTCATGATTGCAACAACCGTGTCCTATCAAGAAGACCACATTTCACATCGCTCATCTCATCATCCGGCTCTTACATTTTCCCATCACCTCTTCTTTGATGGCCCCCGAGCCTGGGATGGAGAGGAGTGATATAAATGTCCCATATAAAGCTAAGCATCAGTTAAGTTTTCTCTACACTTTGAACAGTTATGAGTCTCTGTGCTGAGTAGTGCCCACTGGGGAGAAAAGAAGTTTGTCTGACCAAGATTAAGAACAGCACAAATCTAGGGGTATAACAGTAACCGTTTTTAACCACTGAGCCATCTCCCCAGCTCCCCAAAGAGGGTTTTATCATATAGTTATGCTTAGAGTGGGTAACTAGGAGAAATGTCAATAGCTTGTGTTGTTCTGGTGATCTCTGGGGCCTCTCTGACCAATAACTCATAGGGAGGAATCACATGCCTGGCACATGGATTTTTGTTCAATAACCCAGGTTTTCTGGGAGCAGCACTGTGCACTCTTGCAGGGTTCCTGTATTCAAACTCTTTTTAAGCATTTATATTTTATAATTAGATTAAAAATTGATGGATCCCAATCAGGAATTTTTATGTATCTTTAGTTTTGTTTAATTACCCCCTCTCCTCATGCCCATCTTCCTGACCCCATTCCCTCTTAAACCTTTAAGCCCCAATATTTCCGATCTCTTCTTTCCCCTAGAAATATCAGAAATTGGTGTCTGTTTTCTATATAAAAAAATGTATGTTATATGGAGCTAGAGCAATGGCTCAGCACTCAAGAGTACTGGATTATCTTGCAGAGGATTTGGGTTTGGTTCCCAGCACCCACAAGACAGCTATCAATCATCTGTAACTCAAGTTCCAGGATATCGGATGCCATCTGCTGGCCTCTGTGAGTATTGCATGCACGTAGTGCACAGACGTGCTGGAAAAACACTCATACACTTAAAAAAAAAAAAAAAAATAGGAGATGGCTTCAGAATGAGGCATGCCCTGAACAGCCCCCTTGGGTCATGGACAGGTTGACTCCCAAGGGAATAAGAGCGTGGGCTGGATCATGTGAGGAACATTATCTCAAATGATGACTATTTTCCTGACCATAAGTGCTTCTGTATAAATCTCAAAATTCTGAATTTAGGAATTGGTAAGTAAGAAAGAATGTAACTTGAGTGTCAAGATGGCCGTTGCATGGCTGTGGGTATTGGGGCAATTGTGTTGTCAGTGGCAACTCTTGGCACAAGGACTTAAAACATGACTCTGAGCCTCTTCATTTTATTGAGAATCTTGTTGAGATGGAAGAATTAGGTTGACCTGGGAAGTTGGTAGGGGTGTGCCAGCTCTCAAGATATTTAGCGCATGTGCTGGACCATATGAGGAAAAATCACGCAGGATAAATATTTTCCTCATCTTAGGTACTCCTATATTGATCTCAGAATTCTGAAATCTGGATTTGACAAGTAAGAAAGAAAATAACTGAAGAAACAAGATGGCTGCAGCAAACCTATGGCCACTAAACCAATTGCAGCTGCAATGAGCAGTGGCAGCTCTCAGTGCAAAGACTTAAAATATGACTTCGGTATTAAGATTGTCTCATCACTTGTTCCCCCCCCCCACCCCCCCGACAAGGAGGAAGATATGAGGGTGGCAAACACCAAGGGAACCAACCGGATCCCAGACCACGAGAAAGAAAGCACTCAGGCCTGGCTGCCTGTGTCCTGATGGAGGGAGCCTTGGCATGCTGGGGTGCTCAGGCTTCATAGCCACCAGCTAAGGTGAAGGGACCAGGCAGAAGGCACAAACCAGAAATGGTTGTATCTGCCACAAGTTGCCACAGCTAGGTGCATCTTTCTTGCCAGGCTAGACCTATGAATGGCTAATGCACAGCACAACCATAATCGCTCTGCCATCATCATCAACCAGTGGCTATCGAAACCTGGCTACAGTCATCAGCAGCAATAGGAAGCTGGAATATCTACAGATTTCTGAAGATAAGCTAGAGGACACTTGTGTAAAGCTGTTGTGTTAAGTTGTGAAACATCCCAAATGCCACTCAGAATTTTGTGTTGGAAGTCTGTGAGCTTCTCCTGTCTCCTGTGAACACAGAGCTTTTTCTTTTACCCACAGTAAAGCCCTGTGGGGGAGTCAACTTGTAGGAAAACACCTTGATTCACACTGCTGCTGAGAAGAACTGATTTTGATGAGGAACCAAGTGCTTCTGATTGGCGAGGAAGAGAGAAATCCCTACTTGCAAATCCTAAGGAGTATGTAAGAGAAACAGAAAACAATTGTGAAAATTCCATTCCAAGAAACCTGGGCATATTCAGACACATAACAACAAACAAAGGAAAGGGAATGGGCTTTACTTTGGTCTGTATGTGTGTGAGAAGTGTAGATCACTGACATTCTAATGAGATACGATTTCTGTGGCAACCAGTTCAGATGTGTTGGGTAAAATGAATGCGGTTGGGGATTTTTCATTTGCTAATAGAGGTCATGAAGTGTGATTGGGTGTGGTAAGGGGAGGGTAGAGATCAGAAGGGGGTCTGAATATGATCAAAATACATTGTATGAGATTTTTGAGTCTATAAAATTAAAAATAATTAATTGATTAATTAATTAACTTTGTGATATGCAATTAATAATATCCTCTTGAAAGTTGAGTAAGTTATTTTTCTAATCTTTTTGACAAAATACGTAAACACACAACATAGAGAGCTAGGATATAATTTGGTTCATAGTTCAAAGGTAGAAAATTTATGGAATAGCTTGCTCACATCTTAGTGAACTAGGAAGCAGAAAAAAGGAAGTATCTAAACTCAGTTGGCTTTCTTCTTTTCCCCCTTTTTATTAATTCCAGTGACCAGAGTATTTCTGTGGCCACATTGAGGGCATGTCTTCTCCCTGGAGTTAATAATCTCAGTAAATATCCTCATAGGTATTCTAGAATGTATGCCTTGCGGCTAGAGACAAGGATCAGTGGTTAAGAGTACTGGTTAGAGAGGACTCTGGTTTGGTTTATGCCAACACAAAGTTAAAAATAACTCCAGTTCCAGGGAGAAGTTAATAATGTTCTCCTCTGGCCTCCATAGGAATTGCATGCATGTGGTCACTTACATACATGAAGGCAAGATTCTCATAAACATCAAATAAAAATAAATTGGTGAATAAACTAAAAATTTAAAGATATGCCTCATTCATGCCTTCCATGTTTTTTAAAAATTTTATCAAGTTGACAATCAAAATTCATTATCACAAGAGCTAAGGTCCTATAGAAATTTTATAGTTTGAAAATAAGATGTAAGAAGGATAGATATTTCTTCAAGCTTACTCAGAAATTCAGTGATAAATTTGTGAGAGACACAACAGTTTAAAGCCCTGATACACAAGCAAAACAAGTGGGATGCTTGTTGTTTGCATTTTTACAAATCAAGTTTTACATAAATCATCTGTGTTAGCCAACCCAGGAAATGGCAAAATACTGGATCACATATATGTGTAATCCCGGAACCTGCAGAGTAATATGCAGTATAATTATAACCCAGTAAGTAAGGATGTCTGTATGGAATATAATCATATCTCAAATTCAACTTATGATTTATACCAAGAGGAAAGAAAAGGGAAACAATGAAACCCTAAAAGTATCAGATACAACTGTAAACAGTCCATGTAAATCATGGTGTTGGGAGTTATAATAGTAATATAAGAGTCTAGCTTGACATTTCTCAAATGTACATGGACATCAGCTCATATCAAATAACCTAAGGTGCTTAATGGAGAAGAGATTCCCAAGGAGCTACCATAGACTGGAGAAACCAAGAGAAAACTGCTAAAGGAAATCGTGAGGTCCTGGCACAGACCTGTACACACCATACCTAAAAAAATTGATTAAATCCAACTCTGGAGATTAATTAGTACTAATGATAATTTTGTAATCTCAAAATTATGCTTAGTTCATGCAAAATGTTAGTGCAAAGGAAAATGGAATAAGGAGAATAGGGGCAGAAGTTAGCACAAATTTAGGAGATTTCCCTGTAAGTGTAGTTAATTCACATTTGGAAACTTTCTTTTTATTCAAACCAGATTCATATTCCCTACTCTAGATCTTCTAATTGAAAATATCTAGGCAGTCAGTGAACCAGGAAGGTGCAAATTCAGCAGATTTCCCAGTGGATTTTTAATATACTAAGCTTGTGGAATGACTTACCGAACAGATTCTTCTCTATGTGGTTTTCTCTGCTCCTACCTACTGCAAGGTAGCAATGACGAACATAGAAATTTCCAGAGGTAAGATCTCAGGAGGGTGTTAACTCTGTGTTTTGATTTGTTCCTCTACACTGCAGGTAATTCAAGATGCTGCCATGGCTGGTTGTTTACAGAGCATCTTCCTTTAACTGATGCCAGACTGCAAAGTAAACTTGTGTAGCTTTGGACTAATTATTTAACATTGTGAGACTTTGTTTCATATTTTGTTTAAAAATCACAGCTCATATATTGTTTCTGAAAGGGAAAATCTATTTTAGAGTTTGATATACAGGCTCAAAAAATATGACAAAAGGATTCCATATTATTTATGATAAGACATGTTGGATTTTTTGAATTCAGATTCAAATCAATCAGAAATGTAATGCTTAACACTGCTGATACGTCAGTCATTTGCCAGAATGGTGTGCCATTCATACTGTTAAATGAACGTTTTCATTTCCCAGAGGAGTGATCTGCTGTCCATCCTTATAATATGAAACATTGTTCCCAGGCTATTTACATGAGAGCTGCTCCCTTAAAATGGGCTGTTTCATTGGGTTACACAAATTGAGAGATGCTTTTAAATAACTAAGGAAGAACATATCAACATGCTGTTCATGATTAATCAGAGATAGTGTGACAACGGGAAGATGCATCAGAATGTAAGAGCAAAATTATGGACACCAACTTTAATAATGTATAGTATACATTTAAACAACCTTATTTGGAAAAGATCCATATTGACTATTTGCATCAAAAAGGTGATTTAGCGGAGCTTTTTCTCCAGTATTATGATTATGTGACTTGAAGCAGGAAACAGCATTTGTAGTTTCAATCATCTAATGAGTTCTGTCCTAAACCATAGATCTTTTAAAGTGGACTTTTGGAGATATTTTTATGTAAATGTTTGTGAGATTTTATGAGTAGATTCATAGACTATTTTCATTTTTCAAGTCAAAGCCATTGAGTCATTTTCATGTAAATTGTCTTTCTTTTTCACATGAAAAATATTTCAGATAAATAAGAAATCTGTGGACTGAGAGGATTGTATTTTACCCTAGTCTTTCTTTATTGTTGCAGAATAAGAACAAATCTTAGAATCCAATAAAAATCACCCAGAAAAGTGTTATGAAATAAAAATTCTTTATGGAAAAACAGAAAGAAAATACTTGCTGGGATTCAATCATTTGCATGTACATACACTAAATATGAAGGTTCTAAGAAATACTTGTTAAATGCTGATTCCTTGCATTTCTTCTTAATTTACCAAAATCTCAGCTCACCAAATGAACTGAAACCAGTCAGAATTTTTGCACATATGTGGATTTACCCATAGCTTGCTGTTGTAAGAGCTTTAACAAATCCTCATTATTCAGGTAGTTAAAAAGCAAGCTAAATAATAGCAGACCGTGCTGTAAATACTCAGGGCTGACACAGAAGTGGTTATGACAGCTTTCACATTATCTTATTGCAGAATCGAGGCAGTAGTCACAGCTGGCTCATATGTCAAAATGTGTCAGGACTTAAATGGTAAAACAGGAGTGCAACAGCAATTGGCTTTTCAATCAATAACACAATCAATATATTTCACAGATATTTTCCCATATCTAAATTACTCTGCAGAGATGAGGGACCCTGGCTGAGTGTTTATAAATCAATGAAACACGCAGCTAAAGGACATCTGCTCCTGCTCTTTTGCTTCAAGGTGCTGTTTGCCTTTTCTTTCTAACTCTCCTCTTATTTAAGAATGTACTTTTGAGGACAAACAGCTCTCTCATGCACACAAATCAGCTTACTGCTACATTTTGTGTACATGATGCTTTTATAAAAATAATTTTGTACTTGAGTATTCGACTAAGTATAAAGAGCTTTTCTTGGCTTAGAATTTTTTGACTATTAGAATTAATAAAGCAGTTTTCAAATTCAAGTAATGTATACTACATAAACTTCAAATAAATAATAGCAAAGTACACAGCATCATGACTTCTGAGTTGAAATAATAACCCAGGGCATTATTTTTTTCCCTCATTTGGAACAGTAATGCTGAAAATTATATATTGTATTTGTGCAGATATGCTGCAAATGGAAAAAAAATACTGTCTTCTACAAATCTATCCCCTTTGCAGAAAGATATGATGGGGGCAAACAAACAAACAAACAAACAAACAAAAACCCACCGCAGTTTAATGCAAAGCTCTAATGCTGACATATAATTTTATTTCTGTCCTACATATCAAAACGAGGTGAAGTATAAGGAACGGTTTAAGGAAAGCTGTGGTGTTCTGAGTCAAAACTGCCATACTCGATCACTAGCCTCTATAGTACAAAGTAATACTGTGCTTCATGCTGTCAGTGTTTCTTTAAAAAACAGAAGAGCATATTGTATTACAAGTGGAATGCAAATTAAGTACATCAATTCATACACATTCCCTAAGCTTCTGTTGCAGAGGGAACCATTGCCCAAGTGTCTTTCTTTAAAACATATAGAGTTGAGATGACATAGTAAGAACAATATTATTATTTTAATTTGGGCCATGCTTTTAAAAATGCAGGACCAATTTTGGAGATGCTCTTTTTTTTTTTAATTAAGAGCTCAGTTTTGTTATTGTTTCCCACTCATCTTGAAGCTGATGTAGAAAATATGAATTTGCAATGACTTATTTCCTACTTGAATAGCCAGACTGACTGGTTTTCCTATCAAGCTGACAATGTTTTAATGATTATAGTTAGAATTTCATTCCTTCTGTCAGTGTTATTTTCTGACTTATAATTATATTCACACTAATAATTAGTTAATTAGAATGTAGTTTCCTTAGTCAGATCCTGCCCTGTCTTCAATCTTCGTCTCCTGCGAACTCTGTCCTTGCTCATACATCTGAGCCAAATTGGACGTCGTCCTATTCCCTGAATATGGTTTATCATGTCAAGACTTCATGACTTCCTTTAACCCACCAGAAAATTCTTCAAGCTGCTCTTAATGCCATTTTTTTAGGATCTACTTGGAAAGACAATGTCGTCGTAAAGCTCTTGTCCTCCATCCAGAATTCATGTTCTTCTTAGTTGGTACATTTTCTTTCTCTTGAGCTTATGACCTACTTATTAAATGTGGCCTTCTTGGATAACTATCTAATAATTGCTTCAAGAAATATATTATAAAACTTTCTGATGTTCAGGACTTTATCATTTTTAAGTCTGTTATTCTGAATAAAAATTGAATTGCTTAACTTATTTTTCTTAAAAGAAGAATGTGTTTAAGGTATTTAAAACCATTTTTTTATAAAATAACACAAAATGGGCTTCAAACATTCAGAAATGGGGCTGAAGAAGGTTCAATGTTTAAAAATCTTCACAGGACCTATATGGGTTGACTCACAACTGCTTGTAACTTCAGCTCCAGGGGATCCAATATTTTCTTCTGGCCTTTGTGAGCATCTGAATGCAGGTGATCAAATTCACACATAGAACTACTTACATGCCTATAAATAAAAATAAGATCATTTTAAAAAAAACATGTAAATGAAAGTATAGAAAACTATCATGTAAAGCATAATAATTTAATTTTTAAAATATTTTATTTATTATTTTTATTTTAATGTGGGAGTGTATTATTGCCTGCATGTGTGTAAGTACACTTGTCTCATGGAATGCCTGTGGATGTCAGAGGGAGGTGTTGGATTCCCCTGGAAATGGAGTTATGGATGGTTGTTAGCTGCCATGTGGGTGCTGGGAATCAAAACTGAGTCCTCTGCAAGAGTAGTCATTGCACTTAACTGCTGAGCCATCTACCCAGTCCCATGATAGTTTTATCTTTACACAAAAGAAATGTACTTGTATATATTGATACATAGATAACAGACATTAGAAAACACAGGTTTTTTTTTTTTAATACGGGGCTATTTATGGAATAAAAAGAGTATACATCTACTTTAGCTACTTTTATTGCTGCTATGATAAAATACCTTACAAAGGCATCTTGAGAGTTTATTTTGGATCAAAATCAAGAGTATAGCCCATCATTTATCATGGTTGGGAAATCATGGAGCGAGAATCTTGTGACACTTGGTCACATTACATCCATATCTGGGGGAAGAAAATGAATGTTAATGTTCATTTCACCAGGGTTCCAGACTATGGAATACTGCCACTCACAATTACAGTGAATCTTCCTACCTCAAATATCTTAATCTAGATAATTCCTCACAGGTATGCCCAGAGACTTGTCTCCTAGGTGATTCTTGATCCTGTCAGGTTGGAAATCAATATTAATCTTCACAGCACTGTCCACCTATGGGGAGACTTTTAGATAATTGAATTACAATGCAAACACAACATTCTAAAGAGGCTGTTCCAAATTAAGCACAAATTAACTCCTCAACTACTTTTTGTTCATGTGTTACCATCCATAGATAGTCAGCCATCATCTATCTCCCTGGTATTCACTCTCTCTCAGTGAAGCTTTGTAACTGGAAGGCTGACCTTAAATCTTTCAAGATGAAGTTTTAATTAACATGTTTGTTATCCTAAAATCATAACTACCCATTTTTCTATTTGAAAAATTTTCACTTTTATTTCAATAGCAAAATGAGTAACATAATTTTGGTGTAAATGATACAAGGTTCTGGAGATTTTAAAAATTGTGTGGTCAAGGGTTACAAAACATCATTGGAGATAATAACATAGCAGTCATAAGGTTTTATTTCTCAAAATGAGCTCTGATTGGCTCTCTAACACCTTCAGACCATACTTAAGGACGTTCTTGTTCTAATTGTTTTTCTTTTAAAAAATTCTTTTATTGAGCTTTTGTACATTCCATACAACAGTTCTTAATCAAATTTAGACCCTTTCTCCATCCATGCTCCCCCCCCACCAGACCTTATGTATACCACCATGCATGTTACATCCTATCCAGTCAAGCATTTGTACCCGTGCCCTCCAGTGAAATATATCCACTGGAATCTAGTCAGTCTATCTAAAGTTTGTAAGTAAGGCCTATTCTCTCTCACCCAGCAGTAATCAGTCTCCAATAGTTCCTAGAATAGGACCAGCCTGCCACCCATTTACCTTGCTCCACTCTCTGGTCTTTGTCTGATTGAGTTGACATGGGTCCTTTACTCGATGCCGCCATTGCCACACGTTCACATAAGCAAGCTTCCAGTGGCCTGATAGCCTTCCTTTCCCTTCATGAACCAGCCCTGGCTCTTACAATCTTTCCACTGCCTCTTCTACAATGGTCCCTGAGTCGTGGGTGGGAGAGGTTTGATATAGGAGTCCTCTCCAGGGACATACACTCTGCAGTCTCTTATTCTTTAACATTTAAATATAGCAGAATAGAAGACAGAGAGAAATCTAATGCATCCCTCAACTGTCACCAGTGGAGCTTCTTCTATAACAAAGTGCAATGCAAACAGAAGGTCACAACTGGCTAACTTTTAAAGAATAATAGTTTTTCTAAAGCAATAAAACCTCTCAAATCAGGGTAAGGGAGTATTCCTTTTTTGCCAGAAAATAAGTGTTTGTTATGGAAAATACTTAGGTTACATTAGAGTTCAACTTAACCAGAGAAAGCATTTAAGCAGACTTCTGAATGTTACCATTATTTTTAAATCCACTATTAGGAGTCAATATGTTTTTGAGCATTTTTTTTTTTTTTTGGTGTTTTTGAGACAGGGTCTCCCTGTAGCCCCAGCTTGCCTGGAACTTGCTATGTAAAGCAGGCTGGCCTTGAACTCACAAAGATCTGTCTGCCTCTGCCTCTAAGGTGCTGGAGTCAAAGGCATGCAGCACCACACCTGGCTCTAAGTGCCTGGGTGTTTTGTTGTTATTTTTTCAAGTTTTGGAGGGTTTTCATACTTGTGAGGAATGCAAGCAAAAGGTAGGTAGCATATACATGGTAATTAAGTAAGATAACATAGGGCTGCAAAGGTATCAGAAATACAAAAGCCTTGGGCAATGAAGATTTCTATACTGGGTAAATGTTACAGGAATGCGATAACTTTAGAAAACTAACATTCTATCCTCAGTAACCACAGGGGGCAGGGGAAGATTCCTGTATAGTCCCCATTCCAGAGTTCTTAATTATCATCATGTTGCAAAAGCTTTTAGTATCTGATATTCTTTTTTATTTTTATAATATCCCCTCCTCTTCATTGATATAATCCCTTATGTTATTTAAGAGGAACTTTAAGATATTTTGACTATTACCCAGGAGTTTGATGGCTTAAAGGCTTGCACCACCACGCCCGGCTTGAGCAGTTATTTTTAAAATATAACACATAATAAGTCATTACTATACAAATTTTCTTTAAAATAAAATGGAAAATTTGGCAAGTTTGTGGCCCTATGATGTCACGAGTTTGGCTAATGACTGAATAGTAACAATAGTTTACCTTGCTAAATAAATGATTATGATTTAGGAACGTTTTTTATTACGTGTAAATTTAAATATAGACACATTTTTAATAATTATATTTTCTTGACATATTAAACATATATGTGCAAAAGTAGGGTCAAGAAAAGCATTGATGGTTTGTGTGCAGGAATGGGGCTTTGAAAATGCTGTGATGTTTTCACCTAAAAAATGGAAACATAGCCTTGACAAGAAGACACTACTCTTTGCTAGTTAAGAAAGGATACATGGAAGAACATTGTCCATTGTTGTTTGAGGTTGTGCAGAAATAACATTTGATGAAATTACCTATAAAACTGTCTTTTCACAAAATTCCCCACTAATGATATAGACTCCAAATTGCCTTCTACTGTCAAATTATGATTTTTTTCTCTTATACTGGCAAAAATATCTTTAAAGCTAGTTAGTTTGGCTTAAGACATTAAGTCACCAGGAATAGAGTTTTGGAGAGACTGAGCCTGGGACACATTTGGTATTAATCTTGAAGAGATTATGCAAAGTTGGAAGAATTAGAACCAGCTAGATGATGTCAACAAAATTTGGTATGTGTATATGCATCATATACCTATGTATTTTATCTATTCATTTGTAATTTCTCTCACTCTCTGTCCCTCCTTCCATGCTTCCCTCCCTCCTTATCTCTGTCTTTCTTTCTGGGTATGGGACTTGAACTCAGCTGCAAACAGCATAGTAGATATACCCTCTACCACTACGCTACATACACTCCAAGCTTTTATGTTGGGATTTTAGAAAGGATACTAGGATTCAATTTATCTCATTATCAGAATATTCAATAGAAACTGGAGCACTTCAAAAGGCTTAAAAATATTAATTGATAATGATAATGATAATGAAGAAAGCCACTAAGGGTAGATTCAATTCGATTAAAAGGTAATGAACACATGAAAGCTATAAGCAGCAATAAAGAATTGTTTTGTTGACAGTTATGAAAATAAGCATTGACCCAAGTCCACATAGCCTAAAATAAATCTGATGCACTTTCTTCACGTTTCTTGTCAGCTTCTGTTTCATAGAAAGTTACATGTTTTTTGAACTCTAAGAATATTTCTTGCAGAGAAATCATCATCTTCTTTTAACTTACTGAGTATGGTTGAACGGAAGGCTGAGGCATTGGCATTTGTAATTTATTTTGGGTCAATGAACATTTGAGGAAGCAAATATAACATTCATGGTCTGACGAGTCTTGAAAACCCTTTGAGAAGGTGGTTTGGCATTCTTCATTATATAATAGGAAACAAATATTTTCAAAAATTTAATTAGATAATGAGTGGAATGTATATGTAAAGTTACAAAGCCACCTTTATGCTTACCATATATAGGAGAAATGTCCTTTCTGTTTAAGATTTTCATGGCTAGGTATTAGAGATTAACTGGAAGTGATCTTCCCACTCTATTATGTATCATTTGTAGTTGTTTGAATGAGAAATGTCCCCCATAGTCTTATGTATTTGAACACTTTGTCCAAGTTGGTGATGTTTGGAAGAGGTCATGGAACCTTTGGTAGGGAAAGTTCTCCTGGAGGAGGAAGCATGGCACTGGGGATAGGTTTTGATAGTTCATAGCATTGGCCCACTTTCATCTTTGTCTCTCTGCTTCATGTTTGCATCTGAAGTTATAAGCACTCAACTTTCTGATCCTGCTGCCATGCCTGCCACTTACACTCATGCCTCCCCATCATGATGTACTCTTACCTTTCTGGAGCTCTAAGAAAAAGAATCAGTTTCATTCCAAAGCACTTTGGGCCATGGTGTCTTAATACAGCAACCAAAATATAGCTAATATATCACTCCCAAGATTAAACAAGGATCCTGAGTTAGATGTGCATTTTATCTTTAATATGAGAAAATATTTCTAAAGAACAATATGTATGTTAATTGAGATAATCTAAATTTTAAAATATAACATTATCTGACTATCTTATATCAAAACAATATAGAGTTATATTTTAATTTCATTTTTTCATTTTAACTTTTTATACAGATTCTTTTATATATTGTTGGTGAAAGTTCTGGGTTAAAACTCAAAGACAGTGTTGAGAGAGATTGTCATTTTTATAAGCAATTTCTTAAGAGAGATATTGATACTATAGTCAGACAAAGAACACTGTGGCAGGGGATCTGGGAAAGAGCAGACCAAATTCTTACTGTACTTGACCAAAGCTTGAAAGAATAACAAATAGTTTGGTTAAATCCTCTCAAACACAACATTCTAATTTGGGGAAATAACTTAAAAGTCAAGGGAGCAAGGCTCTGTGATAATGTTAATTTCATGGTTATATCAATGAAAACATTATATATCATTTTAGGAAATATTTAAATACAGAATCAGATGAATTTTGTGTAAAAAGCACAATTTCATTTATATGTACTCAGAATTCTAACCTTTGAAAAGATGTACGAAGTAAAATATTTCTAAAATTCAATAAAAAACTGAACAATGAAACTTAAAATATTAAACCTGACTTCAAATAGTTATTGATATTAGAAGTAAATAATCCCATGATTTAAAATGTATGTATAAATATGCATGTCATTAATTATACATGTAATAATTATCTTGTGAGGAAATCTAAACCTCTCCTATTTTGCATTGTGACTATTGCTAAGAAGTTCTCTGATCCTAAGTTATTCTAGGGTTTTATAACATTTGGTCAAAACTTTCCTGTATGTCTTGTAATAAGAATAGGAATAAGCTATTGACCTGGCTAAACCCTCTATTCCTGTGCTGCCAATTGCCATTATCAATGCCTAAGGCCACAAAGAAGGTAATAAAAATGGGGAATCATTTGTATATGATTGGTCAGTTAGCAGGACTGGAAAGCTCTATTTATTTAAGGACACATCTGTATTTGAGGACAAGGATGCTAGCATGCAAGTGCCAGTTCCTTTCATAGGAAGACAGATACAGGCTGAAGTGCCACAGAGGAAGAATACGTTCTGCTCCAATAGATATGCAATAAGGTGGAGAAAGAAGGGTTGGAATAATTGACAATTTCTTGATGCTTTTATGCTGAGTTTGTTTTCCCAGGCAGAAAGACAGCTGGCTGAGGGTTGGAGTATGAAAATAGAGTTAAGTTTTGAAGCATTTTGAAAGAAAAGGAAATGCTTCTATTTGTCCAGACAATAGGTATTAGAAGAAGGGTCGTTTTACACATTTGTGTTAATTCTTCATTTATTGGCAGTCATGGGACAAGGCCAATGCATGAAATAGGATGTTATTGAGACATTAAGGAATCTGTAAGTTCTAAACCAGTAAATAGGAAGGAAACTTCTCATTTATCATGTGCAAAATTAAGGAATTTACCAATAGGCAAGGGAATCAGGGGTAGATTTAATGGTAATGGTGAGACTACACAGGGAGAAATCTAGTTATCTCACCAGAATGTCTCTGTAGAAAGGTGGCCTTGTTGGGGTGTGGTGTATTTGGGTCAACGAGGGGGTATGGTATATATAGTATAATACCCAAATGATGTATAATCTGTTGGTTGCAAGTTTAAAATGTTTAGAGACATTTTGAATACACAAGCCATGTAACAGAAGATATGTCTATCAGGATAGAGTAGAGGTGTCTGGCCACTCAGTTCAAGCAGATCACTTACGTATTGAAGTCCAGATACACACCTGTGAATTCACCTGAGCTGGCAAAAAAGTCAGGGATAGCAGCGTATGTCGATGAGGAAAAGGAAAGACACAGACAACAGTTGTTTCCAAAGTGATATCAGAGTTCCCAAACAAGTAATGGGAACGATTGAAAGTGCAATCTAGACAGAGATAGGAGGTGCTTAAATTGGGGGTAATCTGGCAAAGTGAAATAAAAAGAGGAAATAAAGCAGGGAAAATTCATGTTATCGATCAAAATAGATAAGAATTTAAAGGGAAATACTGAAGGACTATATTTGGGGTGGTATCAAATCCGTAACCAAGAGAAAGTTATAAAGCCTAGCAGTTCAGGAAATTCAGTACCTGGGGTTCATCACAACAGAGAGAATTCAGTGATTATATAACTGTAGTCCTCTTTCTAATATGAAGTTAAGGACATGGAAAAGAAGAGTTTCACCAAGTTGTTTTGTGAATAGGAGTTTCAGCTCTCCCAGGACATCACTGGAGTAGGCAAATTAGCAGAGGAGTGAGTGGTTCTCCAAGGTATTCATCTGGAAAAGAATTAACAGTTGAGCCGGTATCCAGTTTAAGGGTGAGGATGTGTCGTCATTGTGATCCATGCATTAGCTTAACTTGTAAAAATGAATCCAAGAGCTGAGTCCTGATCGCTCAACAGTGGTGGAGTAGGTGGTGAGGAAACCAGGTGGAATCTGGGCTGTGGGATTTGTCATTGTGATCCATGCATTAGCTTAACTTGTAAAAATGAATCTCGCTCAGCAGTGGTGGAGTAGGTGGTGAGGAAACCAGGTGGAATCTGGGCTGTGGGATTGGTTGAGCTTACCGGAAAGGGATTTTAAGTATATCGTGTCTTCTGGATTGATCAGGAGAGATGGTGAATCAGGGAAACTTTTTGGTAGCTGATTTGGAGTCTTAAAAAGACATCTAGGATATAGATGTTATCACCTAAAGCCTTGGGGGCAAGAGAAATTTGCCTAACACAAAGGACCTTCCTCACCTCATTTCAAAAGAAATTGGGCAATATGAAATATGGAGTATTATTTGAATTCTCATGAGAGCAATGAGGAGAATATTAATTCAGTTAATTTAATTTGGTGAGTAGTTTTTTATAAGGCTGTTTATCCTCCTTACTTTATCCAATGATTGGAGATTATAAGGGATATATAACTTCCAGGTAATGTAAAGAGATTTTCAGTCACCCTATGCAATTTTCACTATGTGAGATGTTAGGGAGAAAGGAAGAAACCTCAAACTGTGTATGATGTCTTTGGTTAAATTGTTGATTGGATGTATGTGGAAAAGTGTCTACCCATCCCCAAAGTTGTGTAGTAGAATAATGAATGGTTGATTTATTTAATACGGGGCATCTTGGCCAGAGATTTGTGATTTGACTTGATGGTTTGGAAAGGGTGGGACTCCTAATACGCCCTTGGGATGAGGACTATTGACATATGTGGCAGGATTGGGTATCCTCATGGTGGTGGTTTGTAATGAAGGAAGAAGCCTCAATTAGTTGTAAAAAGAGATTGGTTAAGATGTGATGATCTACATGGAACTGAATATGAAGATTCATTAAGATGTAAATGTTTCCTTCCTTAGGTAAGTTTAATTTTTATCCCTTTTGTAAGCTATCCTTGATTTAAAATGACACCATGTTGGTACAGATTTTATTTATCAGAAGGAAATTTAAATGGAAAAGTAACAAGAGAGAAGAGAGGCCTGTGGTTTGAAATTTAGCCTCTTTATCAGTGTTTCAATTTCTTTGCCAATAAGAGAGATCTGTTTTTGATGCCCCACACAATGAAGAAAGGCTACCTGTCATAACAGAGAAACAGCCTTTAACATCTTTAGAATTAGAGTGTTATTAGTGATGGTGGCACTTTGCAGGTTAGAAAGTCTTTCTCTTTTCAAATGGGAACATGAGACTGGATATTGTGGAGCATATCTGGAGTCAATATAAATATTTAATGATGATTTCTTGGCCAGTATTAGGGCCCTGCTTAGTGCAGCATTTTCAGCCTGTTGTGAATTAGTTCTAGCCAAGAGGGACCCCAAGTCTAGAACAGAATTTGAAGAAACCACAACATTCACTGCCCTGGCTGGGTGTCTATTTAAATTTTTGTTGGGAATCTTCTCTCTAAACAACATAGAGACTGCAAAAGGCAAGGTATTAGGAAAGGTGTTTAAAAAGTGATCTATCTTAGACCAATCATAAGAAGTGTTCTCTGGCTTTGGGAAACAGGTAGAAAAAGTGTAGATAGGTTTAGGTAATGACATCAGTATACAGATAGGTAAGGGGTTTGCAGTAGAGTGGTATATATAGCTTGGAGACAAGAGGGAGAAATAATAGAGATTACCTAGTGAGTGAAAAGAGGTTTTAAAGAATATGACATATAGACATGCTAATGGCAGTAAATTATCAGTTTTAAAAATTTCTGGATTAGGACAGCTGTTGCGGTTAGAATTCAGACAAGGTGGACATTTGTAGTGGCTAGCTTTAACTGTCAGCTTGACATATACCTTAGAATCACAGGAAAAATAAATCTAAGTGAGGAAATTATCTGCATGAGGTTGGATTGTGGAAATTCCTGCCGGGGGATAATACTAAGTTAATTGACATGGAAGATCTAGCCCACTATGAGCAGTACCTTTCCCTAGGCAGGGGTTACTGGACTATATACCAGTAGACAACTCAAGCTGAGAGCAGACAAGCAAGCAAGTGAGCATGCCTGAATCCATTCTTGCTCTTCTCTTGACTGTGAATGTCATGTGACCAGCTGTCTCAAGCTCCTGCCATATGACTTCTCCAAACTGACGGACTGTGAGCTGGAATTGTGACATGAAATGAACGGTTTCCCAAAAGTTACTTTTGGCATGGTGTTTTTCCACAGCAACATAAATGAAACTAGAACACCATTCTAAGACAGTCTCATCAAATTGTTAGGAAAGTACCATATTACTCACAATCAGGTTCCTACCATTACCAAAAATGTCCCTGTGACATATCTTTGTGAAGACGCAACAATGTAGAGGAATAAAGCTAACCTAGGACAGGAGCAAAAGTTAGTGCTTTTTCTGAGACGAGAAAACCCTTTGATAGGAAATAGGCAGACTTAAGAGACTGATAAACCCTGTTGCTAATGGACCTGGCTGGGACACAAAAATGAAAATGTTAGTTATCATTGGAAGGAAGGAGGGTTAGTCTTAGAAAGGAGAGGATGTATTTCCGTGATTTGTTATCTCCATTTGAGTGAGACTTCAACGAGTAGGTGTTGTATGATGCCCAAGATATGCAACCTAACTTTGAAAGAATTGGCCCATTGAAGGTGAAATCATGTTCCTCTTTGAGACAAAGAGTTAAACAAGGTAACAGCATGGGAGATAGACAGAGATGGGGTGGGACTGAAAATATTAGTAGAGTCTGTAGAGAAAGGTTATCCACATAATGAAAGACAATTATGGGACAGAGGGAGAGCTGAAAAGGGTCCTGAACTAAAATGTAGCCAAAGATGTGGGGATTGTCCTGGATGGACCCTCCATGTGAGTTGTTGGACTAACTTGGTGGGTGTGGGGGGTGTCCATTCAAATAAGAGCAGAAATGTCTTGTGAGGAGGGTCAAATGTAACTGAAACAAATCATCCCTAAGAACAATCAAAAGAAAGTAAGAAGTTTCTACAGAGATAGAAGAAAGGATAGAGTAGGCATTCGGGACCACAGATCTTATAGGCCATAAGGCTTCATTTAGAGCTCACTACCTTTAATTAGACAATATGAGCCTTCTAGTTTCTGGACAGCTAGAATAGATGTATTCTGTAATGAGTTGGCCTGAGAAGTCCAGAATTAAGGATTTTATTAGTACTTTGGTTGGAGGCCCTGTAGTGCCCTGACAATTGTTATTTGTTTTCTTTCTTTTAAAAAATCCATAATTATTATATCTTACGCATATGATTGTATTACCTATATGTATTTATGTATACCTGTGTTGTGCAATGCGCACAGAGGTGAGAAGAGGGCATTAAATCCCCTGAACTGGAGCTATGGGTAGATGTTAGGAGTCATGTGAGTGCTAGAAACTGAACTTGGGTCCTCTGCATGAGCAGCTAGTGTTCTTAAGCACAGAAACATCTCTTCAGCCCTGCTATTTGTTTTCTTGATGATAGCCATTCTCACTAGGGTCAAGTGGACTCCTGAAGTAGTTTAATTTTCATTTTCCTGAGGGATAAGCAATTTTTCAAATATTGATTGGCAATTTACTCTTCTTTTGAGAAAGGTTCAGTTCATCTCAGTTTTTTTTAAGGCAGCTTTCTCCCCTCCCCCTTTCGTATATTTTTAAGTTTTTTGGGTCTTTACCTGTTAAATGTTAGCCACTTGACTGAAGAACCAGGGACAGATTCTCTCTCACACTGTCAACTTTCTGTTTACTCTAGTGAGAGTTTATTTTGCTACGCAGAAGCTTTTTGACTTACCACATTTAATTCTTGGGGCTATTTCTTTTGGGTTTTGAGTTTTAATTCAGAAAGTTCTTGCCTAAATCCATATACTGAAGTGTTTTTCCTATGTTTTCATTTCATAGTTTCAGAATTTCTGGTATTAAATTAAGGTCTATGATCCACTTTAATTTTTTCTTACACAGGGTGAGAAATGTGTGTCTAATTTTATTCTTCTGAAGATAAAAATCCAGTTTTGTCTGAGACATTTACTGATTATATTTTATTCTAGTGTACCTTTGTCAAAATTAGCTGTCCTTATCTGGGTTTCTTTCTGGGCTCTTGATTTTGTTCCATTGTTCTGCATATCCGTTTTGTGCCAGTACCATGCTGTATTTGTCACTAAGGTTGTGTTTTATATTTTTGGGTCAGATAATGCAAAAATTCTGACACTGATCCTTCTAGTTACTATTGTGTTGGCTATTGGTGAGATTTGTCATTCCATATGCATTCTAGATTTTTTTTTTTCCTGCATTTGTGACGAGTGCCATTGGAATTTTTATGGAAATTGGATTCATATGGAAATTGGATTCATAATATAATTTGCTAATTCAGAAGCAGGGACTCTGGAAGATCTTGCCATTTTCTAGGATCTTATTTATTTTCTTTGTTCAGTTAAAGTTTTGTTAAAATTTTCACTATAGATGCCTTTCACCTCTTTGTTTAGATTTATTCTAAGGTATTTAAATTTTTAAAAGCTATTGTACATGGGATAATATTCCTAATTTTTCAAAAAATTCATTTTCTATGTAAAAGTCACTGCTTTCTTGTGTGTTGACTTTTTTGTATTTTGATTTTTATATCACAGATTTACTGAAAGTGTTCATAAGATCTAAAAGCTTTCTGTTGGAATCTGTGGGGTCATTTAAATTTAGAACCACATGAGGCTGGAGAGATGGCTCATCTGTTATGAATGGTGGCTGTATTGCAGAAGATCCAGGTTCAAATCCTAGTACTCACATGGCAGCTAACAACTGTCTATAACTCCAGTTCCAGGGCATCTGATGACCTCTTTTGATCTCCTTGGGCATTGCAGGCCATGGGTGCACTTGCACACAGGCAAGCATAACACTCAAACACACAAAATAAAAATAAATTTAAAAAAATTCAGAACTAGGGTGCTGGAGAGATGGCTCAGAAGTTAAGAGCATTGACTCTTTTTGCAGAGGATCCAGGTTTGAACCCCAGCACTCACATGGTGGCTGACAACCATCAGTAACTCCAGTTACAGGGGATCTGATGCCCTCTTCTGACCTCCTTGGCATTGCAGGACATGGGTCTACTTGCATACATGCAGGCAATACACTCATTTTTACAAATAAAGAACAAAAAAAATAGATAAATGAATAAATTTAGAACTATGTCTGCAAAGAGATGTATTCTAACTTCTTTTTAA
Source organism: Nannospalax galili (assembly GCF_000622305.1). Lineage (NCBI taxonomy): Eukaryota > Metazoa > Chordata > Mammalia > Rodentia > Spalacidae > Nannospalax > Nannospalax galili. Next base: position 3,170,728 of record NW_008356327.1, read on the forward strand.
TTTTGGTTTCCCTTACATTGTCCTCTTGTCTCATGGATTTAGCTGAATTTTCTGGAGTTATATTGAGTAATAGTAAAGCGAATGAGGCATGCTTGTCTCATTTCAGATTTTAGAGTCAATGGTCACAGCTGTTCCACAATTATTATAATGTTGGCTTTACGTATGTCCTACACAGCCTACATTATGTTGCGGTACATTCTTTCCATTACTTGTTTATTCAAGGGTTTTATAACAAAGCTGTATGGAACTTTGTCCAATTCTTTCTCTGTATCTACTAAGATGATCATGTGATTCCAGCCTTTCAACATGGTGTATTACATTTATTGATAATTGTGTTTTGAACAAGACATATTTCTGTGATCTTTTTTAATGTGTTCTTGAATTTAGTTTTCAACTATTTTATTGAATACTGTTGCATGGATCTATACTTTCCTCTTTTTTTGTATTTGTGTCTTTATCCAGTTTTGGTATCAGTATAATACTGCTCCATAGAGTGCACCCCCCCATCACACACACACACACACACACACACACACACACACACACATAAATAAAATTTTAAAACAAAAATTAAAAATTTTTAAGAGTTTATAAAATAAAACTAAAAAAAATTTCAAATAATATAAACCTTAATAAGTAGTAAAAGAGTCAGAAGATATTATATCCCTAGTCAAGAGATTTTCCTCATTTGGAGAAGGCCTGTTTCCTATGCCACCTTAGTTTTCCCCATCAAGATATTGTACCAGGTTTGGTCACAAACTTCCTATGACCCACATTTCTCCTTTTTACAGGTGTGTTGTGTATTGTAAATTCTTTTAAAAGATATTTATTTTTTAATTCTATGTGTATGAGTGTGTTGTCTGTATGTGTATAAGTGCAGACATTGGTGATCAGAAGAGGGTGTGGGATAGCCTAGAACTGGAGTTACTGATGGTTATTAGCCACCACATGGGTGTTGTGACTGGAACCCAGGTCCTCTGTAAGAGCAGCCAGGACTTTTAATTGCTGAGCCATCTCCCAGCACCAAATGTTTTAAATTTCTTAACTGCAGGCTCCCTAATAGCACTTCTGCTATCTCGACAGTTTGTGCTGCATGAGGCTGTTGCACCTTCAAGAATATGCCATGCTCCATGTTCAGTCACATATTCCCCAGGGTGTGGGTGACTCTCTTGCTTTGCCTGGCAACACTGAGGGGTTAGTATATGGTGATAAGCATTTCAGACTTTCAACTTCAGTTTCTATGGGGCTATGTCTGCCCGTTTCAGAGCAGCTCTCCTCTCCAGGTGGACTCAGGTGAGCTGGATTCATACTCCTACAAGATCCCCTGTAGTCCCACAGTTCAATCTCCTTTTGCTTGCTCTTCAGGGTAATTGTAGAGAAGGGGGGTGAGGGGCCCTGGGAATCTAAGGATGCAGATTTCCATACTCTTATGCATCTGTGAAATGTTGGGGGTGCATTTTTCCTCTCAGGACCCTGAGTTCACCTTCCAATTTGGATTTCCAGCACTGTGAACTATCTCTCCACAGCCAGAGTCCTTCATGGAACTTCCCTGGTTGGCCCACAGCTTAATGGTGTTTGGTGGTTTAGATGGATGAGCCAGTTGGCTTTTTTTTATGTAAAAACAAAAAACAAAATAACCCACATTGGTTAGTGTATTTCTTCTCTCCCTTTCCTTCGCCCTCCCCTTCCCTCTCCCCCTCTCTCTTTTACTTACTTTTCTGTAGGTCATTTTCTATCTTGTTTTTTTCCACCTAAACTCATGATCCCACAGAAGTTTCTGATGCACTAACTCTCTGAAATCTCCTAATCATCTCAAGAGATGGACCAAAAGTCTTTGCAAAAGTTATGTTGGCAGTGGTGCATTTAGAAATACAATTCCACATTACCCTTCACAGCATCCAAAGAAGTTTTCTTCCTCTTCCTTCTTGGAGGCCTCCATGTTGGATAGATAAAGCCACAGGAAAGAATCTCAGTTTGAATTAGTATGACATAGAATTGGAGTCAATCAAGAGTCATTTTTTCCATTCTCATGAGATCCTTTCTATTTTCCTGATGCCTAGGAGATGTGGGAGGGTAGTAGAATACATATTGCACCAAAGTGAAAGGTGGAATGTGGGGGTGGAAAAGTTTAAATGTCAGGGAGTAATAGGGAGGTAAAGAAGAGGACTCATAAGGTTCTAAGAAAAAAGCCATAAGGAAACTGATAATGGAATAAGCTAATTAAAAATTAATAAGAAAAGTAAGGTTTAAATGAAGGTATCCTGCACGAATGGATAAACATGCTCCTAGAAGACATAGGCTATGTAATGAAAATCTCAGTGGCCAGAGTAGGTGACATCCCTGTCAGTGTTTGCTCAGGGAAGAATCTGAGGTCCCCAAAATGATACCAGCAATTGCCACTGCTGTTGATTGTTCAACAAAATTAAATGATAAGGCCCTCATGTCGAAGATACCACATGCCCTGGTCTCAGGCTATAAAAAAGATTCAGCTAGAAGTGAAGTGGAAGTTTCCTTAACTGCTTGGCTGCCCTATAGTGAGTTTCTGCAACTTACTGATCTTGGGAGGTATAAGCACATTATCACATTAATGAGATAATTAATTCCTTAGCTGTCTTGAGGTGAATCAGCTTTATAAGTGGGGTGGGGAATGGACTCCAAACCAGATTATTGACAGGCCCAGATGGACTGATTGTTAAGGGAGGATGTAATAATATACAATTTTCTAATCTTTGGGGCAAATCAGAATACCATGTCTCTACCAAGGACCAGAGGTGGTATCACATGATTTTACTCGGGAGACCTAAGGAAGAGTAGTTGTGACCTTTTCCTTTCCAGTATTATTAGGGAAATGAGGGAGGGGGGTAGAATTGAAAGCCAATCATAAAGTTCCATCATCTAAGGCCTCCAAGGCCATCAATCCCTAACTACCTAACTTTCCCTGCTCAAGAGTTGAGACCCTAAAATTATTTACATGAGCTAAAATTGGGGACAGGTGTAACTCTTTTCCACTATGAAAATCTAGAGATCCAGTTCTAAAGTCGCTCACCCAAAGGGATTGGTGTCTGGATAGGAAGGTTGCTCACACCCTGGGTTGTAGCTGTTAAGCAGGGGTGCTCATTTGGGAGAAAGGAGAGAAAACATGAAACCAGAGCTCCTTTGCAAGGACAGAACCAAGGACTTTTCTAGCGTCTGGTCAAGGACAAAGATTAGAACTCTTCACTTTTGCAGTCCTGTTCCTAAATCTGCCTGTCAAGTTTCAAACTCCTGTTATTAACATTTGTAAGCTGTTTAAAAATTAATATAATAAAGATTATTCAGAAACTAAAAATTTCAAGAAACATGAATTCTAATTTTAGTTCCATCACAGATTTAGGTTGCCATTTATATTCTAAGAATAAATTGAAGAACAAATTTTTTTTGTAAGCTGAAGAAATGCACTGCTTTAGAGTAATTCCCTAACTGTGTCCACTGCAATGGCCCTTTTGCCTATCCAATCTTTCTGCAGCAAATTTCTAGTGAAAAGGAATAGTTGAAAATTTTCAATAGTTCTCCTAGAAATTTTTTTTTTTAGAATTTTATTGTATTTTATTATTATTTTTACTTTGTGCATATATGTAACTGTGCCCATGTGTGCAATGGCCTCAGAGGCCAGAAAAAGGCATCTCATCCTCTGGTACCAGAGAGTGATTATCTGCTATGTGGGTACTGGGAACCAAACTTGATCCCCTGTCAGAATAGCCAGTGTTCTCAACCACAGAGTCATTCCAGCCCCAACTAGGATTTCCTTTGGAGCAAAACATATTAGACTGCTTAATCATTCAGCAGAAACCAAACTTACCATCTATCATCTAGACTTTTTAAGCTACAGAAAAACTGATTCACTCACCAGAATTTTGTAAAATACATTTGCATTTTGGTGATTATTTTACAATACTTTAATTATCCTGGATTTTCAAAAAATCCTCAATTGATATCAAATTGCCTCAAGGAAATAGTCCTGATATATTCATTGTATCTGTATTAGTAAAAGGTCTTTCCATTTTCTAAACTACTTTTTAAAACAACTAAGTACAGGAATAAGGTCATTGGTTTAAGAAAGTTAAAAATAATATAAATCCATCATCATTTCCAGTGTGTTTTCTACAAATTAAACTAATAGTGCTTAATTTAGAAAATGCTAAACACAAATATATAATAATATTACTTGCTAAAGTAGAAAGCACAATATTGACATGATAATATTGGAAATAATTGGCTTCTGTCTTTGCTCCCTTAATTCACTTGTAATAATACAGGCTGTTCTGGCACTTAAGGGGTTAGATATCCTTGTAATAAAAAGGATGCTAAAATTTTGACTTTGACCGTGAAATTTGTTCTACTCTTCTTAAGAAGCATCATCAACCTGTAAAGGGATTTTAACAACATGTCTTTCAAAGTCAAACAATTCAATTCTTATATAGAAAAGGACCCATTGACTGGTAATGAGGTGTGAGAAGTTTCAAATAGCTTGGTGTGGGACCAAGGTTAATATAATTATGGACCACAAACCCCGAGAAATCATTCACTCTCTTACATCTGAACTACCAGCCTGCAATAAAAGGTGGTCTTTCAGTCTCCACTGCACTGATTTAAAATGATCTATTGATTTGCAGCAAAGAAAGATGAATATACTGAGGGATGGAGGCTGCCTCCAAGTGACAAGGAGAAGAAATGAAGGAGTGTGGTGTGGGATCAGGAATCTGCTTTCCACCAAGGACTATGGCAGAAGCAGAGACATTAGGAACAATGAGGAAGATCTCAGGAAGAGGAATGTCATTCTTGTGGTCCCTGAGAAAATGCGTTAAAAAGGATGATAGGAGAGAAGACTCATACAAGTGAATAAAGGATGAGTTCTTTGCACTTGCACAGCGAAACAGGAACCAAAAGAACTGCACAGCTTTGGGAATCATGACAGCTTGACTTGCTTGAAAATTACGTAACAGAACAGGACAAAGTAAAAACAAAAACCCAGAACAAATGAAAATTTGGCAAGGAAAGAGCACCACAGTTTTAAAATATGAACATATTCATATGTATTTTAATTAAGAAGTGACAGTCTTCAACAAGTGCTTCGATATCTATCTGCTCCTTGTCACTTTTGATTGCTCATGGACTCACATATTGCAGGATTTTGAATAATTTCTGTGGAATTGTTGAAAATCGGTGAATATGAAAAACTTGTAATACAAACAAACTTGTATTTTAAAAAATAGATGTTTAAATTACAGAAGCCTTTTGTGTTTGAGGCAAAGAATGCATTCTCCATTAAAATTTCAAATTATTCTCTGTGATTACACATCGCAATTTCAATTTTTATGTCAGTTTAAACAATTTTATCTCTAGCAGACTTTCAGGAAAATTTCCCTTATGGAAGACAAATTAACACATTATCCTACTTCCAGCTTTTATTAAAAGAAGGACACACATTAGTATTTGCTCTACTACAGTATCATAATATATAGAGCGCCAACATTTAGGAAAGGATTAACCATACTTTCCAGATATTCAGACACTCGAGTAGTTAGGAATAATCAAACATTAAAAGCAACATATAAATAAGGTATTCCCTTACTTCCCGACTCTCATCTCTCTCTTATTTTCCAGAAGCCCTCTTTCAGGGTAACTGAATTTCTTCATTGTTATTTTCCTGGGCATATCACAGGGGGCAGAATGCAGGCATTTGTGATTTGAGACCACAAACCTAGAAATTGCCAAGTGAGTTGTCTTTAGTTTAGTATCCAAGTATAAATCGACAAAGATCAGCAGTTAGGAGGGTTTTTTTGGTCTTTTTGAGACAGGGTCTCTCTGTAACCCCAGCTGTCCTGGAATTCACTATGTAGACCAGGCTGGCCTTGAACTCACAGAGATCTGCCTGTGCCACCACACCCGGCTAGGAGTTTTAATATAAATGACACCACATAGCATAAGACCCCCAAAACACTGAAAGTAAATCCCTCCTTTTCCAAATATTTAGCCAAAGCTTTGAGGTCTCAGTGTCTCTTTGAGTAAAATAAGAATAGCAAGATCATCCAAATAGTGTAATTGTGGCCTTTTAATGTTTAAATATATTTGTATTATCCATCTATTTAGTTTATATTTCAATAAAATTATATGTATGTGCTTTGAAAAAATCTAAGAGGCTTACAGGAAGAGCAGCAATCTTGCATCCCAGACCTTTCTGTGCCTATTCTGTCAGTTAATTCCTTTTAGCATTTCTACTTGTTTCTTTAGTATTTTCTATATTTTCAAATTTTAAACTTACATTTTATGATTTATTCAGTTGATTAGGATCTGGTTTTAAGTACATAAAATACTTTCCTTCTCAACATCTCATTAAATATTCATTTTTACCTAAAGTAATACTCAATGCATTTGTAGTTGATTACATAGTGTAAGTATGCCAAAATGTATATAAGAAATAAATAAACCTCCAATATCAACTTTTGTTATTCAGCAGTTATGTGTCTCATTTCATACTTTAACAGTGTTCTGAGATTACCACATTATTTGTGATCTAGAGTACATAAAAACTGTAAAAGTTCTATTTTTATGGTCATTTTTAAAAACTGGTGTGCAAAGTATCAAGTGTCATAATAGTATTTTCAAACAAAATTGTTTTAATTGATTCTCTTCCTCCCAACTCCCACTAAAAGATAGCATCCCTGTATGAAAGAAACTGTGTAGTTTTTGTCTTTATGAGTTGGGTTTTCCTAACTTAATATAATACTTCCCACACTCATCCATTTTCTTGCAATTTTCATAATTTAATTTTTCTTTACAGCTGAATAAAATTGTGCCTATATGCCACATTTTCATTATCCATTTATCTGTTGATGGGCATCTAGCTGGTACCATTTCCCTGCTGCTGTGAACAGAGCAGTAGCAAATGCAGATATATAAGTATCTCTGTGGGGGCGGGGGAGAGAGCAAAGGAGTGGCAAAGTGGCAACATGTGGTTTTATAGGCATTTTTGCATCTCCTGTGTCTCTGTATAAGCATATGATGTTTTCTTGGATCTGCGTTTTCTACAAGAGCCAATAGGTTTATTGCAGTGAGTCTGTTTCACTTGGAAATTTCTTTGCCTTTTTCTTGTTTGGGTCTTTAATCTTTGTTTTGCTTATTTCTTGTATTAGAGACACACATCTTCATGGGCTCTCTTTAAAGAATCTTTAAAGAATGACACACAGTACACCAGAATGTGGAGATCTTGTTTTGAGAATTTACATATTTAAAAAATAAAATGAAAACCTTGAACTTTCCGTGAGTGTGCAGTGTGTGTGTGTGTGTGTGTGTGTGTGTGTGTGTGTGTGTTTACCTACATAGCACAAAATGACCTAGAACTTTACAGTTCTGCTCAGCCTCTCTGCTGCTCTGATTGCTGGCATGTTCCCTTATACAAAAATTTGGAATATTTAACCTCGCATTTGGGTGATAAATTTCACATTATTTGAGATCATTCTCTTTAGGTATTTTGAAGGCATTTTTCATTGTCTTCTAACTGCCAGTGTAATGAGTTGAGTGCCAATTTGATTACTGAGAGTTTTTATTGCTTTTGTTTTTGTCCCACCCAGCCCATTTTTTAAATCACTGAAGCTGTTTTAGCTCTTTGTTGCTATTGTTCTAATTTTCTCTGTGCTGTGGCTTAATAAGACTTTGATCATTAAATTTTTTTCTACTTAGTAGATTCTGTCAACATGAAAATTTTATGCTTTAGAAATAAATTTGCATTTTTATTCCTCAAACAAGTACTCAATTGTCTTTGGTGTTCATTTGGGGGGGGGGCTATGGCAATTATAAATTAATCTTTTGATTTCTCTATCATTTTATTCTGACTTCATATCATTTTAACACTTTATAATAACTTTTACAAAGCTCCCAGAAATTTTTCTGTAAAACTTCTTTTGAACTTTTAATGCATTACAAATGTTCAGTTATTAAACTTGCTACTGGAATCCATGGCATAGTTTGTTTCATAGTGTCTTCTTCTAACTTATACATATACCTTTTACATTTCTCAAGACTTTATATTTGGTGAGCAGACCACTAGACAGTGCGAAGTTCTGGCCTCCCTCTGGGCTCCCTCTAGGAGAGGGTCTGAGAATACAGAGGACTGCCTGAGAGCCTAGGATCCTGCCTCCACAGTGGTGGTGGGCTTCCCATAATTTCACCATAACCATCCCCCGACTTGGGATTTTGTGAGGCCCCTCCTAAGGCCCCAGGGCAGATCTGGCTTTGGAAGGATAAGGCTGAGACCCTAGCAAACAGACTGAGAGGGTGGGTTTCAACCTCCCTCAATGTGGTGGCGCTGATCTCAGCAGACAGCCAGAGAGTGCAGAATTCTGGCCTCCAGCTTGTTTCCCCCTGGCATAGGGGCTGAGAACACAAGAGACTGCCTGAGAGCACCAGGATCTTGACTCCACGTGATGAAGGAAACCTGAGTGTAACTGACTGGAACCTGAATTGGGCTTCTGTGGGTACTCCTGAATAGCTGATCTGAAGCCATCAGTTCCCTCCAAATTAAACCTGAGAGAACCTGAACCCTGTACCAACCAGCTTTACATAACCAATAAAGAAAGGATCTAGGCACCCTGATAATACAAACAGAAGCATACTTCAACTTAATTCTCATATCAGAATCTTAAACAACAAAAGAAATGCCAAAATCACAATGAAAAAATAATAAAATGGAAAGCCAAAACATATCCCCACCAAAGCCCACCAACCCTGTAGAAGAGTTCTACAACAAGAAACCCCTAGAGATAATCCAGGACACAAAATTTAAAAGAACAATCATAAAAATGAAAAAGGTATTCAATGAATTTAAAGAGCACACAAACAACACTGGAGGATAAAGTTGAAGAATTGGACCACTCAAGTAAAAATTATGGAAAATTAAAAAAAAAACACAAGAATAGAATATGCAAGAGATGTGACACACCATGAAAAGACAATGCCTACAGATCATAGGAATAAAGGAAGGAGAAGAATTTCAGGTTAATGGTGTTGACGAGATGTTAAACAACATTGTAGAAGATAATTTCCCAAATTAAGGAAAGACACCCCCACAAATATGGGAAGCACACAGAACACCAAATAGACAGGATCAGAAAAGAAACTCCCTATGACATATCATAGTAAAACCACTAAACGTACAGAACAAAGAGAGAATACTGAAAGCTGCTAAAGAAAAACAAGTCGCTTACAAAGGAAAGCCCATCAGAATTACAGCTGACTTATCAATGCAAAGTATGAAAGCCAGAAAAGCCTGGACAAAGATATTTCCAGTTCTGTATGACAATAGATGCCAGCCCCGAATACTTTACCCAGCAAAAATGTCTATTATAGTTGAGGGGGAAAGAAAAATCTTCCATGACATGAATAGCCTAAAAAATACATGTGTACAAAACCAGCCCTTCAAAGAATACTTGAAGCAATACAGAGAGCAGAGAGAGAAACAACTATATCCCAGGGGCAACAAAGAAAATAAATAAAGTTATAATTGAGGACACACAAAATTAGAGAACACAAATAGCAATGAAGAGGATGGCACCAAATACACATCTTTCAATAATAACCTTAAATATCAATGGACTGAACTCCCCAGTGTAAAGACACAGGCTAAGTGAATGGATTAAGAAACAAAATCCATCTCTTTGCTGTTTGCAAGAAACCCATCTCACCTTCAAGGACAGGCACTACCTTAAGGTAAAAGGATGGAAAAGAATATTCCAAGCAAATGGCACTGAGTAACAAGCAGGGGTTACAATTCTAATATCTGACAAAATAAACTTCAAAGTAAAACTAATCATAAGAAATAAGGATGGTCACTGCATTCTGATCAAAGGAATAGTTAACCAAGAATATATTACAATCCTTAACATATATGCATCAAAATCTGGTGCACCCAAATTCATAAAAATGGCACAATAGGACTTTAATACACATAATAACCCCAACTCAGTAATAGTAGGGGACTTCAATACCCCACTGTCTCTATTAGACAGGTCAACTGGACAAAGAATAAACAGGGACATATCTGAATTAAATTATACCATACATCAAATGGACCTAACAGACATCTTTCAATTATTCCACCAAGCACCAAAGATTATACTTTCTACTCAGCACCCCATGGAACTTTTTCAAAAATTGACCACATACTGGGCCACTAAACAAACCTCAATAAAAATAAAATACTGAAATAATTCCATGCTTTCTATCAGACAACAATGCAATAAAGCTCAAAGTCAACACTGGACAAAGTCCTAGTCACTACAAGAACTTGTGGCGATTGAACAACACACTCCTAAACAATCAGTGGGTCAAATGAAAAATTAAGAAAGAATAAGAGAATTGATGGAATTCAACAAAAAGGAAAATACAACAACACAACCTCTGGAACACTTTAAAAACAGTCCTAAGAGGGAAGTTTATAGCTCTAAGTGCCTATATTAAAAAATTAGAGCCAGGCATAGTGGCACACGCATTTAATCCCAGCACTCCTGATTCAGATGCAGGCAGATCTCTGTGAGTTTGAGGCCAGTCTGGTCTCCATAGTGAATTCAGGACAGCTAGGGCTACAGGGAGACCTTGTCTCAAAAAGACCAAAACAAAATTAAAATAAAATAAAATAAAATAAAAAGAAAGAGCCTAAATAAATAAATGACCTAATGCTGAAACTGCACACACTGGAAAGGCAAGAAAAAATGAAACCCAAACCCAGCAGAAGAGAAGAAATAACAAAAATCAGAGCAGAAATTAATGAAATAGAAACAAAGAAAACAATACAAAGAATCAATGAATCTAAGAGCTGTTCTTTGAAAAGCTAAACAAGATAGACAGACCTTTAGCCCAGTTATCCGAAAGAAAGAAAGCAAATCCAAATCAACAAAATCAGAGATGAAGGGGGAAACATCACATCAGACACCAAAAATATCCAGACCTTTATAAGGGAATATTTTAAAAACCTATAGGCTACTAAATTTGAAAAACTGAAAGAAATGAATGGTTATCTAAAATCATGGGAACCACCAAAATTAAACCAAGAAGAGATCAACAGTTTAAACAGATCCATAAAATATAAGGAAATCGAAACAGTAATACAAAGACTTCCAACTTAAAAAAGCCCAGGCCCAGATGGGTTTACAGCAGAATTCTACCAGACATTTAAAGAAGACATTCAACCAATACTACTTAAATTATTCAAAATGATAGAAACAGAGGGAGAACTCCCAAATTCCTTCTATGAAGCCAGCATCACTCTAATACCCAAACCGGGAAAAGTCATAAACAAAAAGGAACACTATAGACCCATCTCCTTAATGAACATAGATGCAAAAATTCTAAACAAAATACTTGCAAACCACATACAGACACACATCAAAAAGATCTTTCACCATGATCAATTGGCTTTATTCCAGAGATGCAGGGGTGGTTCAATATATGCAAGCCAATAAACATCATTAATCGCATAAGTGGACTGAAAAACAAAAACCACATTGTCATCTCAATAGATGGCAGAGAAGGTCTTTGACAAAATTCAGCATGCATTTATGTTCAAAGTTGTAGAGGGAATTGGTCTGTAGGGAACATACTTCAACATAATTAAAGATATATACAACAAACTCACTGCCAACATCATTCTAAATGGGAAAAAACTGGAAGCATTCTCATTAAATTCAGGAACAAGACAAGGATTTCCACTATCTCCACTTCTTTTCAACATAGTGCTTGAAACCCTGGCTAGAGCAATAAGATAGGAGAAGGGAATTAAAGGAGTACTAATTGGAAAAGAAGTGGTCAGGTTATTACTTATAGCAGATGATATTATACTACACCTAAGAGACCCCAAAAGTTCCACCAGAAAACTCCTAGAACTGATCAACACTTTCAGTATAGTGGCAGATTATAAAATCAATCTACAAAAATCCCTAGCCTTTCTATACCAATAGTAGGCAATTGGAGAAAGAATAGAGGGAAATGATCCCATTCACAACTGCTGCAAAAAAAAAGTATCTTGGAATAAATCTGACCAAGGAAACCAAAGATCTCTACAATGGAAATTTTAAATCGTTAAAGAAAGAGATTGAGGAAGACACCAGGAGATGGAAGGACCTTCCATGCTCATGGATTAGCAGAATTAATATTGAAAAAATGACCATCCTACAAAAAGCAATATATAGATTCAATGCAATCCCAATCAAAATCCCCATGGTATACTTCACAGAATTAGAAAATAAAAACATTATTAAATTTGTATGGAATCACAAAAGACTCCCAATAGCCAAAGCAACCCTGAGCACAAAAAGCAAAAGGCTGGGGAGATTACTATACCAGATCTCAAAGTATACTACAGAGCTATAGTCATAAAAACAGCCTGGCACTGGCATAAAAATAGACACATAGATCAATGGAACATCATTGAAGAGCCAACCCTAGTACACACAATTTCAGGCACCTGATATTTGACAAAGGTGTCAAGAACACACAACGAAGGAAAAACAGCATCTTCAACAAATGGTGCTGGTAAAACTGGATCTCTTCTCTGTAGAAGAATGAAACTAGATCCTTATCCTTTACTTTTAACAAAAGTCAGTTACAAATGGATCAAAAACCTCAATGTGAAACTGGAAACCCTGAAACCATCAGAAGAACATAAAGGCAGTAACTTACAATATATAGGTGTTGGAAAGGATTTTCTAAATCGGACAGAAGCTGTTCAGGAATTAAGGTCAGAAATCAATAAGTGGAACCCCATGAAACTAAAATGTTTCTGTACAGCAAAAGAAAGAAACAAAAAAGTGAAGAGAAAACCCACAGAATTGGAAAGAATCTTCACCAGTAACACATCTGCCAGAGGTTTAAAATCCAGAATATATCAAAAAAAATAATAATAAAAAAAATAAGAAGCAAGAAACCAAATAACCCAATGAAAAGATGGGCTAAAGATCTAAACAGGTAGTTCTCAAAGGAAGAAATAAGGATAGCTATGAAATATCTCAAAAGTGTTCAACATCATTAGGAATTAGGGAAATGCAAATTAAAACCTCCCTAAGGTAGCACCTTACCCCAATCAGACTGGCTAAGATCGAGAGAACAAATGATATCAAAGGCTGGCCAGGATGTGGAGAAAGCTGAATGCTCATTCACTGCTGGGGGGATTGCAAACTTATGCAACACCTAAGGAAAACAGTGTGGAGAACTCTTAAAAAACTAAAAATGAACCTACAGTATGGCCCAGTTATACCACTCCTTGGTATATGTCCAAAGGACTCATCCTATTGTAGAGACACTTGTACAACCATGTTTGTTTCTGCTCTTTTCACAATAGCTAAGAGATGGAAGCAACCTAATTGTCCCTCAGCTGATGAGTGGTTAGCAAAAATGTGGTATATTTACACAATGGAGTCCTATTCAGCACTAAAGAAAGATGAAATAATGAAATTTGCAGGTAATTGGATGGATCTAGAAACTGTTATACTAAGTGAAATAACAGAGACTCAGGAAAACAAATGATGTATGTTCTCCCTTATATGTTGATCCTAGCACCAAATCCTTTTAAGTTCTGGGTCCTTTTAATAAGATGGAACTGGTAAAATTAAGGTAAAATAAAGGAGCCAGGAGCGCCTCCCAAGCCCATGTGACCCCTGAGGAACAGATCCTGAAATGACTTTAAGTGTAAAAATAAATTGATTTATTTGGGCTAATTGTATGGTCTTAAACACCCAAAAGGGAAGTATTACCAAAGAGTAAAGTCATCAGCATATTTCTTTAAGAGTTCAAGGGAGTACATGTCCCAGACATTAGGCTCAAGTGTATATAAAAAGTTATTTAGACAATTATTTCTCATTGATGACTTTGTTCTTTACCAGAAAGTGCTACTCAGATATAAGACTTCAAATCTTGGTCTCCAATACTGTAGTGCTCACCTGTAGTGAAGGGAGACAACCAGCTATTGTTCTAAAATAATGGATAAATTTGTTTTCTCCCCCTATCTAGAATCCTTTGAGAGGGAACTGACACTGATTCTAAACACTCCAACACCTATCAAAATACCTGAAAGCAAATCCTGAATCCATCACTTCAGCTTTGGAAAGCAAAAGAAAAAAATGTATAGGAACCCAATGGAGGGATGCTTTTGGAAGTCCTTGTCAAGAAATTCCAATGGACTCTCATATGAACTTTTGAAAATTGCCCTTTTCTGCCTGTTTTCTAGTTTCCTGTCTAGAATCTGTAATGCTAATCACTCTTGCCTTTACTTCTTCACATCTCCTGTTCACAATTCAAGGACTTTCTTCTCCCCCTAGAAATAAGAGTTATGCAATTTGGGAGTCTTTTAGATAGATCCACTGAAGTGGTACTCCAATTGTCTCACCATGCATCCCTGTTCAGTATGTCAGAAGCCAGAGTAGTCTGCGTCCTGATGGCCTGTTGGCAATTTGGGTAACCTTTTCAGAGGATGGTGTGATAAGAATAGGAGGTAGGAATTGGCTAGGCAGTTAGTATAAAAAGACCCCAAAGAAAAGCAGCCATTTTCTTGGATAAAACTCACGATGTCCTTGGACCTTTTAGCAACATACTCTGTTCCAAAGGCCAAATATATCTAAAATATTTGGGAGCTTTTATCTAATCCTTAAAAGGTTTTAGGGTACTTCTACAGAGAGGGGAATGTTAGAGTAGCCAAAAGCCACATTAGATAAAAATAAATAAATCAAAGAAAAATAAAGAGTATATGAGGTTATTAGAAAAAAGTGATGGGGAGATTTGGGTGGAGTTGGAGGGGAGGGAGTGGGCACGGATTTGATCAAAACACCTTATTATGAATGTATGAAATTCTCGATAAATTATTTAAGAAAAAAATTAATTTAAAAATATTTTATAATTGGTAAGATTGTTTTTTGTTTGTTTTGTTCTTATTTTGTTTTTCTTGGTTCTTTCAGTATCTACTTTCCACAGAACAATTTTTTAATGTCTAATGTGCTTCTGCTAATAATTCATAATGAAGATAACAGAAATTAGAAATGATTTCCAGATCATACATGTGCAGAACTGAGAATGTGAGGTTTTACCAACAAGGGAAAGGGCTGACCATCTCACTACAGAGTCCCTCATGATATATCTGTCAGTCTTTTCTGCGTGATTTACTCATTTTCCTGAGTATAATACAGTCTCCTGCCTGCGTGATTCATCTAGCTTCTGACTTCAAGGCTTCTGAACACTGAGCAAAGAGGCTGGATTCCCAGTTTGGTTTACAATCTCCCTTAGTGCCTTTGCTTTCAACATCATATCTCACTCTTGTATTTATCTTTGCCCATTTTCTTTATTTCCTGAGTATCTGTTTTAATTTCCCCAGAGCTTCTCATCACTATGGTAAGGGAGGACTTCAGGAGGAAAGTTGTTCACACATTTGTGACTTACTCTACTGTGTCTGGTTCATTCCATAATTGCTATTTTCTCGGGTATGCTTGTTTCCTCCAGGACATTGCCTCCTTCATTGAATGTCTGTGTTTATGGTACACTGCCATTTCATTCTGGTGGACTCAGTGATCATTCCTTTATAATCTCTCAGCTTTTCAGAATACTGAAATCTCTCATTCTTGCTTTTGCTTTGGTTCTCACTCTTGATAACTGTCCTTCTCCTGGACTATGCACCAGTCCCATGTTCATACCTTCTTATTGAACATTTTTCTACCATTTATTTGGAATTTATGTAGAAATGAGCATAAGTTTTTACTCCATGACAACAGAAATGGCAATGACTTTTCTTTGTAAGTGGGGCAATTTGTTTAAACATGTTGCTAAGAACAAACAGATAAATACATGTATGATGAATAACAAGTTATAGAAGTAGACTTTCTCAATTTGAAAGGGATGCATGAGAGATAAAAGTCAATTGAATTTAATATTTCTTTCCATCCCTTATGAAAATGTCAACTGATACTTAGTACACAATTTGGGTCATAAATTGAAGTCCATATAAATGTAACCATTCTAGAGATGGAGAGGAGGCTCAGCAGTTAAGAGCACTGGCTATTCTTGCAGAAGATCTAGGTTTGAATCCCAGCACCCACCTGGTGGCTAGCAATCTTCTGTAACTCCAGTTCCAGGGGATCCAATGCCTCTTATTACCTCCCTGAGCACCGCACGTCTTGGATACACTTACATAAATGCAGGCATAACACTCATACACACAAAATAAAAATAAATATTTTTAAATGTATCCATTCTATCCAGGTTAGAATTGAGTTCTAATAACAGTAACTACTTTCCTTAGTTACTTTTGGACAGGCTAGTAAAATGGATTCCATACAGAGCTCAAGCTGCTGCAGTTTCACAGTCTCTTCTGTGATTTAAAAAACACCTAAATGAGTAGGCATCTGTCATGATCTGCAACAGTTATTCTCCTTAGAGCTCTTTTACCTTCAACTTAAAATTTTGAGTAAATGTCCTTAATTTGTGGAACTTCAGTCACACTTGGAACCTAACAATATGGAAGTCTGGCCCTGTATATCCCTGTCTTTAGTTCATGGGACAGGGACAGAAATGGATGCTATAGGGCTAATTTGTCAGGTTTTGAATCTACTTACACCTGTAGCAAATTGTTCACTTAACAATATAACATAAGTATTTTGCGCTACTGTTTAATTTTTTATTATTTTATTTATTTGTTTTATTATTTGATTTAATTTAATTATTTTATTTAATTTTACTTTATATTTTGAGACAGGGGTTTCATTATGAAGCCCACCTTGGCTGGTCTGGAACTACAATCTATGTAGACCAGGCTGGTTTTGAATACATACAGATCTGCTTGCCTCTGCCTTTCCAGTGCTGGGATTA
This sequence comes from Nannospalax galili, assembly GCF_000622305.1. Taxonomy (NCBI): domain Eukaryota; kingdom Metazoa; phylum Chordata; class Mammalia; order Rodentia; family Spalacidae; genus Nannospalax; species Nannospalax galili. The sequence goes on from NW_008356327.1 coordinate 3,187,606, forward strand.
AAGGCATGTACCACCACACTTGGTTGTTCTGTTTTTTAAAAAAGTACATAAATTTACAAATGATTGAATGTGTTTTTTTAGTCATGCTCCTTTATCCAGACAATGAGTGCAAAAGTCAAATGCTAAAATTTGTTCTTGGTCTTAATTTTGCATAATAATAGTAAATGAATAAGGATAATAATAATTTGGAGAGTAAATTGACAGGTAAGTCTTTTAAAATAATATTTTTTCAATTTTAATTTAATATCTGTGAATTCATACAACATATTTTAGTTATCCTTAGACCCCATCTCCTATCTGCTCCACTCTTTCCACCCTCCACCCAATTTCTCTACTCTCATATACATACATACATACATACATATACATATACATATGTATACGAATCAGGTTTGTGTCCTCAATTTCCCTTCTGTGTGGGTTCATCCACTGGAGCCTAAAGAGAATATTAAAAAAAAAATACTACTATCCCCCCAAACTTTAAAATATTAATCTGTGCATTGTATTAATTTCTTGCCTGGAAAGGCTAACAATGGATTTGCTAGTTTAGGTAGGAAATGATGCATTCAATTTTATTGGAATATTAATTGGAACTTATCCTTAGTCTGAAAAGAAAATTAAATGGTTCTTCTACCAAAAGAAGACTTAAGTTGCATTGAGGGATGATTGGAAAGCCTCCTACTTGGGTTTGCCACATGGTCTGCTGACAGCATTGCTGATACCAGACTCCATTCATTGCTTCGTTACACTCTGGCATTTTTGCTGTGGGAAGCTGGATTCCTCTGCTACAATACTCAATAAATTCCAAGGAGCTCCTGTTTCTTCCAACTGTTTCTGAATTGAAGTTAACTATATGCTAACATAATGAACAGAGTCTATGTATCCTAACTGTGCTTTATGTGAAGTGCAGTTTTTTTTTTCAGGAATTTGGTAAAATATAAAACAATGAGGCTAAAAATAATCCAATGTATTCTATGGGGGATAGAAGCAGAGTTCTAAAAATCAAAGTGATAATGGGTATTGAGGTTAATAATAATGTTGTTAGAATTCAATGTTTAATTGGCTTATACACCTAAACAATTAAATATAATAAATAAAATATAAAAGGAACTAAATAATTTTTGTAGAATAATAAAGAAGTTCCTATTAAATATGACAAATATGTAAAAGGAAAATAATGGGAACTTATGACTAAACAAAGACTAAGAATCATAACATACGCACTAGACATTACAAAGGTTTTGAAAAGTACAATATTTGTTGTAATACTTATAGCGCCAATATACAATGAATGACAATTGACCTTATTGATAGCTCATTTCTATAATACTAATTACTCCAACAAAATGGTAAAATATTGAAGAATATGTTTGAATAAGCACATTTTCTACAGCCTGGTTTCACTTTCACGTTAGAGTATTTTAAGGTGTAGTGCATGTATAAGAGATGTACATAATAAAGTAGAAAATAAGACTTTGAATATACTTTTATAAATTATA
>NW_008356327.1:3189137-3199314 GCF_000622305.1 Nannospalax galili
AAGTTATAAGAAATAACTTTAGATACCAAGCACTTTAAGTTGCTAATGCATTTGAACAACAAGATAAAGATTCCATAGAACAGCAATTTCCATGCAAAAGCAGAGTACTTCTCCCCGGTTTACAGTAATAGGAGGGATTGCATCAGATCAATTTCATCATATGTATATGTCTACATAAATAAAACCAACATTTTCTTTAAGCTATTACTACAAACATCTCTAATATAGCTTTCATTTAAGATACATTGTTTTAATATATATTTTATATTGTCTATGGGAATTGTATATTAATGAAGTTTTACCATATGTGTTTGCTTTTGTTCTTTTGTATTTATTTATTGTAATATTTACAGGTTTTCCTGGTTACTTGATTCACTTTGGGATTTCACTGGATCATATTCTCATTTTACAATAATAAAAGATGAGAGAGTCAGCCAAAACAAATCACTGACATATATTTCCTGTATCATAATATAAAGATTAAAGAAAGTTTTGAACAAGATTGAAAGTAAAAGGTTTGAATGGGTTGAAAGGAAGTTGGAAAAAGGGGAATCATAAAGATAAAAGGGAGGTAAGAAAATTTAAAGAGAACAGCATTAGATAAGAAGGGAGAAAGTTCAATTTAAAAATGGATTAGTAGAAAGAGGGGACCCAGAAGATAAATAAATTTAAGTGATATTATAAAGGTCTCAAAGAAATTATATTGTTAGTTTGTTGATAGAGGAGAAAAGGCAAAGTTTAGAAATGTTTTTAAGATAAATGAAGTCTAATTATTTCTTCAAATGAATGGAGCTGCACGGACCTTAGGATGTTCTATAAAGAATATGGGAAAATAACTGTCATACTGAGTCAAATCAAGTCTAAAAATCCAGCATCCTTTCTTTGATGTTTTTCAGGAAAGCATGCTAGTTGCCCTCCACACCCAAACCTTGGGGAGTCTGTGATCCCTAACTTCCTTTTGGTAAGCCATTATAAACTTCATTCATGAATTTATCTAAGCCTTTCCTGAAACTATTTATATTTTCAGACTATATAACCTTCTGAGGTAATGACTTGCATATGTTTACTACCAACTGTGTAAAGCAGTAAAGTACAAAGCATAAATCCCTTTTATCTTTTATGTTGAAATGGGCATACTCTAGCACTGGTGAGCTCTAATTTGGTAAAAGGAATCCATCTTTACACTTCATGATTTGCAGAGTCAGAATCCATGCAGTCACGTACATAATTTTATAAAGCTGAAGATTCCAAACCTTTTACAATATTCTGTCGTAGAAGAAAGGCCAGGATACATAATGTAAAGAGTTTTGTTTTAGTTAGCCACATGCTTTGATGAAAATCAGTTCAGAATTATAGGTCCACAAATCATTTTCTAAAAGACAAAGTGTTAGATAATCTCTCAAATTCTTTTTACCCTCCTACCCACCTTTAGTCTATCACATACCCCAGCCTCTCTCCCTCTTCTGCAAAAAAAGATGTGGAAGAAAAGCAGAACAATGCAGTGTAGATGAGTACATGATCTTGTAGGCAGGCCATCGGGATAAAATTTCACTTCCTCCACTTCCTAGTTCTAGATGCTTAAATAAGCTATTTATTCACAATTCTCTTCTTCACTAACTCAGGGGGATGCTAGCAGAATCATACTTCCCTATACCCCTGCCTTTATTTGATCTCATTTCACATTAGCTTTGGCATGGTCAGTGGACCATCATAAAAGAGTGAAACAAGCTTAATTTTATAAGTGCTATTGGGTGGGTATCATGTTTTGAGAACATTACACAAACAAAGTATAGTCTACTCCCCACCAGAGTACATGGAAAGAAAAGTCCAGCTTCCCTTAGCCTGGTCCCAGATTTCAGATGGCAAGTTTCAGTCCTGTGAGTAAGCCTGGATGAGACCAGCAGAACAACAAATACCCCTCCCATGGATTCATGGTATATAAAGTTGTTGATCTTCATGCTGATAAAATTCAGATGCTTTGCCACACAGGCATATGCCCTGATCTTGAAGACTGACAGTGACTGAAAGTTGCCATTCAACTAAGCTAATCAATTCTAATCTCATTCCCTATTACCAAAAATGTTTTGCATGTGTACAAGTTTGATAAAGAAATGAGACTGTATTCGATTTAATAGATAGGTGATATTTAATTTAGTATTCTTGAGAAGCAGATATGGAGATGGGAGATTTATGAGCAGAGAATCTCTTGGGAATATTCTTGGGATTAAAGTATGTGGAGTAAGAGGAATGAGCAGCAGGAAAAGTTCAACTGGATTACAGTGAGATGATGATCTCAACAGATCACGCATGGAACTCTATGGCTGTGATGACCTAGTAGAATTGCTCCAAGTTGAAATAAGAGAGTCATTCTTTGTATGGCCCATTTTTACTAGTCATTGAGACTGCTTTTATGTCAGAGAAGATAAACTTTGATCTTATCAGGGAAAGAATTTGACCTTGGTTGACTAGCTGGTTTTTACAGAGACAATATTTTAAATAAAATATGGAATTTTTAAAGTCAAGTATAATTATAATCTGCTCATTATGGTTTGAATTTCCCATTATGTATTCAGCCTCTGAACACAGAATAGAACTGTCAGTTAGATTTGCCTCATGTATTTATAATGTTGGTGTGCTTGCAAAATCCTCCTTTTCAGCTTAGAGTGATAGAAATTGTTTCTTGTTTCTCTGATGGAGACATCATCATTCTTGAAAGGATCAGTTGCACAGTGTGTGTGTGTGGGGGGGGTGGATGACGACGTGCAAAATTTCAGTGAAGTCTTTTGCTGTTTTTATATCAGAAACTGATGCAATGAGTCTGTTCCTATAAGAGTAATTTTTTTTTCCAATTCTCTACAGCTACAGCTGAATAAATGGCATAGCCCTTGGGAATAGTTTCAGAGAGACTCAACTTCTATATCTTAATGGCACGTCCATCAGTGTAATGAGGTCCTCAGAAAACTTTATAACAGATGATTCTCTATAGTTTTTGCACAATTACCATGTGATTATCCCTGGAAAATACTGGCATATAGAAATACTGAAAGCAGGTCAGAGCACTTGTATCTAACATCTGTAACTTCAGGGTTTTGGGGTCTGATAGCTCAATATCCTCTAGTGAAAATATGCAGTTGTTTTTCCATGGCTTCTGATTACCTGTGGAAATGCTTTGGAAATGGTGGGATGGAGTGAGCACTGATCACCTCAGGTTTGGCTCAGTTAATATATATATATATATTATAGTTAATATAGTATAGATATATATAAATAAAATCAGTACTTGATAATTTTGATTTCTGGTTTGATTAGTGCTTCTGTTGCCTGAAATTTTTAGGGTTACTTGCCCCTGGAACTATTAGACAAACCATGTACATCTTTATCTTAATTTTTCATAGTTTATATCTTTGAGGGGGGAGGGAACAACTTACAAAGAAATGAACACCTGACACCCGGCACCCAGCTCTGTGTGGCTTGGTCTACCATTCCAGGTTGCTTCTGCACTTGTCCACATTTTCTGTTAGCTTTTTCTCATGCATCCTGGGCCTGCAGTCTCTCCCCAGGTTGGTAAATGCCCATTTTCGCATCCATGTGGGTGAGACACTGGGGACATCTTTCCCTGCAACACTTCTGTCCTAAGATGGCCCGCAATGTTCCTCCCTCAGTGGTTAACTCTTTGCAGTCAATTCTCAGTAGCAGGCCCTGCCCTTTGGAGGAACCAGGCCTCCTGGGGCACAGCTTCCAAACACACATATGTAATATTTATAGGTTTTATCACAAAAGAACCTAAACATTTTTCTCTTGTCATTGCTGACAAGGAATAAACACACATGACCACAGATATTCAGGGAATATCAGCAGTTTTCCTCTTTTACAAAGTTGCACCATGTTGTATTGTTGGATTTTTCTATTGGTTGCAGCTTCTTGGTGTTCCTCTACACTAACCTCCAATAGAAAAATCTGTTGATTTGTCCAAATGTCTCTAGAATGCACCTAATAATTCAACATAGAGTAGAAATGACATAACAAAAAGTGATTGGAGTAAGTGATTAATCAATGGATTAGTACAATGGGGTGCCTAGGTCCCTGACAGCCATTCACAGAACCCAGAATTCAGGAAGAAATGATTCCTTGTAGGCTAATTGGCTTCTTCCAGCTTCCCTGGAAGTAGATCTATCTTTTCATGGCACTTCTGGAGGGAGAGGATATTATTGGGAAAGAGTAGGTGGTTCTTTCTATTCAGTGTTCCTCGCTATGGTCCAAGGAGACTCTCTCTATTCCTTTCATCATGCTTATGCCCATATCTCTACAGATCCTGACCACTGGGAAAAGGCCATCTTGGTTATAGAAGGAAGAAATTTGAACCTCACTTACTATTAGTCACTACCATCATTTGCTTTATTATATAGTAAGAATAAGATCTTCATAGAAATTCTTCTATGATATTTGTGAGGCTTGAGGAGATTTTAATGCCATGTTTTAAAACAGATATACTCCTCTTGGGCTCATATCTTGAGTACTTGGTCTGCAGGTTGTAATGCTATTTGAAAAACACTGAAACTATTAGAAGGGGAAGGCTGACCTTCAAGGGAAGGCACTAGAAGAGGGCCTTTAAAAGTTATATACACACTTAGGATCTTTGCATGCTTGCTCCATTGTAACTTTGAAAGTTAGTTTTTTATAGTGTGATAACTTACTTTAAAAACAACTTACCAGCAAAAAATACATGTATAACAAAGAAAGAGCAAGAATAATATGAAGATTTTATTTGGAGTGGTATGCTCTTCAAAATAATGAAACCCTTCCAGGCAGGAATAGGGAAGCTCCTGAATATGGTGGTGTGGCCCAAATTCTCTCTGGGTCTCCTGAGTGATCAGACAAATCATATAATACACTTTATGTGAGTTTATTAACTTACAAAAGAATGAGTACCCAGAGCCACTCAGAGCCTGCCTTATCAGACTGTGCCATGCCCATAGCCCCTCTAGCATTTGCTCACACCTCCGGGGCCAGCGATCTCATCCCAGGTCCACAGGGAGTCAGTCCATTCTGTCTTTGAGTTGCTGCACTGGCTGCCAGTTTCCTACACCATCACACTCTGTACGCACCTCCTGGCTTCCATCCCAAGATGGCTCCCAGCTTCCCTTCCTAGTTCGCACTCCGTGTCAGGCCCCACCCATTGGAGAAACCAGCCAATCAGGAGACACTCCACCCCTTTCCTTCCACTTTTACAATTTTCCCGTCCATCTTCCATTAAAGTCCCTGATCCTTGGAGGGGGTGATAGATGTAAGGCGATCTCTTTTGTATCATGGTGAGACAGTGGCTTCTTGGGCTTCCCCATTAGTCATCTTTAGGCTGTGTCCACTGATCTATCTCAGTGGAGTTTTTTCCTACTATAAAGACAAATGGAAGGAAGTACACACATTTAAACAAACATGAATGTAAATATAAATGCCTAGACGATATCCCAGTAGGTGTACTATACTCATTAACAATATGCTTATGATGGCTTCTCCACTAGAGCCTGTAGCATTTCTTGACAAAAGGTGTTGGCCTGGTCTACAGCACCAGATGTGTGTTCCACCCCTAGGAGCGGGCCTTATCCAATTAGAAATTTGTCAGTTGTACATATGTGGTCAAGCCACTATTGCTCTTACAGATATTGTTTGGCATGTCCATAGTGTGCAGCATGCAGGTCCATCGTTGAGTAGACTTAAAGGGGATCCTTTCTTCCTCAACCATCTGTATAGAGCCTTTTGGCAATATGAACATCATCCATCCAGTGGACCAGAGTTTTTTGGCTTAGTCTCAGTTCCATCTTTTCTTCTTCTCCTGTGCTCATAACATGCAGTGTCCTCAGCAACATGGCCTTACTGACCTTTCTAGTGTACAACCAACATTAATGACAATGGCCTTGGTGAATTAGAGGACCTCTAGGAGCTCTCTCTGACCAACAGCTTATAAGAGGGCAACCCACCCCTGGTACTGTACTTTTTCTTAACAGTTGTCTATAGCTGGCTTTTGCTTCTTCAAGTATCTTTCAAATGGGTTTCACATTTGTAAAACACTCGAAGGAACATTAACATTGTAGATTAAATTACTCATAGACAAGGTCTCATAAAGCATGGAAAGGTTTTGTCCATTTGTATTAACTGTTTTCTGCATAGATCCTTGTTAGGTACCATAGCATGGGTATGAGGCATTAATTTGGTTAGCTCATTAACCATTTTTAGTTATCCCTTTGGATTCTTTTAGTCTTGATACACTTACAGGTGTTGGCTCCTGTTCCCTGACCCTTCACTGGGCAGGGAGCTTCTCCTATTCCTGCTGCACTTGTTGGTTCCCTGAGTCAGACAGGCTCTGGGTCTACCTCCTGACTCTAGACACATCTAGGTTGCTGGGGGAGAACTTGGTGGGAACTTGGTGGGAAAACCTCCTTCTACCCCTAGTATAGCCTTTATCAGAAGAGAAATGCATATTATTTAATCCTTGGGGATTCTTAACCATTCCTTAGACATTTGTCATCCTTTGAATGTCCTTTGTAAACTGTTCTTCTGGTTTTAAAGTTTTCCAGAAATGCCTTAGTATCAAATTTGGTTTTCTATCAGTTTTTTCTCTGGGGATTTGGGCTTGACATATGTCTTGCCACATTTGTCTCTGAGTAACCCAAGTGAACCATTTCCTCTGTCTGGTCTTTTTTATATCTCTTATAGGGTGTTCTGTTATTTCACAGACACGTTTTACATGCTGGTCAGAATCATTTGGATTTGACAAAGCCTCTCTCACTTTATAAAGAGCCTGTCCCATCAAAGGGCTCAGTAAAGCCATTAAAGCCCCATACCAATCTCGAGGTCCCAGTTGAATTAAGCTTTCTTTCACATCTCTGATGAATACAGTCTCATCTGGCCCATTGAACTGGACATCATATATTGCTTTTTTCATGCATAGTGCTCTCAGTAATACCCGCCCCTCCTTTATAGTCCTCCAGCACCTGCTAATTATGTTAGTCTCCCTTGGTGACAACTATCTATCTTTAATGCCTTCAACCAGCCATCCCATTAAGGACTGCTTACCCCTGCATTGGCCTAGGTTGAACAGCCTATATCATAAGGACGGATGGGTGGTTATGTAACTCAGCTCTGAAGCTTCTGAAGGACTTAGACTGATGTCATTTTCTCCTGTATCCCATACTTTCATAAGCCGCATGGCCTGGGGCTCCCTGCTTGCTTGTAAGTTTTTCCTAGTTTTAACAGTTCTAGCATGGAATATTTCCTAGCTAAAGCACAGTTAGCTTTTTCTTCCCTTTTTACTATTATCTGTCTTTTCCTCTGAGTCCTTGGACTTTACACAAGTTAAAGTGTCTCAACTTTTTTCTGTTTCCAGCTCTGCACCTGGGTCTGCCTTTTCAGCTTTTCCCACCTGGGGCACATCTTTTATCATGCAAAGTGGCTCCTCTATTTTTCTGAGAGCTCCCTTTGGGTCCAGAGGAGATAAATGATTTTCTAGTCTTTCAGTAACTTTTAACAAATCTTCACATACCCACAACATATCCCCACATTTACAACATAGCTGTGGCCCACACTTCTGCGTGGCTGTCCTCTTTTTAATAACCCATTGCAAAAACCACATCAGCCCTGCCATTAGCGCTCTACTAAAACTCATTCTCAGTTTTGTCATATCTTACCAGACTGCACCAATTTTGTGGACCTATTCCCTCTGGGTCTCCTGTGTCATCAGACAAACCATATAATATATTTTATGTGAGTTTATTAACTTACAAAGGAATGAGTACCCAGTGCATAGCCCAGTGCTGCCTCAACTTAGAGCCTGCCTTATCAGACCATGGCACACCCATAGGCCCACTAGCATTCATTCATGCTTCTGGGGCCAGCGATCTCGTCCCAGGTCCACGAGGAGTCAGTCCATTCTGTCTTTGAGTTGCTGCACTGGCTGCAAGTTTCCTACACCATCACACTCTACCGGCAGCTCCTGGCTTCCATCCCAAGATGGCTCCCGGCTTCCCTTCCTAGTTCCCGCTCCATGTCAGGCCCCACCCATTGGAGGAACCAGCCAATCAGGAGACAGGTGGTGTAGTTTATTCCTTGATTCTACTATCTGTTGTTATGCCTGCTCTCAGGAGATGCTATCAACATCCTTGCTGGATCATTATCTACCTTCCTGAGTTGATCCTCCCTTCTCAAAAGATGGTTTATGACTATTTTTAATGTTGGTAAAAGAAGATGTCCCTGACAACACTTGGAAACATCCTAAAGCCCATTTATGTTCAGACTCAGATACTATAAGAGCTTTGATGGTAAGATACAGTTACAGTCCAAGCTCATACTTTCATTTAACTTTTACATCTTGCATATTTAATCTAATTCTACCTTGAGATGCCTTAAAATTGTAAGTTTTATCCAGGGATAATCACTCAGCAGCCTCTTGTTGTCTTCACACTGAACAGTTGTGGGTTTCTGTGTTAATAACCACTTTCTGTCTAAGGACAATCTCTGGTGAGAGTTGAGAGATGAATTAATCTGTGGGTATAACAATAAATCATCAGGAGTCAGTTTAATGCAATAAATATTTAATAGAAAACTAGTATTAAACTCTCCACTATGTATTATGACCTGTTTAGTCTCAGGTTTCTAAGCCTGGTATCAATATCAGGTATGGGCTCCACCTTAGGAAGTGGACATTATATCCAATTAGAGAGGGGTTGGTTACCCCCATAATATTCATGCCACTATTGTACTGGTTGACATATCGTCACAGGTTGGTTGTACTTCACAGAATTCTCTGCTGGGTAAGAATGGTGATTATTTATTCCTTCTGGTAGCTTGCATGGTACCTTCCAGCACAATGAAAGCTAACCAGTAGAAATGGTGCTCTGAAAGCAGCAGCAGCTTGATCTCTCCTTGTTTGTTCTACAGCCCATGTATGCACTGTCTTCAGCAATAGGGTCTTACCATCCAGTTCTGGTGAGTGAAGAAAGGCATAGGACATAGGACGTCTATGTTAAACTTCTGTCTCCCAAGGCTCAGGGATCATTGCAGAAGAGAAAACAGAAATATTTTAAGAGCCAGACGTCGTGTGTGACAACAAAGAAACAGCTTTCCAGGCAGCTGTTCAGTTACTCATATGAACGCACAACAATGGAGACAGCATCCAAAAGCCCCATGTGAGCTCAAACCAAACAAATTCCCAGCATAAAAACAGGGAATAAGTAAGAAACCCCAAAATAATATATGGAAATATTTACAACTACTGTGTTGGGTGGGGAATAGACAATCTCTTTCAAGGATGGGACTCTTGGTAGGTGAATCAGACACCAGTGGATGATCTGTCTTTATGGGAATCTTGGCATACAAAATTAGACTCTACATTAATAGAGTACATTAACTGGGTAGGAAATAAAGGGAGGTGTGATAGGTGTGGATATCAAAATAATATCAAATTGTATTGTATAAAAATCATAAAAATTGTAAAGCATTAGAAAATCTTTCATTGGAAAGAAAAAATGCTACAAAAAAAAAGTTAGGTTTGTGTTGTATGAATAAGAAATAAGAAATGTTTCCCATATGCTCAAGTATTTGAACAGTTAGTCCCTGGTTGGTGGTGCTATTTGAGGGAGGTTTATGAGGCACGGCCTTACTGGAAGAAGTATAGCCTTGGAGGAAATATGTCACAGTGGCTGGGCTTTGATTCCTTAACTTCGTCCCACTTATGGTTGGCTCTCTCTGCTTCCTATTTGTCTCAGTTTATTCTTCATTGCTGTGACAAAACACTCTGACCAGTACCAACTTGGGGAGGAAAGAGTTTATTTGTCTTACATCTCTGGTCGCATACAGTTCATCAGGGAGCCCAAGGTAGGAACTCAGGGCAGGAACTTGGAGGCAGGAGCTGGAGCACAGGCCATGGAGGAACGCTGCTTACTGGCTTGCTCCACTGGCCCCTGCTCAGCCTGCTTTCTTATGCAACCCAGGCCCACCTGCCCAGGGGTGGCACCACCCACAGTGGGCTGGGCCCTCCCACATCACTCATCAAGAAGATGCCCCTCAGACATGGCCATAGCCCAGTCCAATAGATGCAGTTCCCCAATTAAGGCTCCCTCAACCCAAGTGTGTCAAGTTGACACTAAAGCTATCCAGCACAGATTCCATTCCAAGTCTTTCTGTT
>NW_008356327.1:3200104-3205631 GCF_000622305.1 Nannospalax galili
CCTCAGGTTCTGGTCTCTTCTTAATCACAGATGATTCTTCAGCCCCAGCTGACCAGAACCCACAGATTCTCAATCTAAAATCTCATGCAAACAGCCCTTATAGTCTCCACTTCCCTTTGAAGCTTCACAAGTCAGGCTTCCATCATCTACAACTCTTTCGGCATAACTGTTCCAAGCTCCACAACAACAAATTCTGAGCACTCAATGGCTTTTCCAGCCCAAAGTTCCAAACACTTCCACAGTCCTCCCCAAAACACCAAGGCCAGGTCTGTCACAGCAATACCCCACTCCTGGTACCAATTTCTGTCCTAGTTTGTTTCTCCATTGCTGTGACAAAACACTCTGAGCACTACAACTTAGTGAGGAAAGGGTTTATTTATTTGTCTTACATCTCCTGGATCACAGTTCATCAGGGAACTGAAGGTAGGTACTCAGGACAGGAACATGGAGGCAGGAGCTGGACCACAGGCCATGGAGGAATGCTGCTTACTGTCTTGCTCCCCTGACCCATGCTCAGCCTGATTTCTTATACAATATAGGCCCACCTGTCCAGGAGGGGTGGCACCACCCACAGTGGGCTGGGCCCTCCCACATCACTCATCAATAAGATGCCCCTCAGACATGGCCACAGGCCAGTCCAATAGAGGAAATTCCCCAGCTGAGGCTCCCACAACCCAGGTGTGTCAAGTTGACACTAAAGCTATCCAGCACACTATTTGAATTGAAGATGTGATCTGTCAGCTTCCTGAGTCTCTGCCTTCCTGACTATTGACTCTCCCTCTCTCTCCCTCTAGACCTGCATACCAAGAATGAGCTCTTTCTTCCACATTTCTCTTTCAGTTGTGTTTAACTGAAGTAAGAGAAATGTAATTAATAAAGTTAAAGAAAACACACATATCCGTTCTTTGATGCTACCTTATCTCCCATTGTATGACACAGAACTATTAATTCAAGTCCTTTCAAAACACTTTGGTTCCAGTGACTTACTTCCTACTAATGCTGATTCTTTGAAATAAGTGTGTGTGTGTGTGTGTGTGTGTGTTTGAGAGAGAGAGAGAGAGAGAAAGAGAGACAGAGACAGCGAGAGATATCCTTAATATCACTGCTTGCATATACCATGAGCTGGATACAATTTGAGTTTATCTTTGCTAAAACATTGTTGAAAACAACAAGAAGCCAGCACCGACAGCAACTTCTTTTTTATGCACACAATATTAATTCAATTTGATCTATTTTCTATGCAGTGTATGCATGCTTTCAAGGAAAAGTAGACAACTTTCTGGCCAAGTACTTTACCATTGAGTTGAAAGTGTTACTAACTTCACAGCCTGTAGCACAGAGGACATATTTTAAGTCTTATTTTTGCCTTGTCGCATGCCCTATAACAAATTCTATAGCATTTAGAGTTGTGGTCCACTGAAGTAAAAGAAACCTAGGCTACAGCTGCTTAAAAATCATAGGAACTTATTTTTCTCTTTGTGAAGTCTGAAGTCTCATAGTTCTGTGTTATGGTTAATACTCTTATCTATTAGGAATCCAGGTATTTTTTTTTGTCATTGTGCACTACTCCAGTGATTTCAACTTACCTGAAAGGTCACAGGCAGCTGCAGGGCTAATCATTATGCTCACATGGGAACCAAAAGAGAGAAGTTACATCCTTCATTTTTCCTCTACCTTAAGTCATTCTAGTTCTCACCTCAACATTTACATACAAATGGAAGGAATTTAGCCACTTCATTCATTGTCTGATCCTATGGGAAGACATGAAGTATTATTTTTAATCCTTGGATAGCAAGGAGCCTAAATAAAAATGGAGGCTTTCCTACCAGGAAAGAATAGAATATCATTGGGGCAGGCAACCCACCAACAAAAATTTACAAAGGACAAAAGATGAACAGAAAGCAACAGATTTATTACAATATTTCTAGTCTTCACCAACTAAACTACTCTTTCTAGAAGATCGGTATACTAAGATGTGATATCCAAAGCATCATAGCCAGGGCCACCATGTATCCAAACTAGGATACTGTGCAATGGAAAGTAGATGGTGTTCCTATGATAGAACAATGGAAATAAAAGATCAACTAAGAAAAATAAAGACATTTGAGTCGTTATGGGAATCATTACCACCTCCATCACTACCTTCTCAGGAGTTTAGGCTGTGCTTAATTTTATACTATGATATCAATAACTTAAAATAATTTTAGTAACACAAACCATGCTTAAAGATACATTGTATGATTTTTTACAATGCTCTGAAATATTTTAAAATATTTTTATGTTCATGTGAATTTCATACAATATATTTTAATAATATTCAGATGCCCTCCCATACCTGCACCCCATACCTTAATGCCCCTGACACATAGTTTCTGTGCTCTAATTATATATAGGTCAGTAGAATCAGGTTTGTGCCCCCAGATGCCCTTCAGTGTGGGTTCTATGCACTGGAGCCTGGTCAACTTACTAAGAGAATGAGAATAAATCGCTCCTTCCCAGCACTCAGGTAGGGTTGAAGTTTATTATCCACTTCCTCATTTCTATGTTGAGATTTTGTCTGGTTGAGCTTATGTAGAACTTGTCCACATTGTCAGCATCACTGTGAGTTCATATGAGTAGCTGACCAGCTGTTTGGAAAAATCCTGTTTCTTTGTCATCATCAACTTCCTCTGGCTCTTACAATTTTTATGCCTCTTCTTCCTCAATAATCTTTGAGCTTTGAGAAGCAGAAGTATGATGTAGGTGTTCCAATCAGGGATAAGCAGTCTACAGCCTCTTCTCTGCACTTTGGCAAGTTGTGGTTCTCTGTGTTGATTACCATCTGCTGCATAACTAATTTTCTCTATTAGGAGTTGAGAGATGCATTAATCTATGGGTATAATAACATGTCATTAGAAAAAAAGTTTGATAATATATGTTTGGCAGAATAGTTGCATTAGGCCTTATTCGATGGCCTGTGGGCTGTCTAGCCTCAGCTCCAAAGCCTGATTATCAGTGTCAGATATGGACTCCATACTATGAAGCAGCCTTAAATCCAATTAAAGTGTAGTTGGTTACTCCTATAATATTCATGTCACTACTATACAAGTAAGCATATCTTCCAGACAACTTGTGGCTGTAGCTTATAGGATTCACAGGTAGGCAATGTTCAAGCTAACTTCTCTCTTCAGGGAGCTTCTATTGCACCCTTTAGCACTTTGAAAGCTAGTCAGCAGAGATGAGGGTTTGATGTGAGCACCAGGTTGATTTCTCCTTTTTTGTTCTGCAGTTCAGATTTGTAGTGTCTTCAGCAGTAGAGTCTTAAAATGAATTTCTGGTGGTTACCAAATATAGGGGCAATGGCCAGTATTATTTGAGGGTTCAATAGTTCCCAAAGAGGGAGTCTATTCCTTGCATTAGGCTTTTATTTTTCAAGCCTATGGTGTCTTTAGGTGTAATGTATCCTGTTTAAGGTAACTCTTTTTAATCTCTTTTTATAATGTATGTGTATATACTTGGAGAATCTTCTGTAGTACTAGGTTTCCATGTGGCTTTATCTAGAGGCCTTTGGTGTTGTCTCTCCTCATAGTTCATCCTCTGCCCTGTCTTCAAATCTATACCTCATTTAACGGCTTCTGCTCTATTATACCACTTTCCCACTTTATATTATTTCATTCTACCTCCAGGAATCACTCCTGGAATCAAGACTGTTTATTTCTGTTTGAACTCTCTGGATGTCGAAATGGAAATATGCATATCTAACATTTCAAAGCTAACATCCAGCTATGAGAGATAACATGTGATGTTTGTTTTTTTTTTTCTGAGTCTAGATTATATCAGTCAGGATGATTGTTGCGATTTCCATCCATTTATCAAAATTTCATCGTTTTGTTCTTCTGTAAGAGCTCTGAAGTGTTCCGTTGTGTATGTGTTCCACATCTTCATTATCCACTCATCAGTTGAAGGAAATCTAGAATGTTTCCAATCCCTGAAAATTATAGAAAGAACAGTGTCTCCCAATTGTCTGGTTCCTCCAATGGGCAGGTCCTGACATGAGTGGGAAGTAGAAAGGGAAGCTGGGAGCCATCTTGGGATGGAAGCCAGGAGCTACCAGTACAGTGTGTGATGTAGAAAACTTACAGCCAGCGCAGCAACTCAAAGACAGATTGACTGACTCCTGTGGACCCAGGGTGAGATTCCTGGCCCCAGAGGGGTGAGCGAATGCTAGTGGGGACTATGGGTGTGGTGTGGTCTGTTAAGGCAGGCTCTGAGTCCTAAGCAGGTCAGAGCTAGGTACTGGGTACACATTCCTTTGTAAGTTAATAAATACACATAAAATATATTATATGCTTTGTATGATCACACAGGAGACCCAGAGAGAATTTGGGCGACAGAATTGGTGTAGTCTGACAGGGTATGACAAAACTGAGAATGAGTTTTAGAAGAGCGCTAATGGCAGCACTGATGTGGTTTTTGCAATGGGTTACTAAAAAGAGGCCAGCCAAGCAAAAGCAGGGGCCACCACTATGTTGTAAGTGTGGGGATATGTTGCTGGTATGTGAAGATTTGTTAAAAGTTATGCAAAGGTTAGAAAAAAAAAATTTTTTTTTTGATCTTTTTGAGACAGTGTCTCCCTGTAGGCCCAGCTGACCTGGAACTCACTATGTAGACCAGGCTGTCTTCGAACTCACAGTGATCCACCTGCCTCTGTCTCAAAAGGCTAGAAAATCTTTAACCTTCTCTAGACCCAAAGGAAGTACCTGGAGAAAGAGAGTGGCCACTTTGCATCATAAAAGATATGCCCCAGGCAGGAAAAGCTGAAAAGGCTGCACTGGAAGACCCAGTTACAGGGCTGGAGAGAGAAAAAAAGGTGGGACACTTTGACTTGGGTAAAGTTTAAGGAGTCAGAAAAAGACACATAATAGCAAAAAGAAAAAAAAACAAAAGCTAACTGTACGATAGCTAGGAAATATTCCATGCTGGAAGTGTTAAAGCTAGGAAAAACTTACAAGCAAGCAAACAAAGAATACCTGGCCACGTGGCTTGTGAGAGTATGGGACATGGGAGCAAATGACATCAGTCTAAGTCCTTCAGAAGCTTCACAGCTGAGTTATATAACCACTCATCCATCCTTATGATATAGGCTTTTCAACCTAGGCCAATGCAGGGGGGAGCAATCCTTAATGGGATGGTTGATTGAAGGCATTAAAGATAGGTGGTTGTCACCAAGGGAGACTAACATAATTAGCAGGGTCTGGAGGACTATGAAGGAGGGGCAGGCTTTACTAAGAGATCTAGGTATGAGAAGAGCAATATATGATGTCCAGTTCAATGGGCCAGATGAGACTGTGGTCACCAGAGATATGAAAGAAAGCTTAATTCAACAGGGACCTCGAGAAGGGTACGGGGCTTTAATGGCTTTACTGAGCCCTTTGATGGGACAGGATCTTTGTAAAGTGAGAGAGGCTTTTGCAAATTTAAATGATTCTGACCAGCATGTAAAATGTGTCTGTGAAATAACAGAACACCCTATAAGAGATATAAAAAA
>NW_008356327.1:3205706-3243157 GCF_000622305.1 Nannospalax galili
AATTGATAGAAAACCAAATTCAGTACTAAGGCATTTTTGGAAGGCTTTAAAACCAGAAGAACAGTTTAAAAAGGACATTCAAAGGATAACAACTGTACAAGGGGTGGTTAAGAATCCCCAAGGATTAAATAAAATGCATTTCTCTTCTGATAAAGGCTATACTAGGAGTGGAAGCAGGTTTTCCCACCAAGTTCTCCCCTAGCAACCTGGTATGGTCAATGAGATGATGACAGATGTATCTAGAGTGAGGAGGCAGACCCAGAGCCTGTCTGACTCAGGGAACCAACAAGTGAAGCAGGAACAGGAGAATCCCCCTGCCTCCTTAGCCCAGTGCAGGGTCAGGCAACAGGAGCCAACACCTGTAAGTGTATCAAGACTAAAAGAATCCAAAGGGATAACTAAAAATGGTTAACGAGCTAACCAAATTAATGCCTCATACCCATGCTATGGTACCTAACAAGGATCTATGCAGAAAACAGTTAATACGAATGGACAAAACCTTTCCATGCTTTATGAGACCTTGCCTATGAGTGATTTCATATTTAATGTTAATGTTCCTTCTAGTGTTTTACAGATGTGAAACCCATTTGAAAGATACCTGAAGAAGCAAAGGTCAGCTATAGACAACTGTTAAGAAAATCTACAGTACCAGGGGTGGGTTGCCCCACATGAGCTGTTGGTCAAAGAGAGACACTTGAGATCCTCCAACTCACCAAGGCTATTGCCATTAATGTTGGTTGTACACTAGAAAGGTCAGTAAGGCCATGTTGCTGAGGACACTGCATGTTGTGAGGGTAGAAGAAGAAGAAGAGATGGAACTGAGACTAAACCAATAAAAACTCTGTGCTAATGGATGGATGACGTTCATATTTCCAGAAGGCTCTATACAGGTGGTTGGGGAAGAAAGGATCCCCTATAAGTCTACTCGATGATGGACCCCGCATACTGCACACTACAGACATGCCAAGTCATACCTGCAAGTGCAATAATGGCTCGACCACATATGTACAACTGACAAATTTCTAATTGGATAAGGCCAGCTCCTAGGGGTGGAACACACATCTGGTGCTGTAGACAAGGCCCACACCTTTTGTTGAGAAAGGCTACAGGCCCTAGTGGAGAAGCCATCATAAGTATATTGTTTAATGATTATAGTACACCTACTGGGATATCGTCTAACATTTGTATTACATTCGTGGTTGTTTAAATGTGTGTACTTCCTTCCATTTGTCTTTATAGTAGGAAAAAACATCACTGAGATAGATCAGTGGACACGGCCTTAGACGACTAATAGGGAAGTCCAAGAAGCCACTATCTCGCCATGATACAAGAGAGATCACCTTACATCTCTCACCCTTTCCAAGGATCAGGGACTTTAGCTAAGATTGGCAGAAAGATTGTAAGAGTGGAGGAAAGGAGTGGAGTGTCTCCCGATTGGCTGGTTCCTCCAATGGGCAGGGCCTGACATGAGCAGGAAGTAGGAAGGGAAGCTGGGAGCCATCTTGGGATGGAAGCCAGGAGCCACCTGTAGAGTGTGTGATGTAGGAAACTTGCAGCCAGCGCAGCAACTCAAAGACAGAATGGACTGACTCCTGTGGACCTGGGATGAGATCACTGACCTAGGAGGTGTGAGCAAATGCTGGTGGGGACTACGGGCATGGCGCGGTCTGATAAGGTGGGCCCTGAGTTCCGGCAGCATGGGGCTAGGCACTGGGTACTCATTCCTTTGTAAGTTAATAAATACACATAAAATATATGCTTTGTCTGATCATGCAGGAGACCCAGAGAGAATTTGGGCCACAAACAGCAATAAACATGGATGGACAAGTATTTCTGCAATAGAGTATAGGGTCTTTTGGGTATATGCCCAAGAGTAGTATGGCTAGATCAAATGGTAGATCAATTTCTAGCTCTTAGAGCAATCCCCATAGTGATTTATATAGTGGTTACATTACTTTGCACTCCCACCAGCAGTGGATAAGAGTTCTTTTCCACATTCTTGCCAGCGTTTGTTCATTTCATGACCCTTAGTCACTTCTAGTGGTAAGATGAAATCTCAAAATGGTTTTAATTTGCATTTTCCTTATCACCGAAGTCATTGAACACTTTACAAAGAATGTCTGTCATTGGTCTCAACTTTAGAGAACTTCCTGTGCATCTTCTTAATCCAATATTTTCATTGGTTTTCTTTTTTGAGATGTTTAGTTCTTTTGAGTTCTTTGTATATTTTAGGTAGGAATGCTCTATCAAAGGCATAGGTGGTAAAGATTTTTCCCCATTCTATAGGTTGCATCTTCACTCTAATGACAGTGTTCTGTGCTGTACAGCAGCTTTTTATTTTAGTGAGAACCATTTGTCAACTGTTGATCTTAATGACTGTGGTATAGATGTCCTTCTCAGAAAGTCCTCTCCTGTGCCTATTAAGTTCCAATGTATTTCCTACTTTTTTTTCTGTCTTATTCAGAGTATTGGGTTTTGGTTGAGGTTCTGATCTATTTGGAGTTGAATATTGTGCTTGGTGAGAGATAGAAATATAGTTGTTGTTGTCTTTTTCCCTCTACATGTCCCTATTCAATTTGACAAACACCATTAGTTGACCATGCTGTCTTTTCTCCAGTGTGTATTTATGACTCCTTTATCAAAATTCAGGTGGCTGTAAATGTGTGGATTTAAATCTGGATCCTCAGTTCTGTATATGATCAGTGTGTCTTTTATGCCAGTACCATTCTGTTTTTATTTCTATAGCTCTGTAGTATAATATGAGATCCAGGGTAGTAATGCTTCAGGTGTTTTTATTGTTCAGGATTATTTTTGCTATCTTGGATTTCTGTATGTGTTTCCAAATGGAATTTAAGATTTTTTTAATTTTATGTGGAGAATTATGTTTGAATTTTAATAGGTGTTGCATTGCATTTGTAGATTACTTTTGATACCATAGCATTTTACTTTTTTTAATGGCCAGTAAGCAGTTTATTGTCTTCAACACACTCCAACACAGACATTTTCACAATATTAATCCTAATGATCCATGAGCAGGGGATGTCTTTCCATCTTCTATTATCTATCATCTTTAATTTCTTTCCTCTGTGCCTTAAAGTCAGTATTATATAAATTCTTCACTTCCTTTTTGAGACTTATTCTAAGATATTTTATGGTTTTTGAGGCTACTGTGAATGAAATATTTCCTAGATTTCTTTTTTGTTGTGTTTGTCACTGTTATGCAGTAAGGCCACAGATTTGGGAGGGTTAATTTTATATCCTACTGCTTTACTTAATGTATTTATTAAATTATGGATGTTTCTGGTGGAGCCATTAGAGTTGCCTGTGTATAGAATCATCACCTGCAAATAAGGATACATGAAAAAAAAAACTAATAAATGATTTTAGTAGTGAACTTATTTAATTCAACAGTATAATTGATTGCTCAAATTACAGCAGCAGAAGATAAAGTCAGTATCTGAATGCATGATGTAGGATGCTAAATTCTCTTCTTTTATCATCTTGCTACATTTCTAAAAGCATCCACTAATGGGAGGCTGGGTAGTGTTTGAGCTAGCATCATACTCCCTGTCAGAATGTTAGAGTTTAGTTTAGGACATTGCCATTGATAGTAGAGGTTTATTCTAGAAACTATGATCCTATTCTTGAGAGTAGTTTGTAAAATCATATGGTATCTGTATAGACATCTTCAAAGCAGGAACCTGGACAACTTGATGGTGCACCCTTGTCTTATAATTGTAACTAGTATCACTAAGCAGTCTTTTCATCTTCTCCCACTTGACTTATAGCCTCATAATCTTCCTCAGTATTTCAAATCTTCCCTCCAGGTTGTATGTAAAAGTAATGATAGCAAAATGGCCAAGTAGGTAGTTCTAAATTATCATTTCCTGAAGAAATAGGAAAGCAAAACAACAACAAGAACAAACAAACAAACAAACAAACAAACATGTCTTCCAGAAAACTGTCAGAACTTAATTTGTTAAAAATCTGGAAAGCATCCAAAAGTTTACAGTAATCAAGAAAACAGTCTTTTTATTGGCTGGCCTGTGGTGACAGGCAGGGATTTGCCTCCTGTTATACAGTACCTTTAAACTCTTTTAACAACATTTTTATTGATTAGAAAATTTCATATAATATATTTAATATATTTGATCATATTCAGAATCTCTTCTCCACTCCATAATTACTACCCTTTCCCCCAACTTCATGTCTTCTATTATTTTTTTAGATTTATTGAATCTATGCTGTTTCTTACATTTTTTTCAGATGCAAGTCTATTCCTTGGTATCTGGTCAACCTACCAGGTTTAACACTAGTAAGGAAAATTGACTCTCTCTCCCAGCATCCATCAATTGACAATAGATCCTCAGATACAGATGGGGCTTCCTGTCCACTCCCTCATCCATATGGGATCACTGTCTGACTTGAGTTTGTAAAGGCCATGTGCAATCTGTCATAAGCGCTGTATGGCTTCATATGTGCAAATATCCTGAAGTAAGGTAACTTCATATAAGTAAGCTCTTTTATTTTTCATTTGACAGTCCGTGGTATCTATTAGAGCCACCAAGCCCCTGTTTCAGTGTAGCTACACTTAAGGTCTTTTAATTGTATGTGTATAATGAAAGAAGCCTCTGTAGTATTTTTCTATATGACTATTTCTAAAAGATTTTAGTAATAGATATCCCTCCTCTTAACCTTTTAGCTGCCTTGTATTCCATTCCCACACCATTAACACCATCCTAAATATTATTTTCCTTCCCCACTTATATCATTCATTTTATTCATGTGTATGTATAAGTACCTATTTTAGGAAACTTCTACATTTGTAGGTTTCAATATGACTTTGCAAAAGGCATTTTGTATATTTATCCCTCCCCATACTCCTTATTCTACCATGCCCTCCCATTCCATATCACTTTTAATACTTCCTATTGCATTTTCCTGCTTTTGTCTTTATTTTACTGCACTCTATCTCTCCTCCTTGTAACTTCCCTTCCCCTGACCCTATACTAGTTTCATGAGTTGTATGGTTTTTTTTTTTTTAAATAAAAGACATATATCTAAAGAATCCAAGGCAATGTCCATGTATAATAGATAACATGGAATATTTGTCTTTCTGGGTCTGGATTACCTCACTCAAGGTGATTGTTTGCAACCCCATTCACTTGCCTTCAAATTTCATAATTTTATTTTTCTTAACAGCTGAATAATACTACACCATGTAAATGTAACACATTTTAATTAATTTTCACCAATTTGCTGAACACCTATGTTATTTCCATTTTTTGGCTATTGTAAATACAGTAGCAGTGAACACAGATGAGCAAGTATCTCTGTAGCAGGATATGGAGGAGTCCTTCAGTAATTTATGCAAGACAAATATAGCTGAATGATGTGGTATCTGTTTCTAGACAGAAATGGGTTACTTCTTTTGGAATCATTCGACAGTGGGCTCCATAGACAGCCAAGCATTACTGATGCTCTTGGTTACTTTACAAAGTAACCAAAGTAAGACCCTGTTGCTGAATACAATACTTTCTTGTATCATAGAACATGAAGAAATAAAGCTGGTTCTGACCTGGAAGCTTTATCAATACTGGATAGCTTTCATAGAACTGGAAGGTGCTAAACGTACTATTGGAAGAGGACAGTAATTATCAGTCTTACCCAGCTATGAGTTACATTAACAATTGCCCTGGTAATATATGTCCACTTGTAATACCGGCACAAATGTTACTGGATCAATGAAACTCTTTTTGAATGGATTGAAAGCCCACTCCAAGATGGAACACATACCTAACACTGTTATCAGGGTTAAGAACCCATGGCTAGATATGTCACAGAGCCTAGAGAGATCCATGCTCATATACATTTCTGTTTTTTTTTTTTTTTCCTGAGACAGTGTCTCACTATGCAGCCCTACCTGGCCTAGAATTTCCTACACAGACCAGATTGGAATGGAACTCAAAGATTCATCTGCCTCTGCCAAATGCTAGGATTAAAGGTGTAAGCAACATGCCTAGCACTATTTCTGCTATTTTTGACTAACTTCTAAAAATATTTCAGATGCACGTGACATATTTTATTAAGAACTCTGGCACACACTTGCAAGTTCATATGAAATGAGAAAAGGAAAATATAAATATGTAAAAATGGTAGCTATCAAAATGTAGTAAGATGTATCTAAAAACAATGAATACCTCTGTGTACAAATGGCTAGCAATTTTGCCTCTTAAAAGTAATATCATCTGTGAACAAAGTACTTGCTTAGTTTTAACAACAAGAAAATATAATATTAAAAGTAATGAAGAAATCAGTTAGAATAATGTTTATACATTATTATATCCCCAGATAAAAAGCATATTTTTAATCTGAGTTGGAAAGAAAGGGAAAAATTCAGTAAAATGGAGTTATTGATTTCAGGATGGCTTATATTTAAAAAATGTATAGTATATGACTTATTTAAATTAAATTGTAATCATAACATAAGATGAATTTGAAAATAATATCACATAAAATATAATGTCTCCCCTAAGAAGTATTGACTATCTAACATAAACCCTTGTGATAACCTTCCTTAAAGTAGATTGTCATAGTAGTACAAAAAACTCTAAAACCAATATAGGCTATTCCTATTAAACTTACTTGCTTCCCATGTTATGAAGGTAAGACCATATTCCTGAAAATACCACATACTTCAAATACAAACCTTGTAGGAATTGAGCTAGAATGGACATGGAAGCCTCCTTTTGAAGATGAGCTCTCATATTATCAGAAGGTGTTATTCAAGCCGGAGAGAGAAAAGCGAACAATAGACCTACTGTGATGGTTTGAATGAAATTCATACCCTATCAGCTCAAGTATATGATTGTTTGTTCAGTTAGTGGCAATGTTTTCGTAGGATCGTGGAACATTCAGAAGGCATGGCCTTGCGGCAAGAATCAGGTCACAAGTGACTGTGGGCGTGATTTCAGAGTTCACTGCCTTGCCCCTCTTCCAGCTTTCTCTTTCAGCTTCCTGCATGCTTGAAGATGTGAGCTTTCTGCTTAGACCACCTCTGCCACCATGCCTTCCCACCATGATAGACCCATTCTTCTTGAACCAGAAGCCAAATGAACTCTTCTTTTCATAAATTGCTGTGGTCATGGTGTTTTACCACAGCAACAAAAAAAGTAACTAATACACATACTTAGCTATAAAGCCAATGAACTACAGCAGCGACCAGCTCAGCAAGATATCCCTAATCATAAAAAAGTGCCATTTTTATATCAAGCATAACCAACAACTATCTAATCAAACTTAAGGACTGGTCAGTAGAATAGAATTTAGTGAAGTCAATGCCCTGAGAGGAAAATCAATTATTACCATTTCCCTAAACCAATGCAATTTCTGACTGTATTCTATATGAAAACTTGTCCTTAATACCAAAGAAAAGTGTAATTCTCATCACCCATCAAAGAAGCTTCTTTTTTTGCAACAGATAGAGATCATTAGAGAGACCTAAAATTGGTCAAAAGGCAGAGAATCTGTGCCCATGGGGATGCTGAGCCCCAACTGATGCATCTAAAATTCAACACCTACACCTAAAGATTAAGGAGTATCATGGAAGAAAGGGTAGAAAGATTGTAAGAGACAGAAGACTAGGATACCTACTGTTATATAGTATCTTCCAGACATGACTGGGAAACTATATCCAGGAAATCACAATGACATGGCTGCCTAAGCAAGACCTACATGAGGACATCAGGTGACATGCCAAAGTTAATGGGAAACATTCACAAAATCCCATCTCTAGATGTGGAGCTATAAGCTATAAATGGCCACTGAGAGAAGAAAAATAAGTTTTCTTTAGGGATGAGCTTCCCAACGGGTTGTCTGATCCAAGATATATTGTTATATATAAATACTTATGTATGTGTGTTTGTGTGTGTGTGTGTGTGTGTGTGTGCAATAGTAATTAGAAGTCAGGAGCTTAAAAAAAGTGAGACAAAATACAGGAGTAGTGAGAGAGGGAGAGGAATGAATGTAAATTATTTCATACACTACTAACATATGAAATTCTCAAAAAAAATTAAAAACCTTAAATTAAAAATGTGTAAATTATGTGTTTGAAAATAAGATAACAATAAAAGTAAAAACACAATTTGATGTATGAGCTTCACAAACATTCTAATAATAAAATTCTTGATTAAAGAAACAAAACTTTATAAGAAATATGAGCAGGCAGATTTGGGATGAAGTTGTTGATTAAAGAACTTCTAGGTCCCTCACTGGTAAAGAGAGGTAGTAGTATTTTTGAGAAAGGTCAGATGACTAAAAGAATACAATATTATATGTGATTTAGGTCGAAAAAAGCTAAACTTATTAATGAAAACAGGTATAAAGAGACTTGGAAAGCATAAACATGTAGCTATTAATGGTCTGCAGGTATTTTTGGGTTCTTACAAATGCTAATGGCATCAGACCAACAATAAAATCATCAATAATCTTAATAGACACAATTAAGTATACTTCTTTGAAAAACCTTTTTGCTTGCCTAAAACATTTCACAATGTCCCTGTTCTGCAATTTCAACAAAATGTTTGTAAATTGGTTTTGCATTGTAGCAGAAAGTGTTCATTTTAAAGGCCTGCTTTCTATTTACCCTGCGTGTAGTCCTGAATCCAAACATTCAATGCCTTCCTGATTTTATGACTTGGTTTTGTTGACTCTTTTCTCTGGAGTCTCACTCTGATCCCAAAAACTGCCGAGTAACTTAGATCCTTGAGATGGAAAAAGCATTCTTTAAGCTTTATTTAACCTACTCAGCTCACTAGAGTTGGATAGGCATTTCCCAAGCAGTCTTTTCAATAAACTCAATAAAAGAGTTATAGAACCCTGAAGCAATTAATGGTAACTTTATGCCAGCCTACATAAGAATCCAATAGAGAACTCAAATATGGCTCTGTCAGGAGTTTGTAAACATATCACCATCCACTGTATTCTAACAAATGCAGAGAATCATTCTAGGCTTGGGTTTAGATTGTTTCAACATTCTTTTTTCCCTAATGTTTAAGTTCTAAAATAATTTTATTCTTTTGTTTCTTCTTTTCTTTTTCCTTTTTATTTAATGTCTAATGGAGATTGTTCACAATCCTTGTAGAAATCTAAAGCAATGCTCTGCCATGTTGTTTGCTCAAGATTTACCTCTTGTTTCATTCTTAGTAAATTGATTATCAGGTCTCATCTAGTTCAGAAAAATCCAGTGAGGCTGGCCATGTAGTACATATCTGTCATCCGAACACTTAGAAAGCTGAAGCAGGAAGATTAAAAATCTGAGGAAATCCTGGGCCCTCTACTTATTTCCTGGTCTGCCTGGACTACATACAACATGTATCAAAAAACTATATTCCCAAGCATTGCTTAGCATCCCCAGGAAAAGAAGTCTCACAGCAGATGGAAAATTTATTTGTTAATGCTATTATGTATCATAACTATTTTAGAAAAAGAAAGTGAAAATGTAAAATATGTTAAAAGGATATGTGAAATGGAGATTTTCCAAAACAGACAGAAAAAATGAGAAAGCCTAAGCAAGTGATAAAGGTCTGTTTAAGTTTGTTATGATATACAAAGGATGAAACAAAAATAATATACACATAATCTTAAAATGTCTATGGTCATAGTTTAGTCAACTAGTTTAAGAAACAAAGTATATACCTAGTCAAGGTTTATCTGAGAATATTTTGATTTTTACCCAAGCCTTATCTACATAGCACATGATAATTAAAATTACCAGACTGGTGGAAATAACCTTATTGGATGTTTAACAGCCATAGTTTGAGGCCTATACTAATGTGGTAGAGGGACTTAAAGGACAGTTTTTGCCTCTTACCCTCCAGGGTCAACTAAGGTTCAGGGGACTATGAAACATCTCTCAAAATGTCCTATAACTGTGGTGAGTTACCTGTCCTCTTGTTCAGGGAGGACATGGAGACTCCATGAGATGGACTTGAACTAGTGTCCAGTCTGCAAAGAGGAGGATCAACTCAGAGGAAAAATATCATTCATGCTTCCAAGTGAAGCTAGACATGGTCGAGCAGGACTTTTGACTTATCTTCACATAGATGGAATTGGTAAAAGAAAGGTGCCAGGAGCTCCTCCCAAGCCCATGTGACCCCTGAGGAACAGATCCTCAAATGACCTTAAGTGTAAAAATAAATCAATTTATTTGGGCCAACTGTATTGTCTTAAACACCCAAAAGGAAAGTGTAACCAAAGAGTAAAGTCATCAGTATATTTCTTTAAGAGTTCAAGAGATTACACTTCCTAGACATTAGGCTTAAGTCTATATAAAATATTATTTAGACAAATATTTCTCGTTGATGATTTTGTTTCTAAGCAGAAAGTGCTGCTCAGATTTAAGAATTCAAATCATGGTCTCCAATACTGTACTGCCCACCTGTAGCTAATGGAAGCAACCAGCTATTGTTCTAAAAGGATGGATAAATTTGTTTTCTCCCCCTATCTAGAAGCCTTTGAGAGGGAACTGACACTGATTTTAAGCACTCCAACAGCTATCAAAATACCTGAAAACAAATGCTGATTCCATCGCTTTAGAGTGCAGCCTTGGAAGACAAAAGAAAATATGAGGAGGAACCCAATTGAGGGATGCATTTGAAAGCCCTTGTGAAGAAACTCCAATGGACTCTTATGAGCATTTCAAAATTGCCCTGTTCTGACTTTTTTTCTAGTTCTCTGGTTAGAACTTATAATGCTAATTACTCTTGCCTTTACTTCTCCTTCACATCTCCTAGTCATGATTCAAAGATTTTCTTTTCCCCTTACAGACAAGAGTTATGCAATTTGGGAGTCTTTTAGATAGACCCCTGTAGGAGTACTCCAGTTGCATCGTCCTGCGTCCTTGTTCAGCATGGAAGAGGCCAGAGTGGTCTGTGTCCCTATTCCCTATGGGCAATTTGGGTAACCCCTTCAGAGGATGGTGTGATAAGAATAGGAGGTTGGAACTGACTAGGCAGATAGGGTAAAAAGACACCAAAGGAAAGTAGCCAGCTTCTTGGCTAAAAGTCAAAATGTTCTTGGGCCTCTTAGCAACAATACTCTGTTCCAAAGGCCAAAAATGTTGAAAGTATTTGGGAGCTTGTATCTAAGCCTTAAAAGATTTTAGGGTTACCTCTTCAAAGGGGGAATGTTAGAGTAGTCAAAAGCCCCATAAAAATAAATAAATCAAAGAAGAAAAAAAAATATTCCCCCCCCCCCAAAAATATTCAGTGACAGAATTCTATCTTAGTAAGTCTTGGTCCAAGAGTTAAGCTACACTAATCAGTGATATTATTTGAAATATTCTGGGAACACC
Organism: Nannospalax galili; assembly: GCF_000622305.1. Classification (NCBI taxonomy): domain Eukaryota; kingdom Metazoa; phylum Chordata; class Mammalia; order Rodentia; family Spalacidae; genus Nannospalax; species Nannospalax galili. The sequence goes on from NW_008356327.1 coordinate 3,217,060, forward strand.
AGTAGTAGAATATTCATGGTGTGATTATGTCAATGAAAGGCCACACAGTTATTCAAAATATTAAGGCCTGGTTCCCTCTGTAAGAAAGATCTCTGTTTTATACCTTCAGATCTTGACTTAGGTACTAGAATATATTCTTGAAAGATATGCATTAAACAATCTTTGATGAATCTCCTTAGCTGAAAAAAGATAATTGGGAGATATGATGTTGAATCATGGTGAGAAGAAAAATATATTTTAAATACCATTTACCAAATGTTTATGACTTAGGCAACTTTTCAGTGACTACATCCTAATAGCTGTTTTTTAATATGAAGGTGATCAATAGTCTTAAATGTACCGAAAGGGTAAGCACAAAAAGTATTGCTACAGAAGATAAAGGGAGTCTCATGAGAGTGGCAGAGAATGTGTGAGGAAAAGGGGGTTAGAGGAGTCAGGTAGAAGCCAGTGGTCAAGGTGACAGAAGCATATGATTCAGATAAAGACAAACATGGCTAGTGAGAGAGTCCAAAGAGCTTCGAAGAAAATCCAAGTAGTCTTTATAACTTAACTTGTTGATTCCACAACAATGGAATTCCTTTACATCCTTTCAAATATTTTGTAAAAGTTTGTGGGAATGAAATTATAGGATAGGTAGAGAATAAAGACTTTTTCATAACTGAATCAACATGATTGGGGAGAAATAAACATATATTTAACCAGCAAAAACAGACATCCAATCAAATTTTACAAGCCTAGGAAATAGCAGATGATATGGAAATAATGCACACATTTGGAAATTCACAAATATCTTGGAAAATATGTTCTTTTTTAATAAAAAATAGTGCTACAGGGGGACTCTGTCTCAAAAAAGACAAAAAAATAGTGCTATATTTCAGTAACTCATATAATAGGAGTCTTTGTTTTAATTGTCAGCACTTCAGAACAATTAAGAGTGGGTTGTCAGGCTCTCTGGATACCTCACTTGCAATTGGTGCTTCAAGGACCCTCTGTTGGTTGTCTTTGCCAACTTAGCATCCTGGATTTCAGTCATGCACATGAGAGATAGGTTACAGGAAGGAATGGGTCATTTTTTAAAAATTAATAAATCTGAAAGGATGGAAGTCAAATTTTCTTACATTTCATTCATGGAAATCTAAATACACAGCCCCACACTTACTGGATAAGGATGGGAAACTGTTTTCCAGAGTGGCCTTGGTGAACACTGGAACCAGCTCTGCAGACAGGTATATGACATGATTTTTCTATTAAGTTGGAGTAAGAAAGTTATGATTCATTAAAATCAAATGCTTAGTTTCTGTTTTTAACCTCTAAATATGAATCAATACAGCTTAATATCTAAATGCTAGTTGATCTCTAAGAAAACCTTTTGAAACTGAAAAATTGTTACCAGCTCACTTCAACAAAATGGAGGCATTTTGAGGAATACCTAAAAGGTAGTTCTGTGTAATAGCTCCAGTATGAACAAGAGTCAGGAGGACCACATTGTTTTGAATTTCATCAGGATGAGTTCTGAGCCAGAAAATACATCAGGTACCATTTCTCCATCAAGAAAGGCCCAGTTTCTAGTACTGTAAGCAGGTTCAGAGTAGAAGTAAGGCAAGTGGTAGAAATCACCTCTCTTAAGAAAGGCCTTATTCCCTTCTTCATTTTCTTTCAAGACAGATGACTTTAGACTAGTTTTAATACTTCTGTAAGACAGAAAAGAAACAGGGAGCAAATACCAATATTCTGAGTTTTCCTGCCATTTTCCATAATGGTATATATTTGAGGGCTATTTAGTATACCAAGTTATATCAGGAAACTGTTTAATCAAAAGCTTACTGCTTCATTAAACCTCTCAACTTTTCCAGCCCTGAATAGCCAAGTTTCTCGATTTAATATCCCCTACACTTCCAATTCCTTATTGTGGGATCTCCTAATTATACTAACCCACTTCCCATTTTGAAATTACTTATCAGTTTGCCTCATGTAACCAAGCATTACAGAATTAGGTAGGTTCAAGGTCAATGTGGCTTTGAGTTAATTTCTCTAAAATTAGCATCTCATTCTTCTTAAGTATCTTAAATTCCAGAAAAAGGCTAAGTAGTACCACCTTAAATTACAATATCAGAACAGAATGTTGGACAGACAGAACAGTCTGTCCTTTAGACACATGTTTTTTTACTAGGAAGGAAAACTTCTCAAGAAGCTACCTAACTTCAATTCTATAAAATTGCACTGGAAACAGTTTAGTGATTTGTTGATCATTGAAATGACAGAATGAAGGCAGGCAAAAGAAATATTCTAGCAGACTCCATTTCTCAAACTCAGAGTTAAGATTAAATAACATAAATTGGGGGTGTAAAGAGCTTTTAGGTAAGAAATAATCGTCATCAACATAGACCCTAAATAGGTAACCATCGAATGGCATCTACATTTCTAGAGGAACCTATAATTAGGCATAATTTCATATGGCAGGTGATTCAAATGCCTTGTGCCATCTACAGGAGCTGTTTATTGGTAAGAATGTCTGGTATGTGCTAGAGAAGGAATGAATGATAACTTACACATTCTTAGAGCTTGGTTAGTATGTCTCTCATGACTGTGATAGATACAAAATAAATTCCATCTTAGCTGCTTTACACTGTTGAATCTAATGAGTGTGTTGACTGCTTCATAATGACTTCAAGAAAATGCTTGGGAAGGTTCATGTATTAGTTTCATGGTCCTGATAAAGTATCTGATAAAGACAGCTTCCAGGAGCCAGCAGCTTTCCTGGGTAAGTTTTGCTGTGCCCACTGCACCTTGGCTCCCCCAGCCTCATTCAACCTCTCAGATGCCCCACTCAATGTCTCCTCCTAGCCTGGGCACTGCCCATTTCTAGTCTTGGCACCCCAGACCTCTGGACTGACTTCTTGGCCCAGACTCCCCACTGTTTCCTGATCATTTCCATCCGGACCAACCCAATTCCTCCTTCTAGTTCAGGGAGCCCTGGGCACTCTTCCCATCCCCAGATCCCTTTTCATCTCTGGGCAGCCCAGTCCCACAGCTTCCTGGGGCCAGAAGCTTTGCAAGGTAAGTTTGGCAGTGCCCACTCCTGCCTTGACTCCCCCAGTCTCATTCAATCTCCCCACTCTCCAATCCCATCCCTCCTCCCAGCAGGGGCAATGGAATATTTCTCCTCTTGGCACCCCGGACCTCTGGACTGAGCTCTTGACACAAACTCTCCATAGCTTCCTGAGCCTCTGCATCATTACCAACCCAATTCCTCCCTCGGGAGCCCTCAGAGACCCTTCCCATCCCCACCTCCCTTTGCATCTCAGGGTGGCCCAGCCCCACAGCTCCGTGGGGACAGTATCTTTCCTGGAGGAATCAAGTCTTCAGGAGAAAGCCTGAGAGTATCTGATCCTCATCAACTTGGGCCTCTGTGGGAACTCCTGAATAGGAACATAAAATCTATTTGGCTCCTCCAATACAAAATCAAAAGAGAGAATGTGAAGCCTAGACCAACCAGCTTTTCATGCCCAACAATAAACCACAAAGGCACACAAAGTTTACAAAAAGAAGCAGATCTAAACTCAACAAAGGAAGGCTTGGCTCTTACACAAGAATAAAAAAACTACAAAAGAAATCCACATGTCAAAGTCACAGTAAAAAAAAAAACAAATAATAACATGAAAAACCCAAATAATATATCTCCACCAAGAACCAACAGTCCTGTAAAGGAGAGCAATGAGAACACCCTAGAGATACACAGGACATGGAATTCAAAAGAACAATTATAAACATGATAAAAGAATTCAGTGAACTTAACACATAAAAAAAATCAAAGAACTGAAAGAAGGCAAGGAAAAACTGCTAAGTGAATTCAGAAAAAAAGAAATATTGAAGAATAATCAGGCTGAAATTAAGAAGGAAGTGAAACACTCGATAAGCCAATTAGAAATGGCAGGAGAAAGCCTCACCAAAATGATGAGTGAAATGCAAAACAGAATATCAAGACTGGAAGATAAAGTGGATGAACTAAACACTCAAGCAAAGACTATGAAAAATTTAAGAAAACACAAGAATTGAATACACAGGAACTATGACACCATAAAAAGACCAAACATATGAATCATAGGCATACAGGAAGGGGAAGAATCTCAGTATAACAATATGGACCAGATCTTCAACAGGATTGTAGAAGAAAATTTCCCCAAATTAAAGAGAGACATTTCCTTACATATATAAGAAACATATAGAACATCAAATAGACAAGACCAGAAAAAACTCTCCATGGCACATCATAGTAAAAACACTAAATATCTAAATATACAGAACAAAGAATACTGAAAGCTGCAAAAGAAAAACAAGTCACATATAAAGGAAAACCCATCAGAATTACAGCTAATTTTTCAGTGCAAACTATAAAAGCCAGAAAAGCCTGGACCAAAGTATGCCCAGTTCTAAATGACCACAGATGCCAACCCAGATTACTTTACCCAGCCAAAATGTCTATTATGTTTGAAGGGGAAAGAAAAATCTTCCATGAAATAAATAGGTTGAAAGTATTCTTGTCCACAAACCAGCCCATCTAAGAGTTCTTGAAACAATACAAAGAGCTGAAGAAAGGAATGACTATACCCAAGGAGTTACAAAACAAAACTTATATAAAGGTATAACTGTGGAAATGCACAGCTACACCAAGAATGTACAGAAATTAAAACGACAGGAATCAGTACACATTTTTCATTAATAACTTTAAATATCAATGGACTGAACTCCCCAGTCAAAAGACACAGAAGAGTTGAATGATTAATCAACAAAACCTATTTTTTTTTGCTGTCTGCAAGAAACTCATCTTGCTTTCAAGGGCAGGCACTACCTTAAGGTGAAAGCATGGGAAAAAATATACCAAGCTAATGGTACTAAGAAGAAAGCAGGTGTTTCAATTCTAATATCTATTAAAATAGACTTCAAACTAAAGCTAATCAGAAGAGACAAAAAGGGTCACTTCTTCCTGATCAAAGTAACAATTGAACAAGTAGATATTACAATCATGAACATATAGTCACCAAACTCTGGTGTACCCAACTTCATAAAAACAGTAGTACAGGACTTTAACACCCAGATTAATTCCAACTCATTAACAGTTGGGAACTTCAATACTCTATTTAGTCTCCATTAGATAGGTCAACAGGATAAAGAATTAACAAAGAGATATCTGAATTAAAAAATACCATATATCAAATGTCTAACAGACATCTACTGAATATTCCACCAAGTACCGAAGAATATACTTTCTATTTAGCTCCCTATTGGAACTTTCTCCAAAATCGACCATATACTGGGGCACAAAACAAACCTCAACAAATACAAAAAGGCTGAAATAATTCCAGGCATTCTATCAGAGCACAATGCAACAAAGCTTAAAATCAGCACCAGGAGAAACCCTAGTAACCACATGAACACATGGAGATTAAACAACACACTCTTGAATGATGAATGGGTCAAAGGAGAGATTAAGAAAGAAAAAGGTACTCCTGGAACTAAATTAAAAGGACAATACAACACAAAATCTCTGAGACACATTAAAGCAGCCTTAGAGGGAAGTATATAAGTCTAAGTGCCTACATTAAAAAATCATGAAGAACTCAAATAAGTGATTTAACATTGCAACTCAAGACACTTGAAAAACAACAAGTGAAACCCAAACCCAGCAGACAAGAAAAAATAACAAAAATCAGAGCAGAAATTAGTGAAATAGAAACAAAGTAAACAACACAAAGACTCAAAGAGTCAAAGGGCTGGTTCTTTGAAAAGATAAACAAGATTGACAGACTGCTAGCCCAGTTGACCAAAAGAAAGAAAGAGCACTTCCAGATTAACAAAAGCAGAGATGAAAGGGGAAACATCATAACAGACACCAAAACGATCCAGAACATTATAAGGGGATGCTTTAAAAACATATACCCTACTAAATTCTAAAAAAATTTAAAAGAAATGGACAGATATCTAAAAGCATGGGACCCAACAATTTAAAAAGACCCACAACACATGAGGAAATTGAAACAATAATACAAAACTCCCGACTAAAAAGCCCAGGACCAAATCGATTTACAACAAAATTCTGCTAGACGTTTAAAGAAGATCTACATCTGATATTACTTAACTTACTCAAAAATATAGAAAAGGAGGGAGTATTTCCAAATTCCTTCTGTGAAACTAGCATCACTTTAATACCAAATCCAGGTAAAGATACAACCACAAAAGAAAACTACAGAGCCATATCCTTAACGAACATAGTTCCAAAAATTCTCAACAAAGTACTTTCAAACTGCATAGAGACACACATCAAAAAGATCATCCACCATGATCAAGTTGACTTTATTTCAGAAATGCATGGATGGTTCAATACACATAAGTCAATAAACGTCATAAATCATATAAATGGACTCAAAGACAAGAACCACATGGTCATCTCAGTAGATACAGAGAAGGCCTTTAACAAAATTCAACTTGAATTTATGTCCAAAGTTCTAGAAGGAATTGGACTGGAAGGAACATGCCTCAACATAATTAAAGCCATATACAACAAACCCACAGCCAACATCATTCTAAATGGAGAAAAACTGGAAGCATTCACATTAAAATCAGGAACCAGACCAGGCTGTCCACTATCTCCACTACTTTTAAATATAGTGCTTGAATCTCTTGCAAGAGTAATAAGACAAGAAAAGGAAATTAAAGGAGTAATAATTGGAAAAGAAGAGTTGAAATTATCCCTTTTTGTAGACAATATCAGATTATATCTAAGAAATGCCAAAAATTCCACCAAAACCTCATAACAATGATTAACTCAGTAAAGTGACAGGTTACAAAACTAATCTACAAAAGTCTGTAGCCTTTCTATATACCAATAACCACCAATCAGAGAAAGAGTACATGGAAGCACTCCCTTCCACAACAGCTGCAAAAATAAAATGAAAGAAAATATTTCAGACATTAAAACCTCTACAATGAAAATTTTAAATCTTTAAAGAAAGAGATTGAGGAAAACATCAGAAGATGGAGGGAATCCCATGCTCATGAATTGGAAGAATTAATATTGTGAAAATGATCATCTTACCAAAAGCTGTTTATAGATTCAATGCAATACCAATCCAAATCCCAATGACATTTTTTACACAATTGGAAAAAACATCTTAAGATTCATATGAAAGCATAAGATACCTCTGCTAGCCAAAGAAACACTGAGCACTAAGAGCAATGCTGTGGGGATTACTATAGCAGATTTTAAAATACTTTATTATTTTTATTTTATGTGTGTGAGTGTATTGTCTGCATGTATGTGAGTGCACCCATGTAGTGCAATGCCATGGCAGTCAGAAGAGGGCTTTGGATTCCCCTGGAACTGGAGTTAAGGACAGTTAGTAGCTGCCATGTGGTTGATGGGACTCAAACCTGGGACTTCTGCAAGAGCAGTCAGTGCTCTTAACCGGTGAGCCATCTCACCAGCCCCCGGATTTTAAACTGTATTACAGACCTGTAGTCATAAAAACAACATGATACTGGCACAAAAATAGACCCTAATATCAATGGAACAAAATTGAAGGCCTAAATATGAGTACATGCTATTTCAGCCACCTTATATTTGACAAAAGGGCCAAGAACATTCACTGAAGGAAAGACAGAAGGTTCAGGAAATGGTGCTGGAAAGACTGGATCTCCACCTGCAGAAGAATGAAACTAAACCCCTCTCTTTCACTTTGCACAAAAGTCAACTCCAAATGAATCAAAGACCTTAATGTAAAGCTTGAAACTCTGAACTTTTTAGAAGAAAACATTGGCAATAACCTACAAGATATAGGTGTAGGAATGGATTTTCTAAACTGGACATCAGTTGCTCAGGAAACAATGTCTTATATACATCAAAAGAAGCAACCAAGGAAGTGAAGAGAAAACCCACAGAATGGGAGAAAATCTTCACTAGCAACATAACTGACAGAGGTTTAACACCCAAAATATAGGAAGAACTCAAAAAACAATCAAGAAAGGAAGTAATCCAATTAAAAGTTGGTCTAAGGAGCTGAACAGAGAGTTCTCAAAAGAAGAAATGAAGATGAATAAGAAGCATCTTAAAAGGTGTCAACATCATTAGTAATTAGGGAAATACAAATTAAAACCACTTTAAGATTTTATCTTACCCCAGTCAGACTGGCTAAGATCAAGAGAATAAAAGATACCAAATGTTGGATATGATGTGGGGAAAGGGGAACGTTGGTCATCCACTGCCAGAGGTATTACAAACTGGTTCAACCCCTATGGAAAGCAATGTGGAGAACTCTTAAAAAACTAGAAATGACCCTACCATTTGACCTGTTATACCACTCCTTAGCATATACCCAAAGAACTCATCTTATTGCAGAGACACTTGTACATCCATGTTTGTTGCTACTATTTTCACAATAGCTAAGAGATGGAAGCAACCTAAAGTGTCCCTAAACTGACAAGTGGATAATGAAAATGTGGTTCATTTATATGATGGAGTTTTACTCAGCAGTAAATAAAGATGAAATCATGAAATTACAGGTAAATTGATGGAAATTGAAATTGTTATACTAAGTGAAGTAATACAGATTGAAAAAGAAATGACGTATGTTCTCCCTCCTCATACATGGATCTTAGTATCAAATCCTTGTAAGTGAATATGTATCCAGATGTAACTATAGGAATCAGGATAATGAAAACTAACCAGAGAGGTAAAAGAAAAAAAAAAAAAGAATCTGAAAGAGAAGAACAGTAGGAAACAGGTGTTAATAAGGGAGATATGGATTAAAAATGGGGTTATTTTAAAGGGAGGGCAGAGCGAGCGTTATACAAGAAACTTTGGGGATAATGGGAAAGAAGGGGCTCAAGAGAGGTGGGACCATAGGAGAAAGGTATTGTTAAGGGAAAAATGGGAAAATGGGGGCACTTTAAATGGGGAAAACATGGTGGGAGAGTTAGACATTGTGAAAGATAGTTTTTTAAAAACTGCCTAGTTTAAGAAGAAAAAAGAGGGAACAGTATTAGTCCACAACCTACTGACAAATTATATATATAACTAGGTCAAGGAACATAATATATGTCTCTCTAGTCAAGGTTTATCTGAGAACGTTTGGTTTTTGCCCAAGCTTTATATGTATAGCACATTGTAGTTAAAAGTATCAGACTCATGGAACTAACATTCTTGGATGTTTAACAGCCATACTTTGAGGCCTATGCTAAGTTGGTCAGAGGGACTCAAAGGACAGTTTTGGCTCCTTGCCTTCCAAGGTGGACTTAGCTCCAGGGGACTATGGAGCGTCTCTCAAAGTGTCCTGTAACTGTGGTGAGTCACCTGTCCTCTGGATAAAGGATGCCATGGAGACCACACCAGATCTACCCAAACCAGTGTCCAGTCTACAAAAAGGAGGGACAACACAGAAGAAACATTTTCTCTATGCTTCCAAATGAAGCCATCCATGGTCAATAAGGACATTTGACTTATCTTCACATACATGGAACTGTCAGAGCAAAGGATCCAGAGGCTCCTCCTAAGCCCATATGACCCCTGAGGAACAGTTAATCAAATGACCTTAAGAGTAAAAACATATTTGTTCATCTGGGCCAACTACATGGTCTTAAACACCCCAAAGGGAAGTATAACCAAAAATTAAAGGGATCAATATAATTATTTAAGAGTACAAATGGTTGGGAAACAGGCTTGAGCTTAGGGTGAAAGTCTTAATTACAGCCATACAGCAGGCCCGAGGCAACTGCCCCACCGCTGGAGCCACAAGGAATGCCTTGTGACATTTGCTCCCATTGGCAGATCAAGAGACTGATGCTTACAGCTCCCCACTCCCTAATCACCACCCTTGAGACTCCAAATTGCAACACTTAGCCTTGGTCACATGATTCTTAGGAAACCAGGCCCTGTAAGGAAACCAGAACCTAAGTAACCTAAAACCCATTATGCTAATGATGTGTCTGGCTTGCGATGTCATGATAGGACACAGCCCTACCAAAGATCTGAGTTATAACTTCTTGATTGTATCCCTACCCCTATATAAGCTTGTGCCCTTCTGCAATAAACTGGATCTGTGTCAACTAACCTGGTCTCCTGTGTCTGAATGTAGCTCCGCTGACACAGTCTCCTCACCAGCCCTGGGGTCCAGAGCAGCAGAAGTAACAACGATCAGAGGCAGCTCATGTACAATCAGGGGTGGTGCCCTTGCGATTGGAGGCAGCTCCCGGGTGATCACAGGTGGCGCCCGTGCCATCGGAGGAGCAGGTGCTGAGAGACAGCACCCAGCACCAGAAAAGTGGAGGGGCAGCCACACATATGTATAGCTAAAGTCTACATAACAAGAAACAATGCCAGACAGGTGATACCTTCCTTTGAGTTGTTTGCCAGGGTGATCCAAGAGACTCCCAGACAGTAACCCAGCATAGAACTGGGAAAATGAACAGCAGACCCCAATCTTATCTAAAGGAATATTGGTACCAGTTTGCTGCTGGATGAGGAAGAGCTGATCTTCCTAAAATAAAGAACTATAGATAGGCTGACTAGACTCAGCATGTAGATAAGTACTGGGGAATGGCTGGAGGCACTGACAACACAGTGGACAGTAACAGGGATGACAGAGTATATGGGCTCCAGCACGGGAGGGGGGTGATGGGAGCGTGTCACTTGGGGTGTGGGTATATAGATTTAATATGGTTGTTTGGGATGTTCTGTATGAAATACACAAAAACACTAAGAAAAAATGAATTATATTTAAGGAAGAAGCATACAAATTTGCTTCATGTCAATTAGTTGATTTGAAAAATATTACCATTGAAATCTACCATGATGACTTTATATCCATGCTCAGGTGCCAAGGATCTCAGAAAGTAACCAACTGTGAGTAGTAATAATCAGATATATAGAGATTAGTGACACATGTGCAAACATTTGTTAGTTACATTAAAAATGAGTTTTTCTGTATGAAACAGTATATTTTAATAATGAAATGGAGATCTTTTTAAAGGTTGAAACTTCATCAATTTTATGTCATATGGGGTTTATACTGAGTAGAATATTGAATAGCTGCATTAATTAAACTGTAAACTTAATGATTTGCAGCCAACTTTGAAAGAGATGCATCTTAGCTCTGGAAATTTTTATTGAATATGTCAATGTTGTTGTAATGAAATGCTTCTTCTAATTATGTGATTATTAAATAAATAATTAAAAATCAAAAAAGTGTCTGATAAAGCAACTTAAAGAAGTCATTTATTTTGAATCACAAATTCAAAGATTATAGTCCATCACACTGGCCAAGGCACACAGGTTGGAAGGCAACATAATAGATCACATTATATCTATAAACAATAATGAGAGAGAGAGAGAGAGATAGAGAGGAATGTTAGTACTCAACTTGCTATGTCCTTTCTTTTTTCATTCAGTTGAGGACTTTCCTGTTTGTTTTGATCCCCAGTATGTCCATTAAGTGATTCTACATCCAATCAATTTAAAATGAAAATCAACTATCACAAATCCATCCTTGTAAATTATTTGACACCTATGCACATTACTGTAAATCATAACTTATCCATTTGACTTATAAATTCTCTTATCTATCTCATAATGCAAAATACATTTAGTCTATCTCTTAAGAGTTCCCAAAATCTTAAATCCCAACAATTTTTAAAAGTCCAAAGTCTTTTATGAGACTCCAAGCAATCTTTTAACTATTATCCCCATGTAAAATAAAAAATTAAGCATTTACATTCAATATAAATTTTCACAGAGCACATATTCCTGGTCCAAAATGAAGGAAAGAATGATAACAAAAGACCAAACTAAGGCAAGCTCATAATGTGGCAGCACAAACAAAACAAACCCTGTAGCCTCATATCTGGCAACTGGGGCTTGTGGTGGCATCATCTAGGTTCTAACAGATTGTGAAGCCCCACGCCACAGTTTGGCTACCAGTAGCACATCCTCTCTTTGACAAGCTATACCCCATACTTATGGCTTTCCTTAGTGGGTATTCTACAGTCCTGGCATCTTCAACATCCCAAGATCTCTATTAGAGCATTGGCTTCACATTCACAGATTTGTGTATGGATGTCACAGGGCCTAGTGCTTTTCTAGAACCTTGGTGTAAGCTCTCATAACCTGTAACATTTGATTTTGATTTTATGTGTTTTCAAAAACATGTGGATGATTCTGCCAAGTTATGCTGCAAGTCTGCGATGTAGTAACCTGACATCAGTTCTAACCTCTATAGCTGTAGCCGTGTGTGTGTGTGTGTGTGTGTGTGTGTGTGTGTGTGTGTGTAGTGACAGCTGAACCTAGGAAAACATTGACCTAGGCAGTTGTTTTCAAGTGAGGAATGCCTTCAGCAGCATTCTCAGTTAAGGCTCTCTCCTTTCAAATGAATTTATGTTTTAACAAGTTGGAGCCTTCAATTGGTGGCACTTTTCCAACTGCCCCAGGAAACGCTGTAAGATTTCTTTTTAATGTTATTAATCTCTTCAACAATTATTGGTGCTCTCTCTATCTCTACATTGTGTGCATTTTTCAGCATGCTCATCTTCCTGTCCCCTCCATACTAAGCCCTTTTCCATATCTTATTGTTCTGTTTCAATATAGATCTAAGAGAAGTGAATAGTAACTTCCACAGTCTAGTCATTATATTGTCTCGAAATTTCTTCTATCAAATAACTTAGCATTTTACTTTTGAATTCAGCCTCACTTAAATTCTTTGTTATATTTTTGTCAGAATATAATGTAAGAGGCCATTATCCAAGTTACCTACTCAGAGAGTCCTTATTCAACTCTGAAATCTCATGAACCAATCCTTTTTTTCTGGGTGGTGTGATCTCCCAAACTCTTACTGGAAGACCTATTAAACTACAAACCAAATAGTAAGGGTCATTTCAGCAACAGCCATATTCCTTCATTCAAATTTTCAGAAATGATTTATTTTGCTTGTTCCTGTGACAAAATATCTTTAAAAAAATCAGCTTAAGGAAAGAAGTTTTTAGTTTGACTCAGTTTGAGAGAACACAGTCCATCATCATAGGAAAAGCGCAGTGGTAGGAATGTGAGGTTGCTGATCACAATGCATCTGAATTCTGGAAGCATAAAGGGATGAAGTGTGGTGCTCAGATCACTTCCTCCTTTTTCTCTTTTATTTTCCTTTCTTTAATTGAATTTTTGTGAATTTCATACAATATATTTAGTCTGTTTGGACCCTTTGGAGGCAGAACTTTAATGTAGGTATCCAATTCAGGGATAATTACTCTACATTCCTTAGATCCCTGCTTCTATATGCATCCCCCTTACTATCTCTAATTTCATGTACTCTATTTATATGTAATATACATATTTCTTATATGTATATATTATATTGTGAATATTTCCACTGGAATCCAGCTAATATACCAAGAGTCATATCCTTAAAAGGGACTGCCTGACTCTCCCTTTCCCAGTACTCACTGGTTTCAAAAAGTTCCTCAGGTAGTGTTGGGATATCTTACCCAGTCTTTCATGTCTGTGTTGGGATTTTTTTCCTGACTTAAGCTTATGGTACTTGGGCAGACTTCTACCACTGTTGCTTATCTATCACCTCTGACTTGTTCAATCGTTCCACCCCCTCTTCCACAATGATTCCTGAGCCTTTTCAGGCCGAAGATTGTTATAGGTATCCAATTCAAGGATAACCATTTACATTCTCTTGTTCTCTGCACATTGGTCAGTTGTGAATTTCTGAGTTAATCTGTATAAGGAATCTTCCTTGGTGAGAGTTGAAAGATGCATTAATCTATAGGTGTAACAATAAGTCTGCTATATCTATTTAGTAGAAAATTAGTTTTAGGTTCTCTCATATGGCCTATGACACTTGCATCCACATGTTCCTAGGCCTGTTATCAATGTCAGGTATGGGCTTCACCTTATGAAGCAGATCTTAAATCCAAATGGAAAACGATTGTTTATTCCCATAATATTTATGTCACTATTACACCACATGCCATATCTTGCTAGGCCAGTTCTTGAAGAACACAAGTTTCACAGCAGGATAAGATTAATGTTTAATTTTTTTCCTTCTAGTAGCATGCATAGCACCATGGAAGCTTGTCAATAGAAATGAAGCTTTGAAATCAGCAACAGCTTGATTTCTCCTTTTCTTAAAAAAATATTTGTTTTAAAAAAATCTTTTATTTATTATTTTTATTTTATGTGTATGCTATGCATGTATTGTCTGCATGTAGGTAAGTGCACCCATGTCATACAATACCCACAGAGGACAGAAGAGGCTGTTGGATTCCCTGGAACTGGAGTTACAGACCGTTGTTAGCTGCCATGTGGGTTCTGGGATTTGAACTGGGTCTCCTGCAAGAATAGGCAGTGTTCTTAACCACTGAGCCGTCTCTCCAGCTCAATTGTTTGTTTTCATTTTATGCATATGAATGTTATTCCTGCATGTACGTAAGTGAACCTGTGTTGTGTAATGCCCACAGAGGTTAGAAGAGGGTGTTGGATCCCTTGGAAATGGAATTACAAATGGTTGTTAGCTGCCATGTGGGTGCTGGGATTGGAACCCCCATCATCTGGATGGGTAGTTCGTTTTCTTAACTGAGTCATCACTCCAGCCTCAGTGTCTCCTTGTTTTTTCTACAGTTTATGTATGTAGTTTCCTCAGCAATATGATCTTACCATCAAGTTGTGGTAAGAACACCCAAGAACAGGGGCAATGACCAGTATGGTTTAGGTTCTTTGGGACCCGTAGACAACAGCTTCAAAAGATGGAGTCCATCCCTGGGATTGGGTTCTATTTTGATAACCTATGGTGTCTAATAGAGACAATGTCTCCCTGTTATTAGGTAACTTCTTTAAATCTTTTATGATGCATATGTATGTACTTTAAGAAGCATCCATAGTGGTATGATTTCACATGACTTTTTCTAAAGGCCTTCAGTATTTGTTCTTTTTATGTAATCTGAGAATACAGCCCACTCATATTCAGAATGGGTCTATCTAAGAATATATTCTTAGATTCAGCCAGAAGTGTGTCTCCTAGGTGATTCTAAATCCAGTCAAGTTGACAGTGAAAATAAACTGCCATATTTTTCTCAGAATAAGTGTGCTTAAACTGGATTATTAGAGATTGTTGTTGAGATTAGTGTAGGAAGCATTTCTCATTTTGAATACTTTTAGTAGCAATAAGTCACAATTCTAAGCTGTACCTGGTTGTGTATATCTTTGGTAGGAGAAAGTAGCTACCCAAATTATGAAAAGTTAGATTGATATTCATTACTGCTCTCTTGGCATACAGTCACATATGTGTTTTAAGCCCAAATTATTTAACTCTCGCTCAAACATGAATCAAGTAAGTGATACATCAGTAAGATGATGGACAGATGTTACATTTATTAGAATAGTTTTATTGTGAATATAGTGAAATTATATGCACTTTGCTCAGATTCTTCTTTCATTCTCTTTTTCTTTGCTTGTTTTTATAAAGAATATTGACCAATCTTCTTAATTTTGTAAGTTCTACAGTACTTAAAAAGTAAAATCTTAAAGTGTTTTTAAGTCAGGTGAGACAAATTTTTGTACTTTCAGTAGCTATCATGAACTGCTATTGGAAGTATCTTTGGTACTCAACCCTAAACCACATGATGCACCTCAAGGTATTCCAATAATTGTTAGATTCCAAATTCAAACCAGGATTAGCCTTCAATTCCAAGACTGAAATAAGAAATTATTTATTTGTAGTATGTTAAGGGATAACTGAACATGGTATAACTTCATCAGAAATATCCTAAATGCTGTGCATTTGGGTCAACATTTTCTCCTCAGTTTTCATTATGCTTTGTTCATATGGAATTGTGAGAAAGAGGACTTTGGGGAAGGCTGTGGGAGGACAAAAGAGACAATATATAAACATGAAAAGGTATAAGCATATCCTTCTCATAAGATGAATATTGTGTATCACTCCTTAAAAGGAACAAAATCAAAGGGACTTACTATAATCCAGTCTAATTTATTTATTCTGTTAGAAAATTTTAAGCACTGTGCAAGAACTTGTTACATGTTGATTCATTTACACTTAATAGATTTAAGGCACCCTATGTGGAAAATGCCAATTTTATAATTTGTAAAGTAGGAAATTGAGACTCAGGGAAATTTAATCACATTTCCATTGCTATTAAACCCAATAAGAGGCAGATTGTGAACTGAAGTACTTATCTGTACATTCTGGGTGATGCTTTTGCCAAAATCCATACAATCCACTTCAAAAACAGTTGTTAATGTACTATTTCTAAAGACAGGGAAATGATGATATCTTTTTCTGACAAAAGAGGCCAATTTTTGGCATGCTTATTGGATCAAATGTTTTACTAGAGTCATTAAATACTATAACTCAAAGGAACCTAAAATTACAAAAGTTTTATTTTTAAAATTAATGTTAGAAGTATTGAATCTAGAGTAACTTCTTCATAAGTAATTAAGATTTCTTTAAAACATAGAATTAATTCCTAGTTTAAAAAAGTTCACTAAATACTATGCAATTAATAAAATTAGTGCAGCTGGGACATGGATACTAAACATTACAGCAGATGGAGGATATGGAGACTTCAAACAGAGCACGATTGGCAAGCTGAAGAGTTAGAAACAGCAACAGAAAAATATATAAACAGAGTTCCATTAATCATATTAAGATGGTAAGAAAACCAAACAATCCTATTGATGTGTTAATGTATACTGGACAAGAAGAAAGATAAAGTGTTTGTATTAAAGACAGGATACAAAAAAGACTGGTTTTAATATTATTCTTTTAAATGGCCTTTAGAGAGAGAACAAATGAATATTTATAGGCAGCACTTGACAAACCATATCAAATGATGGACTGACTGTAATACTAAACAGATTACATGAAGTAATATAAATATAATATACAGCAGCATATCTTATTTTTGTTGATACTGTATTCAAAAATCTTATTTAAAGCCTCTTTTTCTTCAAATTAGAATTTTGTTTTAAAAGTCTACTCTGATAGAGAAGCTTAACATAAGAAGTTCAATGAAATACATAGCCATTCTTAAAGCATAAGATTATGGTTCATACTGTCAAACTTGATTTTGGCATAGATTATTCACTAAACACTATTTTAAAAAATATTGTTTATTTTCCTATCAATTAATTTTCATAAATATATAGGTACTTTACTATTATTTTTAAATTAAAAAATGTAGGTAAGTGTACCCCGCAGAGGTCAGAGCAGGTTCTTGGATCCCCTGGGACTGGAGTTATGGACAGTTGTTAGTTGCCATATGGGTGCTGGGATTCGAACCCAGGTCTCCTGGAAGAACAACCCACGTTCTTAACTACTGAACCATCTCTCCAGCCCCTTACTATTATTTCTAAAACCCAGTTTGGCTTTTACAACACCTCAAAATTAAATAGAATACCTTCACAAAAACATTGTGGAGGAAGAATTGGGGGAACTTTAACTGGAAATGGAAGGAGAGGCAATACAGAGGGGGAGGAAGGAGAGATAAATAATACTAAGAATGTCTGAAAAAGCCATAGTAAAATGTATGAGTCTATATGTTTACTTAGAAATACACATGTGGAACTGGAAAGATGGCCCAGTGGTTAAGAACACTTCCTGTTCTTCCAGAGGACATGGGTTTGATTCCCAGGCCCCTCATGGCAGATAACAGCTGTCCATAACTCCAGTTCCAGTGGATCCAATGCTCTCTTCTGGCCTCTGCATGCTATGTATGACCGGGTGCACTTACATACATGCAGTCAATACACTCATACACACAAAATTAAAATAATAAATAAAATAAAAATATAGATATAATATATTTGTGTGTGTGAACCTGTGTATAGGTGAAGGCTATCTTTCAGAAATCCCAGTGCTAGGCAAGGGAAACATACCTTCAAGTTGTTGGTCAGGATATCCCAAGAAACTCCCCCCAAAATCAAGGTTATTGCCATAGCCCTTAGTTACCTCCCAGAACATGAAGGTAAGACCCTTTCAATGAAGAAACCACACACTTTGGACATAGGAAAAGGAGAAATCCTGCTGGAACTGATCTGGAAGCCTCCTCCCTGAGGACTAGTTCTCATAGTTTGAGGAGGTGCTACGTAAGCTGCCAAAGGAGAAAAGGAAACACCAGTCCTATCCATCTGTGAAGTCTATGAACCACAAAAATAATCAGCCAAGCAAGATATTCCTAATGGTACAATAGTAGCACTTTCATCTTGTGGGTAACCAACAACTGTCTAGTTGTACTTAAGCCCCATTCAGTAGGAGGGAACGCATAGCTGGTACTGTAAACAATACCAAATATCAGTGGCAGGAGAGCTCCTAGACTCTAGAGGAGAACCCATTTCCATCACTTTCCAAAACCAGTATAGTTTCTTACTATATTCTAAATATTTATCCTTAGACCCACAGATAAGTGAAGCTCTCACCAGTCATAAAAGTTCTTTTAGTAACTGATGGAGATTATTGCAAACATGCAAACAAGCCAGGGGAGGTCATGCACACCTTTACTCCCAGCACCCAGGAGACAGAAGCAGGCAGATTTCTGTGAAATCAAGGCCAACCTGGTGTACATAGAGTTCCAGGCCAAGTGGGCCTAAAAGGAGGCCCTATCTTAAACAAACAAACAAAGAAACTTCCAAAACTTATCAAAAGGAGGAAAATAAGTGACAGTAAGGTACCTAAATCCAGTTAATAAAACAATGAAACTCCTACATCTGAAACTCAGGGAACATTATGGAAATGGGAGAAAGATTGTAAGAACTAGAGACCCAGGACACCTGATGCTAGATAGTGTCTTGTAGACATGGTAAGTAAGCTGCACTCATGAAATCACAACAATATGATGGACTAAACAAGGTCTACACAATGACAGTACCAGCTAACATTTCTATGTTTATGTGGGAGATTTCACAAGGTAGCACTGCTAATGAAGAACTATAGACAATTAATGAAAGCTGAAGGAGGGAGAATCAGTGTTCTCCAGGGACACACTAACTGATGGTTATCCAGTTCCAAATGGTCAGCCCCAAATACATGTGCAAAAATGCTGTAGATTATAATAAGATAAGATTATAATAACAATAATAAAATGATTACAGCAATAACCAAAGAAGTCACAAAACCTGAGAGGGAGTTGTGTGTGTGTGTGTGTGTGTGTGAGTGTGTGTGTGTGTGTGTATGTGTTGTGGGTATAATGTGGGAAGCGTTGAGAGGAAACAAGGAGGGGTGGATATATTGTAGATACATTACTCATGAATTAAATTCTCAAAAAATTATGAATGATGGATTTTCAAACCAACGTGAATGAATGAATCTTATTTTGTCTAGGCAAATCTTTAGATAATTTGTACAAATTTGCAAAGAGCATACATAATTTGAAAAGGCATTTTTAGCAAAAATATCCTGCCAGATTTGGTGTGTGTCAAGATTGTGTCTTAAAGTCAAAACAGCAGAACTGAAAAAAAAAAATCTGTGTTCCCCCAAATTATGTAAAAAATAGGTACGTAGTTATATAATTAACAACACAAATATCAAAATCATTTACTGATGATTAATTTATTAATCAATGCATGGAGAGTATGGTAAATGTGTCCCCCAAAGAAGGGAGATTTCTAAAAATCAGAGTGTCTCATGGATTATACTTGGCAAATTAAACAAACTAGACAATCTATCAAAGGAAGTTTAGAGAGAAGTACTGCTAAGTTTAAACTTTATGCTCTGATGATGGATGACAGCACTGTGCTAAAAATGTGGCTCAACTTGCCAGTTTTTTTCTCTCTCTCTCTTTATCTTTCTCTGTATGTATATGTATGTGTTTCTCTCTCTCTCTCTCTCTGTGTGTGTGTATGTGTGTGTGTGTATGTGGGTCCATGTGCATATATATGCATGTGGAGGCCAGAAAAAAACTTTGAGTATCATTCTTTAGGCACCATTACACTTTGTTTGAGGTAGACTCTCCCTCTCCTGGAGGTCACTGAGTAGGCTAAGTTTGGCTGATCAGCAAATTCATAGATGTCCCTGTGTCTTCCTTTCCAACACTTGGATTATAAGTGCATATCGCCATGCTTAGCTTTTTAGAAGTGGTTGGAATTGAACTGAGGTCTCATGATTAAAAGGCAAACAATTACTGAGCTACCTCTCCAGCCTCAACTTGCTGATTTTATTAGAGGTATTTCAGGAATTCCATATAGTGTTGATGTTGGGGCTGACGAAATAGCACTGCTGGTAGAATGCTGCCAAACACGCATGAGGAGTTCAAATCCCTAGCACTCATATATGCAGCCATGAGAGGTACTTAGTGCCTCTAATCCCAGGACAGGAAACATACAGTCAGGAGGATCCCAGGGGCTTGATGGCTATCCAGTCTAGACAAACAGGTGATATCTAGTTTCAGTGAGATATCCTGTTTCAAAGAATAAGGTGGGCAACAATGGAGGAAGACATCTGACATAAGTATCAAGCCTCCATACACATACACATGTGTAAAAATGTATAGTACCCATACATATATATGCACAAAGTCATCATTCCTATGTGCATTTACAGATACACAGACATTTAACACACACACACACACACACACACACACACACACACACACACATAAGTATTGATGCTGATTGATGAGATTTAGATTTTGAAAGTAAAATGGAGATGTTGAGGACAATTCTTATAAAAAGTAATTATGATTTGTGACATACTACCCAGATATTTACATATCAAAACAAAATTTGAACCACAAAGAAACCTATCTTCATATTTAGCATTTTCAGTGTATTTATTCATTCACAAATGAACAGAACATGCTTCTTCAAGGTGAAAACCTACTTAGCACAATGTTTCAAATCACAACAGCATGCCAAAGGAAACTGATATTGTGAGAAGCTCAAATTAAGGTAAATAGCTTTATGCATTTTGACAAATTAGCTAAACACAGCCTTGTGAACAATAAAAAAATATGCTATTGTGTTTACTGTTGGATATACAAATTTGAAAACAGATTTCCACATTTCTGGGAAAATAATTCATATTTAGTTTTAAATATTTATTTATTTATTTATATTTATTTATTATTATCTACTTCCATGTCCCATGGGTTGTGTGTGTATGATGGTCAAAGGACAACTTGCTGGAATTGGTTCTTCCCTTCTACCATGTGGATTCTGGCGCTCAAACTCAAATCATCAGGCTTGGCCCCAAGTGCTTTGCCTGCTGAGCCATCTTGAATGCCCCAGTATTTGGGATAATTACAGCTACATTTTTATCTACAAAATTTTTAGTGGAATGCATTAAGATGCAATCTTGTATATAATATAAAGAAAATCTTAATCATGTTTCAACAATTAATTCCTTTTGATCAGTTTTTTTTTTTTTTTTTGGTTTTTTTGAGATAGGGTATCCCTGTAGCCCCAGCTGGCCTGGAACTCACTATGTAGATGAGGCTGGCCTTAAACTCACAGAGGTCCACCTGCTTCTGCCTCCCAGTGCTGGAACTAAAGGCCTGTGGCACCACGCCCAGCTATATCATTTTGATCAGTTTTAATACTTAAATATTGTGGTGGTTTTAAAGAGAAATGTCTCTCCCAAACCAAATGCTCCAGTATTAGAACACTTGGTCTGTTGGTCACACTGTTTGGGGAGGAGCAAATTAGGAGATGTAGCCCTTTTGGAGGAAGGAAGCATGTCACTGGGTGGGGTGGGGGGATGGGGCATGGATTAGAGTTCATATCCTTGCCCCACTTCTACTTTTCCCCTTTGCTACCTGCTTACTGATATAGATGTGGTCTCTCAGCTTCCTGTGCTGCCCTCCCCTTCTGGAAATATAAGTCCATCAGTGAAGATCAATCAATTTATTTGTACTGCTTCAAAATATTGTTACATACATGACATGAAACAAATGACTAATTACACTCCATGCCTTTGTAATGATTACTTTGCACTTTGTACAAAGTAGACTCTCTAATACACTTCAGGATAGAAATATTGGTAGTAACTATCCTGGTATTCCTGATTTAGGTGGGTATTTTTATTTTGCCAGTAATTACGATATTTTCTGTAGTTCCCTCTACCTTTATCCACCTTTATTTCCAGGACAGTATATTTCTTTCTTTCTTTACTAAGTACCTGTTAATAAACATTATATGAATAACCATGGTGATAATGGAATTTTATTATTGATTTTGAGGCTAGATTAACTGGTATGTTTAACTGTAGCCAGAAAAATACTTATTCCTCCTGGGGGTGTAAGCCAGCCAGAGGTGGAGGCCCCTGTGGAGAGTTAGCTGCTGAGAGTTAAAAGCATGTGGAGAGACTTGAGGAGGTGATGTGTGGCCCTGCTGAAAATGGCTAAGGTGTCCTGCAAGCATGGAAGCAAGATGGGGCATTTACAGACCTGGGGAAGCAGGTAAAACCTCAGGGAGACTGTGGATAGGGCATGGAAAGATCAGAATGGGTGCCCCACTGCACACCATGTGTTTTCTTTGTAAGTCACCCCACACGTCCTACCATAAAGGAAACCCAAAAACTAAAAATGTCTTATATTAATTAGTCTGTGAGCCTGGGGCCTTGAGAGGGAAACTTCCAAGAAGGGGAAAGGGAAGAAAATTTAGTGAGACAAAATTGGCATACTCCTCAGCATAAATGAGCCACAGGAGTCTGGGAAGAACTTAGGGAAGGGCATGGGAAAGGGCAGGGTTCTAGCAGCTGAGTCTGATCAACTGGGTTCAGATTCTGAAATCCAGAAGGGGAGAGGGCAGTCAAACCCCATATGATTAATGGGGTTAGCGATAGTCATGTGGGTTATACAATGGATTATAAAACACGTAACTAAAAAAGTGCCAGACACACAGAAGCAAGGGCCATGGCTATGTTGAAAATGTGGGGAAATAGCCCAGTTGCAGGTATGTGAAGATTTCTTAAAGGTTATAGAAAGGCTAGAAAAACTTTTACAGGCCTTGGACACAAGGGGAGAACCCAGAGAGGGGGGTGTGACCACTTTGCATAATAAAAGATTTGCCCAAGGCTGGGGAAGCTGAAAAGGCTCAGGAGGTACTGAATTCAGTTTCACCTCCAGAGCTTAAGAGAGGAAAAACAAAACAAAAACAAAAACAAAACAAACAAACAAACACATTTTAATTTGTGGAAGGTCCAAGGACTCAGGACAAAAGACAGATAATAGTGAAAAAAGAAACCACCTAAAAATAGAAGTAGCTAAAGCTGCCCCTCATATTCAACCTTTGATACCAAAAGAGGGAAAAGCTAACAGTACTATAACTAGAAAATATTCTACACTGGAGCTGTTAAAACTAGAAAACACTTAAAAACAAGTGATCAGAGAGTGCCTTGCCACGTGGCTCATGAGGGTGTGGGACATGGGAGCAAATAGCGTCAGTCTAAGGCCTTCAGAAGCTTCACAGCTGAGTTATATAACCACCCATCTGTCCTTGCAATATAGGCTGTTCAACTTAGGCCAGTGCATTAGGGGAGCAGTCCTTAATGGGATGGCTGGTAGAAGACATTAATGATACATGGACATCACCAAGGGAGACTCCCATAATTAAGAGAGACTGGAGGGGTATAAAGGAGGAACAAGCATTACTGAGAGAACTAGGTATGAGAAAAGCAGTATATGCTCCCCAGTTTGCTGGGCCAGATAAGACTGTGTTCACCAGAGATATAAAAGAAAGCTTAATTCTTCTGAGACCTCAAGAATGGTATAGAGCTTTAATGGTTTTGCTAAGCTCCTTAATGGGATAGGATCTTTGTAATGTGAAAGAAGCTTTAGAAGATCTAAGTGACTCTAACTAACGTGTAAAATGTGTCTGTAGAACAACAGAACACCCTACAAGTGATATAAAAAAGCCCACACAAAAGAAATGGTATGTTTGGGTTACTCAAAGACAAATGTGGCAAGACTTATGTCAAGCCCAAATTCCCAAAGAAAAAACTGATAGAAAACCAAATTCGGTACTTAGGAGTTTCTGGAAGGATTTAAAACCAGAAGAACAATTTACAAAATGCATTCAAAGGATAAAAACTGTGACAGGGATTGTTAAATATCCCAAAGATTAGAAAATGTGCATTTCACTCCTGATAAACGCTATACTAGAGGTGGAGGCAGTTTTTCCCACCAGGGCTTCCCCCAGCAGCCAGGTATGGTCAATGGAGAGACAACAGATTTGGCTACGGGAGGCAGACCCAGGACCTGCCTGACTCAGGGAACCAAAAAGTACAGCAGGGACAAGAGAAACCCCCTGCCTCCTTAGCCTGGTGCAGGGTCAGGCAACTGGAGCCAGGATTTGTAAGTGTATCAAGGATAAAAAAATATAAAGAGACTCCATGTAAAATCCCCAGAATTCAGAATGACTCCAAAGGGATAACTAAAGATAGTAAAGAATTAACCAGATTAATGCGTCTTACCCATGCTATGGTACCTAACAAAGATCTATGGAGAAAGCAATTAATACAAATAGATAAAACCTTTCCATTCTGTGTTAGACCTTGTCTATGATGGATTTAATGTATAATGTTAACATTTGAGTGTTTTATAGACGTGAAACCCATTTGAAAGATACCTGAAGAAACAAAGGCCAGCTATCGCTGGAAGATTCTTGAGAGTTTTATGGTTGGGTAAGATAAAAACAGAGGCTCCCAAACTATATAACTGTTAAGACAATCTACAGAACCAGGGGTGGGTTACCCCCCTGTGAGCTGTGGGTCAGAGAGAGATCCTAGAGGTCCTCAAATTCACCAAGGCTATTGCCAATAATATTGGTTGTACACTAGAAAGGTCTGTAAGGCCATGTTGCTGAAGACACTCATGATGTGAGCATGGGAAGAAAAGAAAAGATAGAGCTAAGACTAAGCCAAAACCTCCATGCCACTGGATGAATGACTTTCATAGTGCCAAAAGACACAATGCAGATGGTTGGTGAAGAAAGAATTCCCTATGATTCTACTCAATGATGGACCCTGTTAGCTGCATAGTATGGACATGGCAAGCAATGTTTGCAATTTATAATGGCTTGACTAACATATGGACAACTGACAAATTTTTAATTGGATAAGACCCACTCCTAGGGGTGGAACACACCTCTAGTACTGTAGACTAGGCAAACCACCTGAGTCAAGAAAGGTACAGGCCCCAGCAGGGAAGCCATTGCAAGTATACTGTTTAATATCTTCTAGGCATTTGTATTTACATTCGTATTTGTTTAAATGTGTTTACTGCCTTCCATTTGTCTTTATACTAGAGGAAATACCACTGTGACAGATCAGCAGTAACATGTTCAAGACAAATGATGGGGAGCCCCAAGAGATCACTATCTTGCATGATACAAGAGAAATTGCATCTGTCACACCCTCCAAGGCTCAGGGAACCTTGAGGAAGATTGGCGGAAAGATTTTAAAAGCCAGATGATATCTTGGAGTGTAGCCAAAAAAATACTTATTCTTTTGAAGGGTTTAAGCCTGCCAGGGATGGAGCCTGCTGTGGAGAATTACCTGCATGGGGAAAGATTGGAATGATGGGAGGAGGAGGTATGCAGATGCCACAGAAAATGGCCAGGGTGTCCAGCAAGCATGGAAACCAGACAGGCATTTACAGACCTGGGATGACAGCTCATGCTCTATGGGCAAAAGCTAATGGAGACTGTGGGTGGGGCGTGTAAGTGATCAGGACTGACACCACGCAGGACTGTGTGATTTCTTTGCAAGTAACCCCACACTCCATACCAAAAAGGAAACCGCAAAACTAAAAGTGTCTCATGTTATTCTGTGAGCCTGGGTGCTTAGGGGGGCATCCTCCCAAGAAAGGAAAAGGGAAGAAAATTTAGTGGGACATTTACTTTTGTTTGCCATGCATTTTTTGTCTTCTTTAATTTCTTGGTTATAAAAATATAAAGTTCAGAGAAGCCCTATCAGGAATTCACAGTAAGAAGACCTTTTAAAATGAAAATTTATTTTAAACATAAATGATAAGTGAACACTTACTGTTATTAATCAGAAAAGTTCAGTAAGATTTGAAAGATAATATGGTTATGCTTTTTACA
>NW_008356327.1:3262496-3343904 GCF_000622305.1 Nannospalax galili
TGAATTATAGTAATGGTAAAGAGAAATAGACAAAGAATGGTGAGCTGATTATCATGATTACTTTGCAGTCTCCTGTGAATGTATTTGAAAAATCTGTGAGCTAGCGGTGTGGTAGGACAAAGTAAGATTTTTCATTGATTCTTTGCTATATGATTTGTCAATATTTCCTAGATTATTATCAAAACCATTATTTAATCATAATTAGGCACTGAATTTTCCTGTTTTAATATACAGTCTTCTTTCTTTTACAGTTTCTGTCTCTTTATTAAAGTTATCTTTTTTCCTCACTGTCAATTTATGTTCCTCTACATTCTTTTCAATATTTTATTTATTATTTTTATTTTATGTGTATGTGTGTATTGCCTGCATGTAGGTAAATGCACCCATGTCAAGCATTGCCCACGGAGGACAGAAGAGGCTGTCGGATACCCTGGAACTGGAGTTAAGGACAGCTGTTAGCTGCCATGTGGGATTCAAACTTGGTTCTTCTGCAAGAACAGTGTTGTTAACCGCTGAACCATCTCTTCAGCCCATGCATTCTTTAAAAAAAAAAATTAACTTTTTTTTTGAACTTTTAAAATTTCAAACAATGTTTCCCACTCATGTCCAGACCCCATTCCACAGCCATGCCTCCCGCTTCCCAACAAACCCTATGCACTCTGCCATATATGCTGAGTCCTGTTCATTCAGGTGTTTGTACCCACATGTCCTTCAGTGTAAATGCATCCACTGGAGTCTAGTCAGCTGATCCAGTGGTCATATGGAAGCCATACTCTCCCTTATCCAGCAGCAACCAGTCTCAAATAGTTATCAAACTAGTTCTGACCTGCCACCTGTTTCTCACCTCCCCTTTGGGCCCTTGTTTAATTGAGCTGACATGCCAGGATTGCCAGCATGTCAGTGGATGCCACCACTACTGAAGGTGCACATGAGCAAGCATACATTAGTCTAAAAGCCTCCACCTCAAACATTCATCAACAAGCCCTCGCTCTTACAATCTTTCCACCTCCTTTTCTGAAAATGTCCCTGAGCCATGGATGTGTGAGGTTCCATATAGGAGTCCCATCCTACACTCTATGCCTCTTATTCTCCAAAACTTGGCCAGTTGAGGCCTTATGTGTGTAACACACTCTGATGTACATGGAAGTCTCACTGGTGCCAGTTAGGGGTGCATTAGCCCTCTCTCTACCCCTTATTCCACTATGTTCCATGTGCCTTGGTTGTAGGAATTCGAATGCAGATATGTCATCTAGTACCAGGCATCTCCCAGGTGTATGTTCTCTATGCTTGACCAGATGTGCAACTCTGTGGTATCTTCCACCTGTTTGTTGCTCTAACGGAGGTCTCTTCTATTTTGCTCCAGCTTCCCTTCCAAGTAGCTCCTAGGTTAATATGCATTAATATTCAGATACTCTATGTGCTTTCTCATAGGGTTTCTAGGGCACCACTTTTCCCTCTAGGCTTCCTAGGCCCCAAGGTTCACTCATATCTACTTTTTTTTCTCCCATCTGGCCTCCCTCCTCCCTCCCTTCCTAGTCAGAGTGTCCCCATTATTCCCACCCTCCCTCTAATACCTCTTGACTTCTGCCATCTTTCCGTTCCTGACTTCCCTCCCTCCCCCACACCATGGTCATGTGCATGTCCCTCCCTCTTCTCCTCCCTGCCTATTACTCACAATTTTTCTACCTCTCTCAGGTAGCATCTGTTTCGTACTATGTCCCTTTCAAGTTGTTTCTTTTCCTTTATGTCCACATAACCTTTTCCTTTACCTCACTCCTGTTGTTGCATCATAATTTATACTTTCACATATAAGGTATTGGTGCTATAATCCACAAATGATGGAAAACATAAGTCACTGATTTTTCTGCATTTGTATTACTTCACATAATATAACATGCTCTAGCTCCATCCATTTACCTCCAGATTTCATAATTTCATCTTACTGCTGAATAGCACTCAATTGAATGGATGTACTACATTTTCATTAACCATCAGTTGAGGGACAATTAGGTTGTTTCCATTTCTTAGCTATTGTGAAGAGAGCAGCAACACATGGGTGTACAGGTATCTCTACAGTATGATAAGTCCTTTGGGTAGATGCCAAAGAGTGGTATCACTGAATCATATGGTAGATTCATTCATTCATTCGTTTTTTGAGGGTTTTCCACACTGCTTTCCATAGTAATTGTAAGAGTTTGCAGTCCCACCAGTAGTGAATGTAGTGAATACAGTGTTTGTCTTTCTCCATGTCCTCTCCAGCCTTTGGAGTCTTCTGATCTCTTGAACTTGGACAATCTTACTGGGGTAAGATGAAATCTTAAAATGGTTTTGATTTGCATTTCTTTAATTAGTAAGGATGTTGAGCCCTTTTAAAGGAGCTTCTTAGCCTTTTTTATTTCTTTGCTTAAGAAAGCTCTGTTTAGGTCTATTGCACATCTTTTTATTGGTTCATTTATCTTCTTATTTCTTTTTTAAGTTCTTTGTATATTCTGGATATTAATCCTGTGTTAGATGTCTAGCTGGTGAAGATTTTCTCCCACTCAGTGGGTTTCCTCTTCTTTTCCTTAGTTGTTTCTTTTTCTGTACAGAAACTTTGTAATTTAATGATTTCCCACTTAGTGATTGTTGACCTTAGTGCCTGAGAAGCTGGTGTCTTGTTTAGAAAGTCCTTTCCTATGCCTGTACCTTGAAGGGTGATGCCTATGTTGTCTTCTAGCAGTTTCTGAGTTTCAGGTTTTATATTGAGATCTTTAATCCATTTGGAGTTGACTTTTGTGCAGGGTGAAATATAAGGGTCACAAGTCATTTTCTGCAAGTGGAGATCTAGTTTTGACAGCATCACTTGTTGAAGATGCTATCTTTCCTCCATAGTGTGTTCTTAGCACCTTTGTTGAATATCAGGTACCTGAAATTATATCAGTTCATGTTTGGGTCTTCTATTGTGTTCCATTGATGTACATGTCTATTTTTGTGCCAGTAACATGCTCTTCCTATATAATATGAGATCTGGTATGGTGATTCCCCAGCATTGTTCTTTTTGCCGAAGATTGTTTTGGATATCCAAGGTCTTTTTTCATTCCATTTGAATTTTAGGATGATTTTGTCAAGCTCTTTAAAGAATGGCTTGGGTATTTGATTGGTTTTGCTTTGAATATATAAATTGCTTTTGGTAAGATGGTCATTTTCACAATATTGATTCTACCAATCCATGAGTATGGTAGGTCTTTCCATCTCCTAATATCTTCCTCTATCTCTTTCTTTAGAGTTTTGATATTTTCATTGTAGAGATTTTTTAATGTCTTTGGTTAAGTTTATTCCTAAATATTTTTTTAGGCTATTGAGAATCGGAGGGTTCCCTGTAATGCGTTTTCTGATTGCTTGTATATAGAAAGGCAACTGATTTTTGTATGTTGATTTTGTATCCTGCCACTTTACTGAAAGCATTAATCACTTCTAACAGCTTTCTAGTGGAATTTTTGGGATCTCATATGTATAATATTATATCATATCCAAAAGGGATAATTTGACCTCTTATTTTCCAATTGGTGTTCCTTTAATTTCCTTCTCTTGTCTTATTGCTCTAGCAAGGATTTCAAGCACTATATTGAAAAGGAGTCGAGATAGTGGACAGCCTTGTTTGGTTCCTGATTTTAATGGGAATGCTTATAGTTTTTCTTCATTTAGGGTGATTTTGGCCATGGGTTTGCTGTATAGAGCTTTAATTATGTTGCGGTGTGTTCCCTCCAGACCAACTGCTTCTCAGACTTTTAACATAAATGCATGTTGGATTTTGTCAAAGGCCTTTTCTGTATCTATTGAGATGATCATGTTTTTTGTCTTCATATCCATTTATGTGTTTTATTACATTTATTGATTTATGAATGTTGAACAATCCCTGCATCTCTGGAATAAAGCTGACTTGATCATGGCGGATGATCTTTCTGATGTGTGTTTGTATGCAGTTTGCAAGTATTTTGTTGTGTATCTTTGCATCTGTTGTTTATTAACGATATGGGTCTATAGTTTTCTTTTTTTGTTGTGTCTTTACCTGGTTTTGGTATTAAAGTGATACTGACTTCATAGAAAGAGTTTAGGAGTTCTCCCTCTGTTTCTATTTTTTTAAAATAAGTTAAGCAGTATTGGGATTAGATTTTCTTTGAATGTCTCATAGAATTCTGCTGTGACTCCATCTGGGCCTGTGCTTTTTTTTAGTTGGGAGGTTTTTTATTACTGTTTCAATTTCCTTATTTGTTATGCATCTGTTTAGGCTGCTGATCTCCTCTTGGTTTAACTATGGTGTTTGCCACAATTTTAGGAATTCATACATTTCTTTTAGGTATTCAAATTTAATGGAGTATAGATTTTTAAAATGTTTCCTTACAATGTTTTGAATGCTTTTGGTGTCTGTTGTGATGTTTCCCCTTTCATCTCTGATTTTTGTTAATTTCAATTTTCTCTATTTCTTTTGGTTAACTGGGCTAAATGTCTATCGACCTTTCAAAGAATCAGCTCTTAGATTTATTAAGTTTTGTATTATTTTCTTTGTTTCCCTTTCATTAATTTCTGCTCTGAGTTTTATTATTTCTTCTCATCTACTAGATTTGAGTTTCATTTGTTCTAGCATTTACAGAATCTTGAGTTGTATTGTCAAGTCATTGACATGTGCTCTTTCTGGTTTTTTAATGTAGGTGCTAATAGCTATAAACTTACTCTTAGGATTGCTTTTAGGGTATCCCAGGGGTTTCATTGTGTTTTGTTCTTGTTTCCATTTTGTTCCAGGAATACTTTTATTTCTTTCTTGATTTCTTCTTTGACCTATCCTTGATTCAGGAGTGTGTTGTTTAATATCCATGAGTTTGTATATTTACTAGAGCTTCTTTTGCTGTTGATTATAAGCTTTATTGCACTGTGGTCTGATAGAAGGCATGGAGTTATTTAATTTTTTTTTGTATTTGTTGAGATTTGTTTTGTGCCCCAGAATGTGTTCAATTTTAGAATAACTTGCATGAGCTTCTGAGTAGAAAGTGTATTTTTTGTTGGTTGGGTGGAATATTCAATGTATAATTGTTAGGTCCATTTCATATAATGTCATTTAATTCAGAGGTCTCTCTATTTATTCTTTGTGTCTAATTGACCTGTCTATTGAAGAAAGTGGGGTATTAAAGACACCCACTATCATTGAGTTGGTATGAATCTTCGTTTTATAACCCTGGGTTGCTGGTTTTATGAAATTGGTGGCTACAGAGTTTGGTGCATAAATGTTCATGATTGTAATATACTTTGGTCAATTGTTCCTTTGATTAGATTGAAGTAACCCTCTTCATCTCTTCTGATGAGTTTTAATTTGAGGTCTGTTTCATCAGATATTAAAATTGCAACACCTTCTTTCTTCTTAGGTCCAGTTTGGGGATTTTTTTTTCCATCTTTTCACTCTAAGATAGTGTCTACCCTTAAAGGTGAGATAAGTTTCTTGAAGAAAAAAAAGCTGGATTTTCTTTCTTGATCCATTGCACCAGCCGGTGTC
The DNA here is from genome assembly GCF_000622305.1 of Nannospalax galili. NCBI lineage: Eukaryota > Metazoa > Chordata > Mammalia > Rodentia > Spalacidae > Nannospalax > Nannospalax galili. The sequence continues at coordinate 3,268,021 of NW_008356327.1, forward strand.
TTTTAACAGGGGAATTGAGACCATTGATATTCAGTGTTAATATTGAAAAGTGAAGATTGTGTACTGTTATTTTAATTTGTGTTTGTGGCCCTATTTTGGGTTTCCATTGATATAACTTTACTTTCTTTCTGCAGCCTTTGGGGCCTACTCATTCCTTTCTTTGGTCCTTTGTATTCCTTCAAGTATTCTCTGTAGTGCTGGTTTGGAAGAAATGAATTCTTCCAGACTATTTGTGGAAAACTATATATGGAAAATATTTTGTTTCCCTTTGACCTTGATAGATAGTTTTGCTGGATAAAGTATTCAAGGTTGGCATCCATGGTTGTTTAGAACTGAGAATACTTTGTTCCATGCTCTTCTGGCTTTCATAGTTTTCATTGAAAAGTTAGCAATTATTCTCATGGGTTTTCCTTTATGTGTAACTTGTTGTTTTTCTCTAGCAGCTTTCAGTACCCTCTCTTTGTTCTATACATTTAATGTTTTTACTATGATATGTTGTGGGGACTTTCTGTTCTGATCATGTCTTAATGGTATTCTCTGTGCTTCTTGAATCTCTATAGGTATATCTTTCCTTAATTTAGGGAAATTTTCTTCTACAATCCTATTGAATATCTGTTTGATGCCATTAGTTTGATTTTCTTCTCCTTCCTGCATGCCTATAATACATAGATTTTTTCATTTCATGTAGTCCCACATTTCTTGAGTATTCCATTCTTGTGTTTTTTAGAATTTGTCATAGTCTTTGTTTAAGAAGTCTGGATCTTCAACTTTATTTTCCAGTCTTAATATTCTGTTTTCCATGTCATTCCTTATACTTGTGAGACTTTCTCTTGTTGTTTCTACCTGGTTTATTGGGGTTTCCAGTCCTGTGTTCATTTGCATTTGGGTTTTCTTCACTATTTCTATCTCTTTAGTGAGTTTGCTTTTCAAATTATGAATTTTTTGATATTTCAGTAAGCTGCATATTTGTATATTCTTGAGCTTCTGTAAAAAGTTTAAATCTTTCCTTTTTGATTTTTTTGAGTTGTTTGTGTTTTCCTGTAATTCTTTGATCATGTGCATGATTGTTCTTTTAAATTCTGTGTCCTGGGGTTCTATAGGGTGGTTCTCAATGTTCTTTTTGTAGACCTCGTGGGTTTTGTTGGGGACATGTTTCCCAGGTTTTCTACATGATTTGTGTTTTTGCATTGCCATCTGGCCATATGGGTGTTCTTTGTCGGTTGCGTGTTGAACAGGAACTTACACTCTGCTCTTTTGTTTAATTTCTGCTCTTTTGTTTAATTTTGGCTCAGAGTCCCGGCTGAGCATGTTGGTGTGTCTGATCCAGAGGCTGGGAATTTGCCAGTGACGGGGCTGCCTGGGTGAGAACTGGATGATCTACGGTAGGTTGAATGGTTAATACATTTTGGAAAGGTAGTCAGTCCTATTTAAGGAATAGGAGCCAGCCTGTGAGAGAGGCTTGCAGGGACAGTGATGAGAGGAATGGGGTAGCTAGTCCTCTTGTGGAGAATGAGTTGGAGCTGAGGCTAGACCCACCTGCAAGAGGGGCCAGGCCAGGAGGAGACAGAGTGGGGCTGGAGCCAGCCAGTGAGAGAGGCCAGCAGGGGACAGAGTGTAGGTGGATGAGAGAAATGGGAAGGAAGGCAGTGAGCTTGATCCGACTTACCAGAGGCATGGCTAAGCAGGTCTGTCTGCCTGATCCTGAGGCTGGGAATTTGCCATTGAGTGGGGCTTCCTGGGTGAGATCTTAAGGATCTACGGGAAAGAAGCTTGCAGGGATAGTGATGAGAGAAATGGGGTAGCTAGACCTATATTGGAAAATGATTTACCCTCTACATTCTTGAATATGATTATTTTTTTCCCTTTCCTACCTGTTTTTTTTTTATTTTGAGAATTTCATGCATGAATACAAAGTATTTTTAAATTATTTTTATTAATTTTTGAGTTTATTACAATGTATTTTTATCATATTCACCCTTTTTATTCCATTCTATGTTTTTTGTGTCCTCCCCCTCTTTCCCCTCTCAGATTTAAGTCCTTATAATACCCCCACACATACACGCAGACACAGACACACACACACACACGTATGCACAAGTATATAGGTGTATATATGTTTGTTGCTGTGTTAAAACACTGACCAAAACCAACATCAGAGAGGAAACAGTTTATTTTAACTTACAGGTATAGGTCATCATTGGGGGAAGGCAAGGCAGGATCACAAGAGAGGAACCCGGCGACACAAACTGAAGCAGAAACCATGGAGGAAAGCTCCTTACTGGCTTGCTTACCCTGGCTTTCTCAGCTACTTCTCTTGTACAGCTTGGACTCACCTGTTCAAGGATGGCACTGCCCACAGGGGGCTGGACCATTCTACATCAAGTATCAATTAAGAAAATATCTCACAGACATGCCCCTGAGCTAGTATTATTTGAGAAATTCTTCAGTTGATGCTCTGTCTTGTCAGGTGACTCTAGTTGAAAAAAGTCAACAACCACAATTAAACCATTGTGAACTTGCCACACAAACATCACTATAAGCCATACTCCTTTCATTTCTGTTCCCAAGATACCACAACATTAAACACAGTTCAACTTTTAAAACTCCCATAGCCTTTTAAACATACCATTATATAAAAGTCCATTGTCTCTTTAAAAATCCAAAGTCTCTTAATTGTAGGCTTCTATAAAATAAAAACAAGTCATATACTTTCTTATTCCAATAGAGAAGAACCAGTGTCTAGTTATAATCACATAAAAGCAGAACCAACAGTGTAAAAAGCTCTGTGTCCAACATCTAGAACTCACTCTTGATTTTCTGGGCTCTAGGCTCAGCAGTTAAGATTACCGACTGCTCTTGCAGAGGACCTGGGTTCGATTCCTAGCACCCACATGTCAGCTACAAACCATCCTTAACTCCAGTTCCACAGGTATCTGAAGCTTTCTTCTGGCCTCCGCGGCATTGCATGACACAGGTACACTGACATACATGTAGAAAATACACTCATACACATAAAATAATAAAATAAAATTTAAGAAAAGCTTGGGCACTCACTTCTCTGGTTCTGCCACCCGCAGTTCATGCAGCTTATCTCCTAGGTTTAGACTGGCTCAGCCCCACACCTGTCACTGACTTTGGTGGGCATGCAATAGTCCTCACAACTCCAAGACTGCTGTCTCCACTGCAAATGAGGCTAAACATCATTAATAGCTGCTTCTGGCCTGTCATGTCACTAAACCTCAGGTTCTCTCAATAACCCCTTGGGTCTGTACTATAATTGAGGGTGCACCTTTTCTGTTTTTTTTCAGGGACTCTGATCATGTCAATGTAGTGTCAAGTATCAGGTTCTCTCCTTGACCTGCTAGTAATGCAACTTTCATGCCCATAAAACTGATAGAATGCAGGAGATACTTAAATATCACCAAGCTCAGCTTCCATCTTCAGATTCAGCCTTGGCCCTTTCTGGAGTACAGCTAATGTGTGCTGACCCTGAAGAAATACTTCCCAGATTTTACCTTACTGATGATGCTGATGTCTTAATCAGTGCTGATTTTCATGAGTCTCAGCTGATCAGGATCTGTTATCCTAGTAAAGCAAAACTTCAGCTCCCACAGATTCTTAATACAAAATGTCTTGTGAATGGCCTAGGGAGAGTCTTCGAGGAACTCTCATATTTATTTCACTTTTAAAAGTTACAAGCCAGGCCTCTATCATCTGCATTGCTTCAGCATTACCTTTCTAGTTATTACAGAAATAAATTCTAGAATTTAAAATATTAGTTATTACCTATCTTTATCATACAACCTACTGAAGACATACAAATTTATTATGTGCTTTCTTTCTTCCACATGATAAACCTCTTGCATTTTACTGTTTTTCTTCATTCTTAAATGTTTTTGGTAATTTATTATGATTATTAACGTTTCCTGAATGCTATGTTACCTTGTTAAAAATTTAGGTATTCCTTCCAGAAATGATCCCATACAATATTTTAAATTTATTTTTTATTGAATTTTTGTGTATTTCATAAAAATATCTTAGCCCTGTTTATACCCACTTCCCCATCAACACCTGTCCACCCCCCACTGGACTTCATTATTCTCTCATTTAAATTAAGGTTTTGAGTCAAGTTAGTGTACAATGACTTCCCTCAGTGAAAGTTCATCCACTAGGATCTAATCAGATAATGTGTCTTAAATAACGTGGAAGCTATTTTGCTTTTGCTTTTTCTCTTTTGGTATTTTGAGACAAGGTTTTCCTATAGCTACAACTGTCCTGAAACTCACTATGCAAACCAGGCTGGCCTCCATCTCACAGAGATCCACCTGCCTCTGCCTCCCAAGTGCTAGGATTAAAGGCAGCACCACCTTGCCTGGCTTCACAGAAGCTATTTCAAGGGATTTCTTTGACTCTAGAGTGAAGGGGCTCTCTCTAACTTATGTTTCTCACTTTCACAGTCATGAATTAAGAGTAAAACTTTTGGGTACGTGACTCAGAATATTCTCAGAATATCCCATAGGTTAATTTCTGTATACAAAAAGCACTCAGAAAAAAATAGTCTTAGAGAGATGACTCTGGTTAAGAGCACTGGCTGCCCTTGCAAAGGATTCATGTTTGATTCCCAGCACCTACATGGTGGCTAACAACCATCAGTAACTCCAGTGTCAAGGGATCTGACACCTCTGACCTTTATGTTATTGCATGACGTGGTTGCACTTACACGCATGCAGGCAATACACTCATACATATAAAATAAAAATAGTAAATAATTTTTAAGAATTCCTTTTCTTTATGAGTATAAGATCATACTGTTGTTTTGTATTCAGTATAACTACACACAAAATTGTATTTCCAAATATTTCTTAATAAAATATTCATTTCCAGGGAACATTCTGAGACTCAAACCTAGTGCCAAGAGCATGTTAAACACATGCTCTACTACTTACCTACACAGGAGCCTGAGAATTTCTTTGAGATATACCTATAAAAACATATGCCCTCTTGAAAAATTCCCATTTGCTTGCCTGAAATTGTGTTTTGATTCTGTCTGAAATATTAAACAGCTTTCCTTATTGAAGTGTCTAGACTCTAATCTGAAACATTTAGCATGAGGATCAATATCACATTTTAGGAGAAGTAAGCGGACAGATGAAAGAGCATGAGCATGGTCATCACAACTCAATTACTGCATGGCCTTTTGAACAGTAGACTCTGAATATGTAGGAAACAGAAACCTTATTTGTTGGTCCATTTTTGTTTGATATTGTGTTGCATTCTCTTGAATGGAATCATAATAGGAACTGCTATCTGTAACTGCTAGCCTCTTCCCTTCACCTGTAATAATTATCTTATATGTATATTCACTGAGAGATACAGATACTTATTGGTACACAATTGATACATTGAGGTGTTAATGCTGTACACATTTAGGTAGAATACCTGCTATGATTTTCCCATTAATTCATCATTGCCAATATTTAAAACATCCATGTTTTATGGCATAATTATATGGTAAAGGATTCAATGTTATTTACAAAATGTGGTTTGTTTTATATGTTTTATTTTTTATTTTATGTGAACTAGTGTATTGCCTGCCTGTGTGTAAGTGTACCATGTCATGCAATGCCTGTAGAGGTCAGAAGAAAGTGTTGGATTCCCCTGGAACTGGAGTTAGGGATGGTTGTTAGCCACCATGTGGGTGCTGGGAATCAAATCCAGGTGTTCTGTAAGAGCAGTCAGTGCTCTTAACTGCTGAGCCATCACTCCAGCCTCATTTTTTTGTTTGTCTGTTTGTTTTTAATTAGAGAAAGAAATCTTCCTGTAGCTGAGGCTGGCCCTAAATTTACTGTTCTCTTGATTAAACCTTGTGATTTCTTGGGTAATAGGAATGCACCAACATGCTTGTCTTACTCTACCATATTGTATAAGTAGTTGATTAAGAGGTGAGTATAGAGTTAACAATTACTTATTCATTTAATAATGAGTATGCAAATATAGTAATATATATTTGCCTTCTTGAAAGGCAAGCAGACCAAGACAGAGAGCCCCTGTCTCAAAACAATAATTTTTTTTGGTTTGCCTTCTGTGATATTGTTTCTAATGCCAGACCATATTCAAAGCATATACTCTTGTGCTTGAACTACCTTTGGACATGGGTTCTTGAAGATTTGTCTAAGAGTCAGAATTAGAGAATACTACATTTCATACTCTGTAATCTCTTAATAGTTCTTTAAAAATATCAGTATGCTACACAGTACAGAAAATCCATAGCATGACACAAACTGGATAACAAAAAAGTATAATACAGCAAAGTACTTCTCATAAAAGTTTAAAACAGCAAATTAAATTCTATGGAAAATCAACTGTGGACCTTTTAGCATTTTAAGGATGCTTTCAAAACAAAGCCTTCTTTATTACAATACATTTGGTAACTATGTGTGAAATATTTGGATACAATGAGGAGGAACACTGTCTTAACAATTACTTTTTCCTGTTAGTAAACTCTGTGTGACTCTATTACTCATAATCTAAATTTGGACAAAGCAATGATTATAGCAGACATTCAATACTCTGCTGGATTGATATAAGCCAATCTATATAGCAATATATTTCCTGGAATTGTTTTTAAGGAAAGTCATGCATTTTTCCAAGAGCAGTAGTTCTCATGTACAAGATTAACCTTAGCATTTACAGGTCGAGCATTCCTATCCTCTCTTGTCATTAATAGTGGTCAGAATCATAGCTGAATTAAGTTCAATAAACTTATGGTGGAAAAAAAGCAAGTTTATAAACACATCTCAATCTCTAACATTAACTATTAAATAGTTGGTCAAGTAAATGGTTTACATTCACTAAAGTTTATGTAATAACAACCATATGTAATGACCTTTAAGAGATTATAAGGATGAGAGGTGAGTATCAATATCAAAATTAGAATCCTTATGTCTTAACAAAGGTATAATATTGTAGTTTGCATAAAATAAATCAAACCTTGCTCTACATACCAGTGATCATATAATAAATTTATTATTAACTAGAAACTTACCAGATGCCTGGCTGTTTTCTGAACTTTGGAGAAATTTTTTAGTGTCCTGTGAGGTAATATTTTCTCTATAATATAAATGAATGCACATTTAGAAACATGTAATACATTTTCAGAATAAATGCAGCATTCAAATTCCTCTTTGAATCTGAATAAAACAGTGTAGATTTAGCAGTTTTTTGGGATACATGCTATAAGTGTTTGAAACAAAGCAACACAACATTGAGAAAGGGAAGCAGTCACCTTGATTCATTGAAAGTCATTTGGAAAAGTGGTATATGATGTTGAAAGGCTTTCTTTGGAAAATAGAGACAAGAATATTTTACTTAGGAAGTTCAGAAAAGCTCTAACCCTTAAAAAGCTCTAACCCTAAGCTGGAGAGCCAATGATTTGTTCAGTAAACTGCCAGCTCAGAGTTACAGGTTGTCCTCTACAGAGTGGGGATGTAGGGCAGTGAGAGAAGCTTCGGCTGGGGGCTGTTAGGCATTAGGCAACAGATAACCAAGAAGTTCACAGAGAACAGTGAAGTCATTATTTATCATGATCAACTGCAATGTATCTGGTCAGATGACAGGAAATGAATGACACTGGAGGGAAAATTTAGGTACAACATTATCATGCTGGTTCAGGTATGCACGCTAATGTGAGCAATATTAGAGGATATGAAATTTATGGAATTTTAAATTTTTGCTATTTTCTAACACAGAGAGAGGAGGGCATTTGAATTGTTTGAGTTGTAACAGAGAGAATTTCCTTTAGGAAGAAAAAAGAAAAGGTGACTGGTTTTGAGACAATGGTATTATTAGCACTGAGTACTGTCAGTCTGGGAAGAGGATGGAATATTCAGGTGAAGTCACCTGTAGATAGTGAAGGCAATAGCTTAAGCATTCACTAAGAGCATACTGCAGCTTCATAGGAACACTGAGCATTAGAGAGGAAAACAGGCAACAGACTCAGAAGCCATAAACCTAAAGGAGGTCCTTGGATATTTTACCTAAGAAGAGTTCAGTTTTCTGCTTCAGCAAACTTTTGCTCTGTCATTCAACACAAAAGTCTGTAAATTTTAGATGTCCCACTTAACTAATGGTAGAAAAATTGCTATTATTTATTTATTTATTTATTTATTTTTATTTGTTATTTATTTATTTTGGTCTAAGCCTGGTTCTCCCTGTAGCTCAGGGTCTCCTTGAATTCGCTATGTAGACCAGGCTGGCCTTGAAGTCACAGATATCTGCTTGCTTCCGCCTCCCAAGTCCTGGGACTAAAGGCATGTGTCACCATGTCTGGCTGGAAAATTGTTGTTTCTTAAATATTTAGTGTATTTTTAATTATGTGTATGTGTGCACTTGCAGAGTTGTGTGTGCACACAAGTACAGGCACACATAGAGGACAGAAGTGGGATATCCTGGAGGTGGAGTTTCAGGAGGTTATAAGTTGCTTGATGTAAGTGTCTGGGAACCAAACACCAGCTCCCTGGACAAGTAGTGTTTTTTAAGTTATTGCCCCAGAAAGTTTGCTTTGGGTCAGACCGAAAGGAATGGATTGTGTAACTCTGATGCCACTCAGAGCACAGAGACCATCGTGGAAGAGGGGGCAGAAAGATTGTAAGAGTCAGGCAGTGGGTGAATGATCGTAGAGAAACAGAGTCCTACAAGCTCCTGGGACCTTGCCTTTATGATTCTTTGGCAATGGTGTCAGCATACACAAGTCCCATGCAAACTTGGTCATATAAAAACCCAGCATAGAACTGGGGAAATGAACAAGTTAACCCAATCTTAGCTGAAGAAATAGTGGCAGTTGATTACTGTAGGTGAGCAAGAACTGATCTTCTTAAAACAAAGCACTCTAGATATGCTGACAAGACCTCGTTGGATGATCTTGCACTGCGGAACATCTGGGGACACTGACTTGACACAATGGGCCTTAATACGGATGACAGAGTAAATTGGCTCCAGTGGGGGTTCGAGTAGAGGAGGGGGCTATTAGAGGGTGCCATTGGGGATGGGGGTATAAAGATGATTAAGATTGTTTGAGATGTTCTGTATGAAATACATAAAAATTCAATAAAAAAACACATTTTAAAAAAGGACATATTAAAAGAAAACAGGTTTATGCTGCTAGTTCTAGAAGGTGCAAAGGCACAGGCTTTAAATGTAGACTCTGAAGATAGAGAGCTTATGTTTGCCCCTGGGCAAGAGCCCTGGGGAATGTACAGTGCGGATAAGTTCTACCTACTTATCATGTTTATGGGAGAGATAGAGTATCAATGTAATAATACTTAGTTATGGAAAATATTCAATAATTATTCATTTCCCTCAATAATGAAATTTGAATAAGTACTGTATGAGGATTTATTCAAAGGAATGTTTATTCATACAATGTCCTGTGATAGTTTCTTAGATTCATCAGTCCTTTTGAGCTCAGATTCAATGACTATTACTCAATAAGTTTTATTTACATAGTTTAGTTTCTAAGATCTAAATGTATTGTCTTAAGGTTTTTAATCCATATGTAACATTTTTATTTTTGACATTAAAATTTCTCCAACATGTTCTTGTTACTTTTATGCTTTAGATGTGTTTACAAATGTTTTGGATTTTTGAACATTTCCTTCAAAGTATCAGCTTTTGCTATAAATTTGAAATGGCTTTATTAATTTTTCAGCACTGCCAGGCATGGTGATGCATGCCTTTAAACCCATCACAGGGAGACAGAAGCAGGTAGATGTCTCTAAGATTGAGGCCAGCCAAGTCTACATAGAAAGTTCCAAGTCTGCATAGAAAGTTTTTCCATGTCAGGTGTGGATACAGGGAGACCCTACTTCACAAAACAAAACAATATAATAAAAAACAAATAAACAAAAAATATTTTTTTTTGCTTTTTGATCTTTGTTTATTATTTTGAAAATTTTTTCCACTTTATTTTTTAATTTTTCATTGAATTTTTGTGTATCTCATGCACATCTTAATTTTCCTTATAGCTCTCTAGCCATCAGCACCCTCCCATAGTCTGCCCCACCAAACTGGATTTCATACATTGTCATTGATGTTAAGGCATATCAAGTCAAGTTAATATCCCCTGATGTCCTTTAGTGTGTATATTTTTGCTTTAGTCCTTCTACATATTGGATATACAGGTGACTTTTTGTTTAAAGGCTATTTTAATTTCAGAATAATACACTCCTGACATAGCAGAGTAAAGCACTACACCTACATCACACAGGATTTTAAGAATAGAACAAATACTTCTGATTTAACTTTGCATTCCATCAGTGCCTGTAATAATTTAATTAGTCCTTGAAATCAATTTTCCAATGCTTGGCTTGGGGACTGGGTAAAGAAGGTTATTTTTCCTTACTATTGTCTCATTTTCTTACATTTTCATCTGACATGCAGCTCATGAAGTATGTTTTGAAAGTTTCCTAAGGCTTTCTTTTGAAACAAAAGGCTAATCTTTTTGACAATTTCTTGAGTTCTGAACCAATGTGTTCTTTTGACATATTCATGATTTTCAGTGACTATTAGGTCAAAACAATGATTTTAATATATTTATATCTGTACTTAAATTTTATCCTGATATTTATTTTATACATTGATTGCAGAAGGAATTATATGCAATTCCCCATTAAATTTCTTTGTTTTTTCTTTTGTTCCTTTCTCCATTCTTTTCCTTTTTATATTTTGAGATATATGTTGATGAACTGTAAATTTTTGAAAATTAAAAAGCTTGGTCTACTCAATTTTTACCTGACTTTTAATTTGCCTGAAATTATTGCTGTAAAAACTGCTTTGAAAATGTTTCTTTGTGCATGTTTTTCAAATCAGTTATGTTAAAATATAGATCTGGTGTCTAATTTTGCTTTAGGTTTATTCTATATAACGAACATACTGAGTTTTCCTTTGATAATGATTCATAATCTCTGGTTTTCATTGAAAACATTAACCAAACCTCATGTTGTAGGGTATACTATGGTCTGAATGTACCACTAAAATCTGTGTGTGAGAAATTTACTCTCCAATGCACTAGCTGAGTGGTGGGTATTTGAGGAGGTGTATAAGTCACAAGAGCTCTGTGCTCATTCATGATGAGTTCATGCCACCACTCTTGGGGGTGAGTTGTCTCTCTATTACACTTCTCATTTCTTCCAGGTGAAAACACCAGAAGTCTTCTTTAGATGCAAGTCATTTGGCATTGAACTTCCTTGCCCATGAAACTGTGAAAATTAAATTTCTGTTCTTCACAAATCACTCAGTGTTCTCTTACAGAAACACAAATGGACTGAAGCAAGTTAGGATCACTCATAAAGGTGTTCATTATGCTGCATTGTTATTTCTTTATATTTATTGCTTTCTTTTCTTAATATTTCTTTAAGTTAGTGTTAATTATCTCTGTTTTGAACATTTTTGTTGTTATCCTAATTCCTTGAACATTCAGCACATACAACACTTAGTTTTGATCATTCTAGAAATTTTGTTTTCCCTTTCATTAACACAGAACCTCCTCTCCAAAACTATTACTTACCATCTGATGCCATTTGAAAACCACTTTCTTTGAATTTTCTAGGGTAAGAAAAAAAATCACAATAATTATTTTAAATAGAGTATTATGAAGATATCAGTATTTTTGCATCAGGAATGTTGTCTGATGTTTCTACATACAATTATAACTTCATAATTAATGAACTTAATGTCTAAGTGTGATTTCTTAAAATTAGATGATTTCTGGAATCAAACACTAAATATTAGACCCAGCCTTATCCCTTTGAAAGCTACTAGGATGTTCTTCCTCCTTGTGGTAAAGGAATGTAATGATTTATCTAGATATGAGACTTTCTACTAATCTTTAGCAGTGTTTAGTTTACCTTCCAGGTTGAACATGTGTTTCACCTCTCTGCAACTTATTTCAGGTGTTTCTTTTATTAATTTTACTCCAATTTTTACTGCCTTTTGAAACTTTTAAGGGATAGCCTTTGGGGTAACTGACCTAACACGCTCTCCTCTTTCTCTTGGAATGTTTCTGAGTTGATCCAGTTTTCAAATGTATCATCAAACATTGCTACTAAAACAGCTCACTCTGGGATCAGAATGAGATAAGTTGCCTGTTCTCTTACTTCATAGCTACAGGAACTGAGGGTTATTTGAACCTGTTGGGTATTTCTTAATCTGTTAAAAGTAAGAATACCAATATGTTCCAATTATTATGGGGATGAAAACAAATAATGCAAGCAGATTATATAGAATAATGATTATTACATAATTATTGATATGTATCAATGATAATTATTGTCAAATTTTCTTAAATTTTGTGACTTTATCCTTTGGCCAGTAATGTCTACTGTAAGTCTCTGCATTATCCTTCCTTGAAACCTTTTGTTTCCCTAAACCCCAGAACTGCTGCTGTAATGAGATGGAGTATATCACAATTTATGATAATCTGAGGAGATAGGGGCATCTGGGCCCCTTGAATTCTTCAAGTACTTCTCAATTCAGCATTGTTGAAAGCCCAGTGGTAGCATGCACTGAATCTGGATATGTGTTCCGCCAGTGTTTCCTCTTCTACTAAAGCCCATCCTTATGCATACAATGAATATAATCTCTAGTTTTTCTCTATATTTAAAGTCATGTGATTTTTAATTTTCAATTTTTACAGTATTTATTGCCTACTGACTAATGTACTGAATGCACAAAACAACCACTGTGAGTTTATTCTTCAAGACAAGTTTTCTTGTTATTTCATTACACTTCAACCTAGAAGGTGAATTTTCATCTCTGTGAGCAATCTCAGTATATTGCTGAAAGTGTCCAGAAAACAATGTTTTTAGTTGGTTTTGATGATCTGTCCATTTTCTATATGTAGATTTCTATCACATATTCTAAGCAAGTGGTTCTAGATGAAGTACGTATTTGTTAAAGGATTATTTAATGGCTTTCTCCTACTTGCTTAATTAGGACATCAGATTTCTATCAGTATTCCTGGAAAGGTTGATTTCTCTTTCCTGTGTGGCAAAATATTTCTTTTGTGTTCCCTTGACTTGGCATTATACATATCCCCACATTTCTCTCCTGTTGTTCATCACTTCTATTTCTTCATGAATGTTAAGCTTGATACTTGAAATTTATTAACATTAGCCATAACATGATAGGACCTAAATCATGTTTTTAAGTTTTTAAAAAATATTTTATTTATTAATTTTATTTTATGTGTATGAGTACATTGGCTGCATGTATGTAACTCCACCCATGTCATTCAAAGCCTCTGGAAGTCAGAAGAGGACATTGTGAGATGGATCTGCCGCTATGTGGATTTAAGCTCAAAGCCAAAAATTGTAGAGTATTATATTTCTATATTGTAGATGAGACATTCAAAATATACTTGGGGATGTGTAGACTGAGGCTAAAATGAAAGCACCAAATCCATCCTTATTCTAATACATCACTATTATAACCTAGTTGTCCTCAGTCATGAAACTGTACTCATTTTTTTCTTTTAATTAAAAAATAAAACTTTGAAAGCTGAAGAGCAGCATTTTTAGATTTTCCCCATTCCTTTACATTATGAATGTAACGGTTAAAATAAAACGTCTGTGAAATGAATTTGTGTTATTAAGCAAGTTATTATTTTACTGAAACACTGAATGATGTTAATACGTGCAAGATCATTTCATAATATTTATAGCAAACAGAGTTGAGCTCTGGTACAAAGAGGGAAATGAGATTCCCAGATCAATTCCAAACTATTGTATTGTTTGAGCTCATTTCAAACACTTCCTTTGGGACTTTTCAGATTATGGGGTTCAGGGCAACTACGCTTTCAGCACACGTGGAAAATTTTAAGATCTAATCGTTAGCAACATGGCTTAGATGATTCATCTTAGTTAAGGAAAAAGCCAATTTGTCACATTTTAAATTCAATAAAAGCAGTACAAATTATAGAATTTTCAGACAATTACACATTTAAATTAACAGTAAAAAGACCAATCAGGACTATCATGTTTTAAATTGTGATAATGTGCATAAAAATGTCAAAATATAATTATTGAATGAGTTCAGCCTCCATATAACAAACCTACTTTATTTTTGAAGTTTTATTCTTTAATAACTGTGTAGAATTGAATATAATATTTCATGAGGCAGTCTATGGTTTGTACAATACTGATGATAGGAACTGTATGACTTAAAGGATAAAGAAGGGAATTATAATCTGGAACATATATACAACATGACAGAAAAGTGGAAATGTTTATTTAAGGATTTTCCATAACTCATTAGAGTGCTGAATAGCATAGGTCACATAGGTAAAGGTAAGATGTATCACATCCTGAAATTGTTACTTTTCCAAAGGCTTGAAATCAAACTAAAAATATAGAAGGTTTATAATGAAATAATTTTTTGTAGTCTAAGTCAAACATTTAATCTCCATGAAATTTTCTCTGTATCATTTGTTGTAAAGTGTTGAGGAAATTCTATTTATTCAAAAACCCACTAGTTTTCTTTCTAAATTTAAGAAAGTGAAAGCATTCTCAACAGTAATATATCCAGAGATTAAACTGTTAACTTGTGTTTTAGCTAGCAGATCCTGCATTTTATTGTTCTCGGTGTACTAAGGTCTGATTGTGTAACTGCTTTCCCTCTGGAACGTCTATAAAAATAGATGCATATCTTAAAAAGCTGTCTAAGGAAGTAGAGTTTTAAGTAAACAATACAATAACTTGACTTAAGGCTAATTGGAGTTTTCACATATCAGAGAAACAAGAGAAACAGCCTGAATTCAGTTACTGGTTCTTTCAGTGAATCAAATAGTGCTGAAATCTTCTAAACTGTAAAATAAATATAGCTAATTTAAAATTTTCATAATAATAAAGTGTTAGAATTTTCTGTACATATCTTGATTTGCCTTTTAAGTGCCTCGCCACACCCTCTAAACTGATGGACAATGTGTTTATGTACGCATGGAATCACAAGCAAGTTAGTAAACACAGAAAGCATTTTGGAAGAATGGAAATATAAAAGATATATAGATAATGGCACATTTCAATTGAGAGTTAGCAATAGTCATCTTCCAAGAAAAGTGTAAAGCTTGATTGAACAAAAGATAAAGTTAATACTATCTAATAAGAACAAGCCATTATAGATCAGTGAAACTGCAAAACAGAATTACAAGACAAGGGGCAAGCCACATTATCTAAATTAACATTTTTCCAGCATGAACAAGAAGGGCCACTGTAGGAAAGCAAGAGCGAGATAGTATGGCCTGCATTTAGTCAACCTGAAGTAATTATTAATTTATGGTTGTCTGTGATTTTAATGAAAATGAAAGCTGTGAGGAAAGAATTGAAAGAGATAATGTGCCGTGAAATTGAGTTTCATTTGTTTGGGGGCCACCTTTTCCTTTTTTGTTGTTAAAAGGAAGAAAGTTAATGCAAGATGTCCACATTAAAATTTCACTAGGATTATGTAACCACCAAGTTAAATGGTAATCATTATATTTGAGGAGTGTTAATGCAAAAGAAATTGAAGCCTGAATTTAAGGTCTCCTGACAAGAGAAGCAATAAAGAAAAATCAATGAGAGAAAAATAATTCCAAAACAATAATCTTGTAAGTATGATGAGTCAAGTGGGTATTTTGACACACATTTTATTCTTATTGTCATCTTGAAAAGACCTTTTCTGATGATGGCATTGTTGGAAAGAGAGTATTTCAAGAGGAAGGAGGGTGCCATAAGAGGGCAAACAAATCATCACAATGCAGCCATTTTTGTGACCTCAACACAATATTTCTAAATAGTCACCAGAGTGACAAGAGTGAAGGGCCTTCTGGAGAAGCGCAGGCATGCCATGCCTGGTGTAATAGTGTGGAAACAATAACAGCTCATGCATTTTGTAAGGCTTCAGTCTACAAAAACAGTAGCTGTACTCCCAGAAACATTTTCAAACAAGAAGTCTGGTGATTTGAATTCATTTGCTAATGAAAATAGGAGAAAAATAGTTAATGAAAGTTTGTTCTTTTTGATGAAAGAAAATATGATATTTCTATTAAAGTGAACTTATTAGAAGTAATGAAAATACTGTAAGATTAGACTAGTGCTTGTTTTATCCAAATCTCTTACCTTTCTTGCTTCCTCTCTTCCTTTCTTCCATCCTTCCTTCCTTTTTCCTTTCCTTCCATTGAATCATTATGCATTTATTGATCATTTAATGACTGTTTGACATTGCACCAGAGTGCTGGCAATACAGATTTAAATAAACACTATCTCCATTATGAAGAAGCCTATTCATGTACATATGATTGAGGTCTATATATTATGGTTCTGTGAAAGAAAAAGTTCTTAATGAAATTCAGGAAAAGGAGAATGTTGAGTTCTGAGGTAAGGTAGGATTCTTGTAGTTGTGAACATTTGAAATGCACCTTGCAGGTCAGCAGGGACAAAAGCAGCTGAGGATGGTAAAAGAAGGAATTGTTGAGCCAATACTCACTGCTAAGTCAGAGAATTAGAATTCTGTTTAGTGCTATCCACAGCTTCTAAGAGAGCTAAGGGGCATGGAGTAATGCTAAGAAGAGGATTCTATGATAGCTACAGCAGCATCAAAGTCCCCAGTTTGAGACAGAATTGTATGGTTCATCATCTGCTACCTGAGATCAGTTAGCTTTAAGACTACAGGGTAAGGCAGAGGTGAGCAGAGAGGGTTAAAGTGAATCTCTTTGAGGAAAGGGAATATTACCTTTTATTTTGGCTGATGAAAAATAACCACTTTGACTAAAGTTAAGGGCAAGTGCTGTGGAGGTAAAACAGAAAACCTATTTTGCTTGCTTGAGGCAAAGCAAATCAGTTTTTTCAATGGCCTGGTTCTGATTTAGAGATCCAACACTCATGAATGTCTACTTGTAGTCCATTTCAGAGAAGAAAATCAGATTGTATTAACATTGCATTACAAGCTAATTCCACTCATAAGCCATGCTTTTGAACAATCCTCTATGTAAAATGGACTATATGGACCAAGCTTAGAACTACATTCCTTTATCCCCAGCACTCAGAAAGCCAAGTCAGAACGATCTCTGTGAGTTCAAGCTAGCCTGCTCTACACAATGATTTCCAGGACAGGCAGAGCTGTGAAGTGAGAACTTGTCTCAAAAGAATAAAGTCCTATATAGACCTAAATGATTCCAACGACTTTCTTTAATTTTCAGATATTAAAATTTCCTGATTTAATAACTTTTATACCATACTAGGCATGGTGGCACACGCCTTTAATTCCAGCACTCAGGAGGCAGAGGCCGGCAGATCTCTGTGAGTTCAAGGCCAGCCTGGTCTACATAGTGAGTTCCAGGACAGCTGGGGCTACAGGGAAACCCTGTCTCAAAAAGACCAAAAAAAAATTAGAATTGTCATATTTGATTCAATATACAAAGCAGATGAAAATCTATTTGAATGGAAGATGTTTCTTTGCCTGCTTACATCAAACAAAAATAAAACATCTCTTGTACAGCGAGGATGGTTTTTAACTTCCACCTGAGTTGACCTTACCTATAAAGTTCACTGATTAAAGTACTAAGTGAAATACATAAATAAATATTCAAATACTTTATGGTGATAGCACAACAAATCTTAAAACGTGTTTCCAAATTATTCTCATTTTCAGTTTTGCATCACTGTCACCTGGTGGCTTGACCTTATTGCTAAAGAGGACAGCTCATGGTTTCCTAAACAGAGAGATTTCTCAGGCTTCTTTTTCCTGCAAATTCTTCACTGAACACTCATCCTCCATCTGCTGTGAAACTTGGAGATGTCCCTGGGGAGGATCTCTTTCCATCACCTCTCCAACCAGTAGCCCTCTATATTTTCTTCTTTCTACAAATGAAACCCTGTCAGTTCCTACTCCACTTCATATTCTCCATGGTCCTTTGGGGTTTCCCCCACGCATTACACATCTTAGAACACTGGCACATTTTTTCATTTAAAATCAGCACGTAGTAATGCTCCTTGAATTCTGAAAACTGAAAGAAGATATGTCCCTAAAAACATTAAGACATATCTTCTACTGCTTAGATGATTTTAATGACTGGAATGCTCGTTGTACATCTTAAAATGAAAGTGGATGTTGTGATCATTTCTACAGAGTCTGTGTTGCCAATCTGTGATACTCTCAGAGGCTGGAACAAGAAAATATTTCTAACAAGGAAGCACTCAGCAAAATCCCCTTTGCTCATTGTCTTCTTCATATTCCACTCAGAGTAATTAAGTAAACAATGGAAAATACGCAGCCCAAAACTTTCCAAGGAAAATTATTGCTAAAAAATAACATTATTGTAAGTCAGTTGAAATCATTTCTTGGAAAATTATAGAAGAGATTTTTACTGTACCATGCATTCTCTTAAAAATTTTCCTATTGAGAAGAAAGGAATGTGTATATGTGGCAATATTTTGAAAGGCTCCTATCATAATATGAAATTAATTTTTATACTCATACAATGAAAAATGGGAGGGAATTTCTTATAATCTTAGCTATTAGGACTCAAGAGAAGATTGTTCTCATATTCTTTAGTTAAAGTGCAGAAATTTGATATATCTGCAGAGACTAGAAAAAAAAAACTGTAGTTCACAGCAATAATTTTGTTTTTCATCTCTGCATTCTATTATGAATACTTTCAAATGAATTTTCCCTCTGGATTTCTCTACCTGCTAGAGTTCAAACACCTCTTTAAGCAAAGTGGCAATAAAAAGCTTTAATAAGTGCAAGGCTTGCTGAGTGAGGAATCATTAGTGTAGACATGCAGAAAAACACACTTTCTTATTTGAGGGAAAGTGTTAGGAAAGCAGAGTGTGGAAACAAGGGTCATCAAAATGCAAATATAATAAGCTATTTAAACAAACAAATATCACACTAATATTGTACAGTCAATCCACTTTTCCCTTGTCTGCCACAAGATAAAATTTTCATTTATTTTCCCTTCCAAATGAAAATTTGTTTGCTTTACATGGTGTTGGAACCTTAGCAATGTTCACATGTGAATAAACTGCACTTTGATCCTCCCAAAGAGGAAGCTTCTTTTTTCTTCTTTAGATAATTGTTTAAGGAGATGAGAAAGGACTCACACTGCTCCTATTATCTTTAGTAGTACATTTATCTTACACAGCCCTTCAAAAGAAAAAGTATAATATTTTGAAAACAGAGGGTTTAACTGAGAACATTTATTTACTAGCTACCCAAATCAAGGGACTGAGAGATATAATAAAATGATCTAAGTCTTCCCACATACAAGTTTTCTTGTGTTTGCTCCTGAATAGTAATAATTAAATAGTGACTTTATACAAAGTGGTTGGTGCTTAGAGAATGGTGTTAAAATTAGAGTCTACACAGGTGACTACAAGAAATAGCTCAGAAATTGTTTTGAAGATGCAGTCACAATGGCATATTAAATAATGCTGACATTTGTTGTGAAAATCATTGTAATATCCAAATAAAGGGCCATCATTTGCCTTGTCAAAGTAAGGAGTTGAAATATCTGAAAGTAAACAAGACTGAAATGTCTTATTTACAACTTAGCTATATAGTTAACTTGGTATATTAGCAGTTAAAAAGAAAAATGATAAGCCAGATCCTATGTATCTAAAGAGAATTAATGGTTATACATATACTACATGAACATGAACATATATAAATGTTTTAGAGTTAATTGATAATTATGATATAATTCATAGATAGTATTACTTTCTGTTTTGTTCAGAAAAATACACAAGTGACATATTGGGTGTAGATTGCAGCCTATAATAGGCCATTGTTTATTAGGATGATGTATATTAATATTTCCTTTTTTATTACAGTGTAACATTATAAGGATCAAAATCACAAATTTTATTCTGAAAATATTTTTCCTTGTGAAAGGTCAGTTAGAAGTCCATCTTGTAACTATTTTTAAAGAATGACTAGACTATGGAGAAGATTTACATAAATAGTACCTAGAAACTATCTCTGAAAACTGAAGGTTTGTTTCATATGATGTGGGTTGACAGTATTTGCATGTGTATCTTCTTTATAATTATAACCATCACTTCCTGGGCACTAGAAATGTGCCATACACAGTGCGAAGTACTTTTGATTCTCAGAGAAATGCCTTCTTGTAAGGATTATGGCAGTTAGGAAGATTTACAAATTTGTGTGATGTTCTAACATTATTGAATGAAATTAGGATGACTCTATATGATCTGATACAAGATATCACCCTTAAGTAGATTTCTATAGCTATGCCAATTGAAATAAATTGCAAACAATAAAATGCTGACATCTGTCCTATCAAAAATAAGCAGAAATTAAAGTATAAAGTATTGAAAATGAACAGGGCATGGTTGTCACTTTAAGAACTGAATTTAATTTTAAGTAAAAGATCTGAAATATAGTGGATTAAAAGATAGTTTGGGGGGACAGGTGCAATGATTTAGCTGCTATGCTGCATACAGAAATATATCTGTAGCCCCAGGACTAGAGGTGAGTAGAAGACAGGAAAAGCAGATCCATGGTACGTGCTGATGAGCCAGCATAGCTGAATTGATGAGCTCCAGGTTCACAGGGAGACCTCGCCTCAAAAAATAGTCAAAGAGCAACAGAAGAGACACCCCAAAACAAATTCTGGTCTCTGCATGCAAAGTATCTTACAAATAAGTATACAACATACATACTATACTCCTCCCCCAATACACACACACACACACACACACACACACACACACACACACACACAAACAAAAGATTTTCTGTATGACAAATTAAGTCCAGAAACAGATTGTCCTAGACTGATATGGAAGTTGATGTAGTTGAGTTTCCTGATTATTCTTAGTTCCTTCAGGCTTATTTTCTTCATCGTGCTAGTAGCTTAGCATTCATACCCAATCTGTGGTTATGAGTTTGGTGAAGTCCAAGGAACTGCATTAATATTCCAAGGCAAGAAGAAGAAGGGCTCAAAACAATCACAAAATAAGCATACAGTCTATCTTAGTTTCATATCTGTTGCTATAAACAAGCAACATAGGGGAGGAAAGGGTTTATTTGGCTTTTATTCCAATCCCAGGCTACAGTTCATTGTTTGGGGGAAGTCAGGAACTCAAAAATCTAGTCATATATGATAAACGTGGGCAAGAGCAAAGAGACTGTACACACTCTTTCTTGCTTGCTTGCCGCTAAATTTCTTTGTTCCTATAATGTTCAAGTCATCTGGGAATAGTGTTGCCCACAATGAACTAGGTCTTTCTGCATCAATTAACAATCAAGACAACCCCCACAGACAGGCCTATAGTCCATTCACACACATTCCAAATCAGGATCTGGAATATATTGAATTAAAAGGCAGTCTTAGGGCTAAAAAGATAGCTTAGCTGCTGTGCAAGCACAAAGACCTGAATTTGACCCCCAGAACCCATTTTTGAAACCTCATGCAATAACACAACTGATCTAGATAGTTTCTCATCTAAAACTCTCTTTTTGAGTAACTCTACATTGTGTAAAGTTGACAGTTAAATTTAACCAGCACACAGTCTAAACTCATGTCAACTGAATCAAATTATTTAATAAAGAGTTATTTTTGAAACTTTCGTAAAAAGTTTTACCAACATCACACTAGCAAGAAACTAGTCACATGACCATTCCTATGTTTAATCATACAATAGTGAAATAAATATTTTTCAGAAAAGTGCATTGCTATTCATTCCCCCTACTTTTAGTAGTGGCCACATTTATGATGTATGACTAGATTTTAGCTGTCACCCAGAATTGTAATGAAAGCCAAAGGAATCCTTTCTTTCCCTATGTTGCTTTTTTGCTAACATATTTGTCATAGCAACAGATATGAAAATAGGATAGACTGTATATTTCATGATTGTTTTTAAACCTTCTTCTTTTAGTGTATTAGCCTCACACTGACTAAGTCTTTCAAAAAATTTTATTATTTTCATATTATGTGCATGAGTATAATGCCTTCATGTAGGCTGATGCACCCTTGTCATACAATGCCCACAGAGGTCACAAGACGGTGTCATATCCCCTAGAACTGGAGATAGCTACCATGTAGGTGCTGGAAAGTGAACCCGGGTCCTCTGCAAGAGCAGTCAGTGATCTTAGCCACTGAGTCATCTTGCCAGGTCCACACTGACTAATTCTTAAATTTATGAAAACCCTATTTTAGGAATTATATATATATATATATATATATATAAAAAAAAAATATATATATATGTTTATTTGTTTGTTTTGTCTCTCCCTGTATTATACATGCATGATCTAGCAAATTCAAACTGTAATTCTGTATTTGCAATGTAAGGAAAGAATTTTGATAGAACCTATTCTACTTGAAAAAAAAATGCAAGTCAAAATAAATGGCACACACCTAAAACGCCAGAGCATGAGAGTTTAAGGCAGGACTATTGGAATAGAAGACCAGCCTGGACTACATGACACTTTGTATCCAAAAAAAAAGAGAGAGAGAGAAGGGCTGGAAAGATGGCTCAACAGTTAATACACTGACTGGCTGCTTTTGCAGAGCACCCTGTGTCTATACCTGGTATCCACATGGTGACCTACAACAATTTATAACTCCAGTTCCAGGGGATTCGACAACCTCCTCTGGCCTCCATGGGCATTGCATGACCTGGGTGCACTCAAATGCAGGTAAAACATTCAAACACATAAAAATAAATTATTTCAAAAGATTTTAAATGAGATATAGAGAGAGGGGAGGGAGAGGAGAGAAGAGGAGAGGGGAGGGAGGGGAGGCAAGAGAGAGAAAGATAGGCAGAGAGAGAGAGAGAGAGAGAGAGAGAGAGAGAGAGAAAGAGACAGAACTGTCTTTTTCCCTGATAAATGAAACTTTCCTCATTCTTAATTCCCCATCCCCCTCTCCCACCCCAAAAAACTGTTGTGACTGGGAAATCAGAACAATATAACTATGCTAGTGTTAATCAAAAGTATGTATAAACACAGAAAATAAGGACTCTAAATTTCTTACAGTATTACAAAGTTATTACCACTAATTTCCAGCAGGAGCACTAAATTCCAATAGAGTAAACATGTTAGGTTTACATTATAATCAATACATTATTCTAACTCTGATTTAATAAAATTGTCACTATAGTTTCATAGATGTGTATCAAGTCATTTTGTATATAATCTGTATGTAAAATTCATTTGTGTCATTTTTGTTGTTGGTTTTCAGGAGAACTCACTTCTGGACAGCAAGCAAACAAATATTCATCACTCACTGTGAATGAAGGGAGAATGAAGGAATAAAGTTTGCAAAATATAAATCTGGGCAGCTCTGTTGTCCTCAAGTTCAAAGTAATTGCAATGCGGTGTATTTTTGGAAGTTAAACAAGTCTTAAATTCCCCATCATTTAATTCCATGGAGAAGTCCAGTTCTAGGAGACAGACAGAGACATCATTTGGTTTGCTGAGTACCATTCTTTGTGTTGGCTGACAAAAGGAGCTGGCTGTCCTAAGAACAGACCTCCAAACGTTTTCACCGTGCTTTTCCCTGAAGCAGTAAAACCAATACGCATTTAACATTGTTCAGCTGCTTTTTTATCTGCTCTTAGGCTAGTATTCTAGTCTTCAGTGACTCAAAAGTATAAATACCAAAACTGTTTGAAAACAAGGATACTTAAGACCCATTGTAAAAGAGCAGGTTGTCCTTACAAACATCCTTAATGTTCAAATGTCAGGTGCTATGGAAAACTCTTATTTGTTTTATTCCATCAAGACGAAGGTCAAATTTTTATGAACATTGATGTCACCTTGTTTTCCATCCACAATCCTTGTAAATTTTCAAGTACAGTAGCCAGAAATGAAAAGCACCTTTTTTTTTTTTTGCTTTCCTGTGGGATCTGACAGCATTCTTATACCACAACAGCAGCAAAGAATCCAAATGACTTTTTCCTACTGTTAATCTGGCACCAGAAACTATTTCATCTCTGCACAGCAATTGCAATCTAAATTGCTTTTTGATCCAGAGATACATTTATTTTCCTGTTTACTTCTTACTATTGTTTTAGTTTCTCTCCAAACATACAAATGTAATATAGATTTTAAATTCACATGTGAAGAGAGAGTAAGCAAATATGCTTTTTCTACTAGGTTATCATTCACATTTACAAGTCTATTCTCTTATTTAAAGTTTCTATTTTACCTAGAATTGGTAAGCAGATACTAAAAATATAACCTAAATCAACAATGTGACTAACAATGTACTTTTCAATATTCTAATGTGATTCTTATTTATTTCAATACATAGAACTTGGAGTTTCAAATAGCAGTCTATGTTTATTCAAGTGGTTTAGAACATATATTTCATGGTTGAAGATTTTCTAGAACGGTGATCTAGTCTTACAAATTTATGAAAATCACAAGGAAACTTGGAAAGTCAAAAACAATATTCAGTTACTTAGATATACTAAGAAAAAAAGAGGTGTAAAAGCTTAGACATTAGACATGGTAAAACACTGATTACTAAGAAACTAGCTTAATAAGATATATTCAAAGCTAAAAGCACAGGACACTAGGGCCTGGAAAACATCACTTCACATAATGAATATATAATTATTTATATATATGTATATTCTTACCATTTTTCAGAGGTGAATTTAAAAATCTATATTATATTTGTATGTTTTTAGAGAAACTAAAACAATAGCAAGAAGTAAACAGAAAATACGTATGTTCATAAAGTCAAGTGTTTTATATGATTTTTGTGACAGAGTCTCCCTGTAACCCGAACTGGCCTGGAACTCACTATGCAAAGCAGGCTGACCTCGACCTCTTAGAGATCTGCCTGCCTCTAGCTCACAAGTGCTGGGATTAAAGGTGTTTATTACCATGCTCAGCCATTTTGAATACGTATGATTGCTACAGAACTTTCTAGGATGACTTCTCAGAATTTCTTTTATTCAGTTCCCAATTATAAATTCTAAGCTATACGGATAATGAGCTTAAGTAAAGATACTCTTGGTTGACATTCTTTTTAAGTTCTTTCTTTACTTTTGATAAAATTTTAATCCTAAAGAGAAAATAGTGTCTTTTCCATATATTTTTAAAATATGAAGAAAATTTCTTTATGGGACTATCCATATATGATTGTAGAATTCTAGGCTAAACCCAAACAACTGTCGTGGCTTAATTTTAGTGAGATCATGACCCCCAACAATTTTCATCAATATTACTTAAAACATAAGAACTAGTTCTTTTGTTTTTATAAAAGTGTATAAGAATAATGGCCTACAATCAGTTTGTATTTACACAACTTTCCTTTTTGGTACAGAAGTAAGATAACTTCATAAACTCACTAAATCTACTCATGGGTTTAAATTAGATGTGAAGTAGAAATGAAAGCATTTGCGCATTGGTCTACAGCTTGAGTGATCTGAGTGAAAACTACTCCATAAAGAAGACATACGTAGAGTGATAAATATTTTGTTAGCGGTACTAAAAAGAATATCTTTTCTCAGGGTCTTTGCCAACTAGAGCACTTTGCACAGAAGGACAATCTTAGAAGCGCCAATCAAATCTACTTCCTAAGATGGACATGTTTTTGAATAAATGCTCTTGTCTGTTACCCTCTCACTCCATTTTCCTAAGATTTGATGTAGTGTGGAGTGTTTTCGTAATTTGCAATTGAAGTATTTTGTCTGTGTGTGAACATTTTGGGGTGTGCGTATTTATATTTAAGGTCTGAATAAAATCTCCAGGTTTAGAGTCACCAGAGCCACAGTTTGCTTTTGTTAGAAGTGGCACAGGACCTGATGAGCATGATGAAAACAGTATACACGGAGAAGCTCCCCGTGTCGATTAATTCAGAGCACAGCTGGGGCTGGGAAGGCAAGGCCATTCTAGGGAATGAAGAATGGCCGATGATGGGTGGAGCTGCCCGCCTCCCTCTCCACAATGTACTAATCCGCAATTTGGCACTGCTTTAAAAGAAAAGAAGTCTAAATTGAGGCCAGCTGATTTCTTACTGAATCAGCCAGCTGGATGTGGAGCCAATTTCCGCAGCCTCCACGCTGTGGTAGCCAGGAAATATTTTAATTGAAAGAACTCTATGTTGACAAATACCAAAGACAACCTATTTATAACTTTTAACCAATATTTATGGAATTCCCTGATTTAATAACATTTCCCTTTAAACTTGCTTGCAAAATAGAAAAAAAAAAAAAACTGTCAGGCTAGAGCTAAAGCTAAATGACATGGAAAGAAAATAAATAAAACCAAAGAGAAGGAAAGGAAAGAAGAATTAGTTAATACTGTAGACAAATCAACAGGCATATGTGTAACTAAGGCAGCTAATATAAATATACTCAAGCAAAGTAATTTAAAATCACAATAAGTAGTGATTTTTCTTAAAATTTTATCATCTACTAGAATGAATATTATAAAATTAGTGAAGATATATTTCTGGGCACTTAGTCTTAAGTAGTATGTCAACATATGTATATTAACTGGAAAATTTATTAAACTAGACAGTCTCAATGATTTCTTATGTATTTCCCCCTTTAAAATAAAACAAATTTAAAATGGTCTGGAAACTCATCTAAAATCCAATACAAATGTTTTTCCTTAACAGAACAGTAATTAAAATTGCCAACTTTGATTATAAAGATGGCATAATCTTTAAAATATGTACTGTCTTTTCTTAAAAATTGTGACAGAGTTTATTGACCTTGAACCACAATTAAAACTGACTTTTCCAGCTACTATCTCATCAATAATCTTTAATGTTTGAAAGCAACACTTTACCTTTATAAGATTTTATATAAATCTTTGATTTTTCCATAACTCAGCACAAGTCAATGTAATGTGCATAGTATAATTTTGTTCATATAGTCAAGACTATTATTACTAAGAGACTTTTTTCTGGGCCAAAAAAGAGTGATGAACTCAACAGCAGAACTATTTTGGCACATGGTTCATCCAATACTGAAATAGTAATAATCTTGAAGTTCAAGACTTCAATAATTTTATTACTTGCAAACCACAAGTATAATCAGATAACTGCACTGGATATTAGAAAGGTGTTCTTCAATATCTAACTACTTGGGAAGAGCTATTGTTGCTGTTGTGTTTCCATTACTGTTACTGTTCACTGGTGAAGGCTAATTACCACATGTGGTCCTGCTGTTAGCTGTGGTGTGCTGTGAGGCAGCTCTCCCTAGTGGACATTACTGTAACCATGCTAGCTTTTACCTTAGGAGTCAAGCATGAGCACAAAATTCTGCATATAGATAAAGAAAAATCAATTTCAAAATGTTGGGCATACTATGTATATATTTTAAGAATATTATTTCATCAAATGATAAATATATTTTGGAGTGCCAATATTCAAAATCCAGTGTTACATCTCAGAATAAGGTTTTTGAGCACTGTTTCTTCCAAATTAGTTATTTATTGAAGTAAAGTATAAGAAGTGACAAGAGAATCTTTTTATTCCATTATGGAAGAAATGAGAGAATATCTGAGTTTGTAGAAACTGGAATAAAATATTACCAAATAAAAGCCAAGTATAAATTTAAAAATATTTTTGGCAAAGAAGTGTTGCGTATTATTTAATCATAGGGCAAAGTGTCTGTCAGAACTACGTAAGTAATCATATTGGAGAAATAGATGCATCTCATTACTCACTTTCCATTTTTATGAAGGGATCATCCGCATGTGCAATGATGCATTTACAGGTTAACACCCTCTTTGGAAAAAAAGACATTTTGCATTTAAATTGTTCTTCCTCTTCTTAGAGAAGCTCTTAGGAGGCAGTGTTAGTCTTAAAACAGCAATATGTAATAAAAATAGTTAAATAATACTGAACGTTTCTCAAGCAGTGAATTATGCTTTAATATATGATAATTAAAATTTAAGTTCATTAGGTTGTTTTATTTTTGACTCCATGAAGTTGTCGATAACAATTATAGAGGAAAAAGTTTTTTCTAGAGTATCTGAATCAAAACACTAGAAAATGTAATGTTTCTGAGGAATAATGTTTCATGCAGGAATAAGGAGAGCAAGACTAGAGAGATTTGTGTTCCTCGTAGGATCTTCATCTCTAGTCATTTAAAATATGAGAAAAGAAACACACACATAAAAGCAGAATCATTTTATGTGCAACTCTCAATGCCCTTATATTTTTCTGCATTCCTGAAGCAAAAACACTAGAAAATGTAATGTTTCTGAGGAATAATGTTTCATGCAGGAATAAGGAGAGCAAGACTAGAGAGATTTGTGTTCCTCGTAGGATCTTCATCTCTAGTCATTTAAAATATGAGAAAAGAAACACACACATAAAAGCAGAATCATTTTATGTGCAACTCTCAATGCCCTTATATTTTTCTGCATTCCTGAAGCACCTCGACCTTTGTTCTGAGAAGGCATATTGAAAGCAATTATCCAGGTTTGTTTCCATGGTAAGGAGACTAGAAATGGCGTTAATAGTGCTTTGAGGAGGTAAGAGGGTCTATCAATCCCTAGCACTATAAAGTCCTGTTCATAGAGTAACTCTGATATACTTACAGACTGCTTGCCTGTTTGACTGAATCTATGGAAGTGTTAATACTATCTATGGAAGGGAAGAAGTAAATCCCTTCCAAATCTATCTTGCATTTATGTAAGATTTGGGGTTAGTTTTAATTAAAGAATGCACCAGAATCACAGTCAACCTCGAAGATGTAGCCACCCATTCTTCCAATTAGACCATGAAGAGAAACAAATGTGAAGATTTTCACTAACACGTGAAAACTAAAAATTGTGCTCATGGAAGTAGTAAGATGGGTAGATAGGAGTTCATACAACCTAGAAAGGGTTTGAGAGAAGAAGGAAGTGAGAGAGAGAGAGAGAGAGAGAGAGAGAGAGAGACAGACAGACACCAGGGTTGGGAGTTGATGGGAACATATTCCCACCATCAAATAATGATTACATTTGAGGTAAAGGTTAAGCCAATTACCCTGACGTGATCTTTTTGATCCTCAAACATCGCTGCTTTGCAGAAATGTCACACTGTATCCCAAATCATTTTAAGAAGGTCCGGGGTGGGGGGGATAGGAAAGGCATGGATGGGGTAGAGGGTCTAAATTTGATTAAGAACTGTTTTACGAAATTACATTAAATAAAATATTTATGTATATAAAAACCAAAATAAACAAAAAAAAAAACCTTCATCAACATGAAACATAGTCTTCACACTGAAATTAAAATTCCAGGCCATCAAATTTTTCCTAAAGAAGAAAATAAATAGAGAAATCAGTTGAGAGGGAAGTGAAAGAGTTGTGAGAGAGGAAATGATGACACTCACAGTATTGCAGGGGAGTAGCTGCGATCTTCATCTACAGATTTTGGAGGCCTCAAATGGAGAAACAGGACAGAAGAGGAGTTATGAAACCAATCTAGAAACATTCAAGTGACTGGGTTACTGACACTCTTTAAAAAGGAAAATTTTCTTTAATCTGCTAGCTGCGTGTACCAAAAATATACTTTGTGAGATGCCTGCCCAAATCTAGAATGTGATATACTCTTGGAAATTCTTAAGGCACTAGATCAGCACATTGAAAAAATGGTTGCTTCAGTCTCCACGAGACTTATCTATCTTGTTTTGCTGTTAAGATCGCATATTCAGAAGCCATACTGACATTAAAATACAGACGAGAGAATAGGTATGACCTGTTCGCATGTGTTAATGAAGGCTTGAGTTCTTTATTTTCACTTTTCATTATGTTGAATTTTATTATCAATGTGTATTTCCTACCTTGATTTTGATGGCTCTGCTTATGAGAAGTGGTGCAGGAAATAAGCTTTATTTTCTATTGATTATTTACCATTCAGTAATTCTACTTCATTGCCATTGTCAGAAAATGGCATTGTACAATACTTTCTGGATAATATGTTTTCTGGCTACATTCGCATGTTTTGCTAACTTTTAAAACTCAAGGGCACAGAGT
Organism: Nannospalax galili; assembly: GCF_000622305.1. NCBI lineage: Eukaryota > Metazoa > Chordata > Mammalia > Rodentia > Spalacidae > Nannospalax > Nannospalax galili. The sequence goes on from NW_008356327.1 coordinate 3,298,011, forward strand.
GGAACAAGGGAAATGGGTGGGGGCTTGGCCCTAGTCTTGAAACTATTGAAGACTGACTACTAATAGGTGAGAAAGAGTGGGACTTACAAATGATCTCTGGAGAGGCTGACTAGACTCCAGTGGGTGAATCTGCACTGAAGGTCATCTGGCTACAAATGTTTGATTGGATAGGATTTAACATGTGTGGTGGAATATGTGAGGTGTGTGGGCAGGCATAAATCAGGAGGGGTCTAAATTTGATTAAGAACTGCTGTGTGAAATGTACAAAAGCTCAATAATTTTATAAGTAGTTAACGTGTATCTTGGGAGGTGGCTCAGTTGTAAGCACTTGCTGTGCATGTGTGAGGACCAGGCTTAGAATCCTCAGACCCCACATAAGCCAGAGGGATTTGGTGGTATGCCTGTAGTCTGAGGTCTTGGAGATGAGACAGGGATCCCCAGGGTAAACTGGCTAGTTAGACTAGCCAAATCAGTAAGGTCGGATTCATTGAGAGATCTTGTCTCAATATGTAAGCTGGAGAGTGATCAAGGAAGATACCAGACATCAACTTCTGAACTTCATGTACACATATGCACATGTAAGAGAACAAGGATATCCACATACATAATACTACACATAAAAATTGTAGTCATAAGACACTATAAGAATGTGACATTTAGGGTCTGGAGAGATAGCTCCATGGTGAAGAGCACATATTGCAGAAAATCACAGTTCCATTTCCAGCATCCATGTTGGGTGAGTGATATCACCATACAACTCCAGCTCTATAGGATCCCACACCTTAGGCCTCTACTGGTACCTGTACTTGCTTACACATACTCTCACACAGTCACAAATATACACAATTTAAAGTATTACAATAAATAGAAATAATATGACATACATTAAAACTATTACCTATTGTTAACCCTTTCTTCCCACCTCCCTACTTTCAGGAGATGAAGCCAAAAGATGAGCATTTGAATTAAATACTGTACTACTCACCTATATCTCAACCAAATCCTCTCTGTTTGTTTGTGCTTTAGTTAGGATTAGGTTGGGTTTTTTCCAGACAGGTTTTCTCTATGTGAAATGCAGAGAGAAGGGATTTATTCAATGAGACTACATTCTGAAGAGGTCTAGTGACCCCCAAATTCATCTTTGGAGAATATTGACGTAAGATTTAAGTTTACATAAAAGGAAAATTGAGGTAATAGGACAAGAGGAATATAGTTAAGCAGTACCAGTCCAGGTGTGGTTCTGCTAGCTATTGTTTGAGATCTAGTCCTATAAGGTTGTCTGAAGAAGTTCTTCTAACTGAGAGGACAAGGAGTTCTCAGGCAATAGTTAGTTCTGCCCCAGGGTGATACATTGTCCCCGCAGATGATAGCTTTTCTCTGATGTCATGGGGTAGGGGTGACTCTGTCCTAGAAGGATTTATTCTTCTTGGGATCCAAGACGATTGCAGGTTTTGGCCATGACTTGTATCTTTAGCCTTAATGGAGAATGAGGAAGATTTGTTCAGTAGAATCAAGCAGGATTCTGAGCCAAAGTAAAGAGACCGACATAAAATGGAGACAGAGATATCAGACATTCATTCTTTTAGTTACTTTGGGAGCCATATTAAGGAATCAATGCTTTTTAGCAAAAGCAACTTATAAGTGCAAGTTTCATTTGTACATCCCATTAATAACAAATTACTGCCATTTATCCCTACATATTGGTGATTACTAAATGACTGGTAAAAAAACAAACTTAACTAATGTAAGCAATTATTGTTTTTATATGTGAAAGAAAATTTCCTCTGACATTATCCACTAGTATCCATAAACAAAAGTGTTTCTTGTGTATGTATATTCTTTTAAATGTCTTGAAGTCACTCCATACTATTACACAAACATTTTGAGAAATAAAATTTGAAAGGCTTCTATGACTATGGAATTATTAAATGGAGTACTTTATTTTGACTTTTATGACACTGGCCCTTTAAAGGCCAATAACACATAATCAGCCATTCCTTGACCATTCAAATAGAAATCTAAGGATGTTTTACAGTTGAATAGTTGCATTGCAATGTGAAATGGGGTGTATCAACAGAAATAACCCTTTTCATTTTACCTAATCCCAGGAAATAAAAGCTTTGCTGATAATAACCCATCCTTACATTAGAAGTATAATTCTAGTAACGGAAAAATCTGAAATCACTGACCACATACCATTCATCACAGAATGTCAAACAGCCATCAGTTCAAGAATAGAATCAAGTTGCCAAGCGAGTAGATATGAAAGCAGCTTATTTGCAGATCTCGATCCTACGAGAGGAAAGTACCGGACTGCCCTCCCTGACCCATCTCAAAACCCTGACCATGCTATTGGGCTCAGAATCACCAAGCACTAAAATGTATATTTTATTTCTTCAACTCTCCATCTAAAAATACTTTATCCAACACAAAGTTGTTCAGTTAGAGAAACCCAACTGTATTAAAAATGAAGTACAGTGTACCACAATGAAAATACTGGTGCTAAATATCAGCAGTTGATTTTGGACAGTGAAATAACTACTATAACAAGAAAACACAAATTTGTTTGGAAAGAAAACATAAACATCATCTAATTTACAAAAGGTCAATAGAATCACAGAATAATCCATTCAATAACTTTTATTGTATTTAAGAATTATTTTGATGGTTTATGTTAATAGTTAATATGCCAGTATGTGTTAAGGAATTTGTACAGTTTATTGGACTATGCATGCATATTTAAACCAACTAGATATTGTTAGTCTATTATGATTTAAAACATTCTGATATTATATCTATTCAGTCTCCATTAGACAATATATTAACATAAATTGGTATATGTAGCAAAACTATATAATAGATTTCATCAAGCCTTTCTGTTTTAAAGTAAGATGTATAAACTGTAATTTGATACACATAAAATACCAATCTAAGTAGATATCAAGAACATGAAAAATTAATACATTAATTATAGTTTGGTAGCCATGCTTACAATCTCTACTTTCATTTCCATCAATCCTCTCTGACATGTGTGCTTTTTGCATAGTGATTTTAACCTCTTAAAATGTGGTAGTGTTTTTGAATGTATCATCAAATAACATGGTTTAGCTTTGTTTTCATAATGTGTTAAAAGAGAATCATACTGTAGCACTGTGCCTTGTTCTTTTCTTTAAAATTCTATTTGTAAGATTCACCAGCATCATTTAAAGTACTATGCCCCATTCTTTTATGTATGTTCTAAAAATAATTCAATTTATTCATGTCCTCCCCTGTAAATGGTCAGTCATATTGTTTCCAGTCCTGATCATTTGAAAACATTGCTTCTTATGACAGTCTTGTACATGTATCCCTAAATATAGATGATTGCTAAATGATAACATTTTATCTTGGCTTTGTGTTTGAAAGTTCAGCCAATCAGCATATCATGGCATACCTATTTCTTCAGCATTATGAAACAATTTGTGACAAGTGGTACTCTCACTAGCTTTACATATAATATCCTGAAATTAGTAATTAGGTTGAGAAACTGGATTGATCTGTGTAATTCAAATCTCCAGAAAGAATTGTCGGTCTCCAGCTTCCTTTGGCCAGTTAATGTTCACCTACATTTCAAAAGACATAGTTTCCAATGTGAATTTTTACAGAATCAAGTAACAGGAATCCTAAATATATATTGCTTTAGGCCTTTTTTGCTTTAGTTTACCATTATCATTTTCCAATTTGTCTATATTAATATACCTGTAAGAAATTTGGTTATTTTATTGCTACATAGTATCTATTAAATGAACAAATAAGTATTCATTATAAATCTCTTTTTTAATGATACCCAGTCTCTTTTTACATTTAGAACATTATGAAAACAGTTGTTATGAAGAGGACTGAATAGATGGTCAGTGGTTAAGAGCACTTAGTGTTTTTGCAGAGGAATTGAGTTTGGATCCCTGTAACCACATTCCAGCTCATAACAGAAATGCCAGCTGCAGAGGATCTGATTCCTTCTCTGGACTCTGCAGGGACCTGCACATAAACATGCACACCCCCTCATACACACCTGCATATACATATGATTAAAATAAAATACAGGCCAGCCATGGGGGCACATGCCTTGAATCCCAGCACTTGGGAGACAGAGGCAGGACGTTCTTTGTGAGTTCAAGGCCAGCCTTATCTACATAGTGAGTTCCAGAACAGCTGGGGTTACAGGGAGACTCTGTCTCAAAAAGACCAAAAAATAAACAAACAAATAAATATAAATATAAATAAAATACATTTTTAAAAATCTGCTTTGAGCAATTTTACTAAGTTTTTTCCTACACCTATCCTGGATTTTAGTTTATGTTTATATATATTTAAAAAGGAACTTTCAGGCAGATATATGGGCTCACTAGCCAGCCAGTCTCAACAATCAGTGACTTCCTGTTAAGTGAGAGGCTCTCTAAAAAATAAGGTAGTCCTATGTATTTGTATTTAGGGATGTGTGATTGGAATTAGATAACCTCTCAGGGAACCAGACCCTGGAGAAAACGGATTGCCTCTCGCTCAGCATCCATTGTCTGTGATTCTTTATCTTGAGGTGGGACCCCTGTATATTTCCCTCATCCACCTTGGTATATTAACTGATTTTTGTTATTACATGATGATCTTGTTAGACTACGATACTGTGGAGATTTCATTGGTGGAGCTTTCCTATCTTGTCTAGAATATCTGAAGTAGCAGAAGGTATGTTGTCCTTCCACTCTTACAATCTTTTTGCCTCCCTCGTCCAAAATGGTTCCCTGAGCCTTAGTTGTAGAGGTTGCATTGTAGATATGATGCTTAGGGCAGGGCACCTCACAGTCACTTACTCTCTGCTTTTGACCAGTTGTAAAACTTTTTAGTGATCTCTATCCATTGCAAAAAAAAGCCTCTCGGCTGAGGGATGAAAGAAATTCTTTTCTATAAATATAAGGATAGACATTTAGGAAATAGTAAAGTGTTATACTGGTTTAGGGATGTGACAAATATAGGTTGTTCTTTAGGGTCTATGACCTCTCCAGTCATGTGTTCTTGGCTATGTTTACAGAACTACACAAGAATTCCTTCCCATTGAGAGAGCCTTAATTCCAGTTAGAAAGTTTTGATTACCCCCAAGATAAAAGTGGCAATAGTGTGCCAATAGAGATTATTGGCTGGGTTGGTCATTACTGTAGTTCTTGGCTTTATATCTGGGAAGGATCTTTGATTTTTCTCTTTTGACAGCTTGCAAGGTATCTTTTGAAACTATGACACTAGTCTTCAAGAAAGAGGCCTCCAGGTCAGTTCCAGCTTGATTGCTTCAAGCCCTATGTCCAAGGTCTCTTGTATCTTCAGCAACAGGGTCTTATCTTCAAGTTCTGGGAGGAAATTGAGGACTGTATCAATAGCCTGTGTTAATTTAGGAGTCTCTTGAACTACCCTGATCAAAACTTGAAGGGAGGTTTCTCCTGTCTGACACTGTGTTTCTTGTTATAGAGACTTCAGCTATACACTTGTACTCATATATACTGTAAGTGTATTTTTCAGTAGGCTTTTGAACTAATACATTTATTTCCCTCTAGTTTTCCATACCACCTAAGCATTACTCACCTCTCTTTCCTCTGTCTGCTCTTCATAGCCTTTTTTCCCTTCCTCAGTAGTCCCCATTATCCCTATTCCCTGCTTGAGAACACCTGTCTCCTACTATCTCCTTCTTTGAGTTCCTTCTTGCCCTCTACCCTTATAGTTCCTTTCTAGTTTCCTGACTCTTGTGGTTACATCAAGATACATGCTCACATCTAAGGAATTGGTGTTAGAATCCAGAAGACAGACAACATGCACTGCAAGTTTTTCTGAATCTGTATTACTTCACCTAAACACAGGCACACAGTAAAACTAAACAAAAGAGGGAGACAGTGGACATTGATCTATGGCCTCCAAGCATTTGTTTCAATTGAAATATTTTATTCCTTTGTTGAAAACTGTACATGAATATATACTTCCTGCCATTTCCATCCCTCCTGGTGTCCCCCACCTCCTCCCATGTCCCTCCACTCCATCTCAATTTCCCATCCCCTCTTTAATTAATAGTGTTATATATATGTATGTGCAAACATACATTTATAGACACACACACAAACACACACACACACATACACACACACAATACACTGAAGCACATCACTGGGGGCGGCTTCAGTTGTTCTGTGCTTCCTGTGCCTCCTTAGAGATATGACCATTGAACTTTCTGCTCCAAGCACCTCTTCCTCTGCCATGTGTTCCTCACCATGAAGGACCCTTACCCCTATAACCATGACTCAAATAAACTCTTTCTTTATAAATGGCTTTGAACACAGTGTTTTATCACAGAAACAGAAAAGTGACTAATACACATAGTGTATGTATGTACATAGACATTTTTCCAGGTTTGGGACTTATGCTTTAAAAATTGAAGTGAAATTCACAGGCTGAAATTATCTACTTTATTTCAGTACATTAAATGTCACATTTAGTACATTCAAAATGTTCCACAGCTACCAATTTATTTTCAGTGTGTTTTTATTCCTCCAACAGAAAACCCGGTGTGGTGGTTTCATTGAAAATGTCCCCCACAGGCTCCTCCATTCTGCTCCCCGTGGAGGTGCTGTTTTGAGAGGCTTTAGATGTAAACACTTAGCTTTCTGTTCCTGCACCGGTTACCTCACCATACCGCCCTGCCATGATGGACTGTAATCTCTCTGGAACCTGGAACTGTCAGTTCAACTAAACTCTTCTTTCTATAAGTTCCCTTGGTCATGGTGATTATCAGAGCAACAGAAAAGTAACTAAAACATCCTGCTATATTAAACACCTCTCTCATCAGCAACTGATAATGTTTAATACATTTTCTGCCTCTAAAAATTTGGCATCTTCTGAGCATCTAATACGATGTTATATTTAATATTTGCTAACTTGTTTTCAGTTTCTTTCAATTAGTATAATGCTTCTTGACTTCATCCATGAGATAGCATGAAACAGTATTTAATTTTATGACTAATATTCTAACATTTTTAATATCTTTTTTCTGAAAAATCTGATATCTAGTTCAACTCACAAATTTTTTCTCTTTATGAATTTTACTAGCATTTGGGTCTTTTCTTCAAGTCTTCATTAGGTTTTAAATATAGGTTGAATATTATAAGCTAAACATTCTGAAAAATCTAGTTTATGCCATTTTTATATGAAGTTTTGCTTTTGAGAACAGCAAGTAATTAACTCTTCCATATGTATAATTGGATATGTGTATGTGTTATATGTGTCTAACTGTCATAATTACAATAGACGTATGGATTAAAAGAATCATGAGAGGATTGTCAAGATGTCTCAACAGATTAATGTATTTGAAGCGGATCCTGAGGACTTTGAATGTGTGTCAAGATACCGATGCCCACACATATACACACATGCACACAGGAACATGTAATAAATAAATACAATATTCAAAAGAGTCCAAAAGGAAATAAGCAGGTTCTTGAATTACTAATGATTTCAGGTTCGTTTCCAGTGATACTGATACAAGGGTAATGAAACAAGTGAATGATTTTTGCTATATTTTGAACATAAAATTGACAGGATTTGGTAAATAGAATAGAACAGAAAGAATGCTGTCTCATTCATTTCATGATTTTGGTAGAACATGGTATGTTGCTATGTCATTTTCTAAAAATACAAAAATAATGTAATAAAGATCCGTGAATTTCAAGCAGAAGGTGAAGAATTTTTGTATATTTTTATTGAATGTTTGTGCATTTCATACAAAACATTTCAATCATCTTTATATGCCCTCCCCTATTTGCACCTGCCCATCCCTCCCCACCAGATTTCATGCATTCTAAGACCTGTTGAATGAAGTTCATCCGCTGGAGTTTGTTCAGCCTATCTAGAGTCACTCCCTTAAAGATCAACTCTCCCTCACTCAGCAGTAATCACTATCAATAGTTCTTCGACTGGGGCCGGGGTCTGTGGGAAATTGAGATGCATGAGAAAAGTGATACATAGTACTGTTATGTTTGAGCTCAAATTTTAATAGGAAAATTTAATTTGAAATAATATATTTGTTATTATTTTTAGATAGGTAACCCAAAATTTGTGTAGTGATGCGTTTACCTGGGAGATTAGTAAAATAAGATTAGTTATATTAATTCTAAGATCATGGGTAGAAAATAATGAAGAAAGCTAGCAAGATCCTGAGTACAAGAGTGTTTGCAAGAAAAATAGAAAGTTTTCCTTAGCTCAATGATTGATCAAATGAGATATAGGAATTTTGTCTTTGGGTTTTAGTATAATAACTGTTTATAGGGATGGAAGCCACAGGAGTTTTGGGAAATATGTTAGAAATTAAATGAAGATAAAAGAGTATTGAAGAAGGAATAGGAAATGAGAAGAAAACAGTAGAAAACCGAGCCAATCTTTTAGCGGAAGTAGAGCAACCACACTTTCATGGGGAATAGGTAAAAACATCTATCACTGCTGGTGGGAATGATTGACTAAAAATGAAAAATTGAAAACACAGAGTAGGAAAGAAATAAAATGAATATACTCTCTTTAAATGGAAGGTTTTGAGACTTAGAAAAATTCAATCTTTTTAAAAAAGAGTAATATTTCAAAATATATGGAGGTGAGGGTATAAGGTAGTCCAAGTGCAGGTGATTCTGGAGCTTACAGGAGAGAAAAGTGAGGAAGTTTCCATTGAATAGCTTTTTATTATCAGCAGCAACAGCAGCAGTTGGAGCAGTTGCAGCAATAATATCATTATTGTCATTTGAGGCTGTCTTGTTATTTTTCACAGGGAGATCTTTGTTCTGTCAGTCATTAGTGTGAATACATGCCTGGGTTAGTTGAGTTCAGTGGAGATAGTGATTCAGATCAATAACTTTCTTAACTACATGTTTGTTTCTTTTTGAATTTTTTAATTATTTTTACTTTATGTGTATGAGTATATATCCTGCATGCAAGTGCACCCTGTCATGAAATGCTCATGGAAGTCAGAAGAAGGTGTTGGATTCTCTGGAACTGTAATTACAGGCAGTTGTTAGCCACCATGTGAGTGCTGGGAACTTAACCTGGGTCCTCTGCAAGAGCAGCCAATGGTTTTAACCATTGAGCAATCTCTCCAGCCCAAACATGTTTGTTTCTAAAACAGAAAATATTTAGTTTTATTATATTTTTGCAAACTCAAGTGTTCTTCATTGATAGGGATGGAAAAGATGATTGAGATTGAAAAACAGTGATCATGATAAAAAGGAATTCAGTTATTAACACTGATTGTAATAGACAGGGACCTCATTCTATAGGATGACTTTGCTAATGTGTTTGGGGTTGGCTAGTGTTTGATGCTTTGTCTCCATCAATATAAAGAAGACAAGGTTAGAAAAAGATGAGAAACTTTTAAATAAAGTAGATGTTAATCCATGTACAGAAACATTTTTCCTCAAATGGTGGAATCATGTGCTCAAAACCTGTGTACCATAAACCCTGTCCTAGTTTGTTCTTCATTGCTGTGACAAAATACTCTGACCAATACCAACTTGGGGAGGAAAGGATTTTTTCAGCTTACATCTCCCAGGTCACAGTTCATTAGGGAACCCAAGGTAGGAACTCACGGCAGGAACCTGGAAGCAGGAACCTGGGCACATGCCATGGAAGAATGCTGCTTACTGGCTTGCTCCACTGGCCCCTGGCTCAGCCTGCTTCCTTATGCAACACAGGCCCACCTGCCCAGGCGTGGCACCACCCACAGTGGGCTGGGCCCTCCCACATCACTCATCAAGAAGATGCCCCTCAGATGTGGCCACAGACCAGCCCAATAGAGGAAATTCCCCCATTGAGGCTCCCTCAACCCAGGTGTGTCAAGTTGACACTAAAGCTATCCAGCACAAACCCCAACTGAATCGCCTAGAAAGGACGAGAGAAAGATATTGCTGAATGTGCTCTGATATTTTGAATTTTAGTGCAAAAGAACATTTATAAGTGTACCATATATAAAGAATCAAGATTTATATTTATAATCTTAATGTAGAAAGGAATCAACTGCATAAACATACTATTGTAATTTTAAACATCAACATAAAACAGATTGATTTTTTTCTATTCTTTAGTAGTACATATCAGTCTGACAGTGAAAGGACAGTCTAATTCTCTGGAGAGTGACATTTGCGTGGAATGTCAAGCTCTGGGAAGTAGCTGTTAATTACTGTGCTTTCCAAGATATTTTAATTTAATATGAATCAGTAGATTTGTGTCATCGTCCTCCTCCTTCCTTATGTGATACACTGTCATCTCCAACTTACCTCATGCTTCAGGCCCCATCAAATAGCAAAATGACCTTTTGTTGTACTGGCAGATCTAAGATTATATCAATTATGAATCACAATGTCTTATCAATCAAAATGTGACTCATCAAACTACATCTCTGCTCTGATCAAATACATCCTCAAAAGTTATAGAACTGCATTTGAAAATATGAAGTTTTATTCTGCTGTTGACTAAAACATAAATTTCATTTTAAATAACATTAATAGGAAAGTTACATGTATGTATTATGTGTAGACAAATGCTAAAAAGAATATTAGATGCAGATTTAGCCTTAAGTTTTAAAATCAGTTTTGGTGCATGATAAGTGTATCTGTATGCAGGTGTCCCTTTGTGCAAATGCAGGTATGTGTGTCAGCGCTACCTGTGTGGAAAGCAGAGGACAACTAGATGCTACATTATTGATTTATTATCGTCACAGCACTTTCCATAGTTTTCAGTCCTGCTGATAGTCTAATCTGTTTTGGAAAATAGTATAGAATTTGTTCAACAGACAAAGGAAGACTATTTCTCCAATCCCAGTAGTCTGTGTATCTGGTTTCCCAATACATTTTAAAGAATAATTTCTCTAAAGAATATTCATATGCTGGGCATGGTAGCATGAGCTTTTGATTCCAGACCTTGGGAGGCAGAGTCAGGAGGATCATTGTGAGGTCAAGGTCAACCTGGTCTACACAGTGACTAGAGAGACCCTGCCAAAGATTAAAGAAAAAAAAAAAGAAAGAAAAAGAAAAGAATAAACAAAAGAATAAAAAGAAAAAGAACAGTCCATAGATCCTAGATACAGCTTCTATTTTCATGAATTCAATGGAATACATATTTACTAAGGTAACATTGATATTTCTCTAATGCTCTCACTTAACTAAAAATCAATTATACATTTTACAATCAGTGCTACACTAGAATCTAGAGTATGAGGAAACACTCAAGGAAACATGACCATGACGGTTTACCATGCTGCTGGCCAGCTTCTGGTCACCAACTTGAACAAATAAACAATCCCCCAGTTAAAAAAACACATCTCACATAATCAGCTCATGTAAAGGTAAGTTTGGTTTTGGTCACAGTTTCAGAGATTTCAGCCCTGTTGCTGTGGGCATGTGGTGGCACACTATGGTAGGCCCAGGTAGCAAAGCCAAATTGCTCACTAGGTGATAGAGAAGCGAATCAGAGAGAAAGAAGTAGCTGGGATTCCACTCTCGTCTTCCACTCTAGGATTCCTGTCTTAATAAATGAACCACTCTATGATGAAGGACTCTTGTTACTTAAAGTTCTCTTTTTTATTTTTAAAATATTTATTTATTATTTTTATTTTATGTGTATGAGTGTATCGCCTGAATGTTAAGTGCACCTATGTTACATTGCCTGCGGAAGTCAGAAGAGGGCATTGGATCCCTTGAAAATAGAGTTACAGTCAGTTGTTATCTGCCATGTGAGTGCTGGGACTCAAACCCAGGTCCTCTGCAAGAGGAGCTCTTAAGAGCTCTCCATATTCCCTTTTTCATGCCTTCTTACAATGAGAAATTGCAGGATCAGTTTGGCTATTGAAGAGTTTTAAGCGATTAAATTTTAAGCCCTCTTTAGATTTAGTTGGTAGATATTTAAGGCATGAGTTGATTTCTAAATTTCTTTATTTTCTTTTTTATTTATTTTTTATTTTATGTGTATGAATGTTATACCTGCAAGTATATAAGGGCACCCATGTTGTGCAGTGCCCAGACATTCAGTTACAGACAGTTGTTAGCAGCCATGTGGGTGGTGGGAATTGAACCACAGCCAGTGCTCTTAACCGCTAGCCATCTCTCCAGCCCCTTTAACCTTCTTTTCTATTTCTTGCTAATCACCCCAACCCCCAAGAATGAAGGTAGTCTTCCATTCTGTATTGTCCTTCTGTGAAGACTGATCTGCTGTAGTTTTTGCCGCTGTTAAAATTTAAGGCAGGAAAAACTCTTCCTCAGTGTGTCCAGATGTTTAGAAAGATGTTAGGTATGGAATGCAGGGCTCTGCCAGCCTCAAGCTAATGTTCAGGTTGCCTTGGCATTGATATTGGCACAGTATGAAATGTGTAGAACCATCTGAAAAGCACAGTGCTACACACCCATCCTCAAAACTTCCAGTAATCCCAATCAGTATGTGAGACTCTGATGTGCGCTGGTACCATGGTCTCTCCACAGTACTTCACTGCTTAGTTATTGCTGCAGCCAGTAGAGATTGCATCCGGACTACAATATTCAGTTACACATGATGCTGACTAATCCCATCTCCCTTGAACACCTTGTTTCACTGGATATAACTTCAAAACAACAGAAAGTATGCAAGGGCTATTAAAACACCTGCTTTTTAAATCATTATTTTGAATTAATGAATACTGAGTACATGAATTATGAAATTTATATTTCAAATGATGATATTTTCTGACCTAAATGGTTCTCTTTCCCTTACCTAGAATCACTTCAGTGTTCTAAGAGTGGGGCCTGAAGAAGGACTATCTTATTCTTTGACTTATCGGACCTATAATAAAGTTGTACACTAGTCACACAGAATTGGTCAAAGGAACTAAGCTGTGACATGTAAATCATGATGACAGTGCTATGAGAAAGTATATTTTTCATGTACATTAGAAAAAGGCACTCTATCCAGTTCTTCTTGAACAGATCCTCTGATCATCCTATTGTGTGGTATTATCTGAAAATTATTTAGTGAATATGACAGAGTTTTCTTTTCTCCAAAATTTTTCTCTTCTAAAAGGTCAATATTGCCGTCTGTATGAAACATGGGAAGATGGTTGTAGTTGGAAACCCAAGGGCAGAATGTTTTATATCTTTTTGATGTACTTGCATGAAAAATGTTAAATGTGTAAAAGTTGGGGAAGAAGTCATTTGAGGGCCATTGAACAAGAAATGCTAAGGCAAAGAACCAAAACAGTGACAGAATTAGTGGTGAAGTTGTTGTAAAAATATTATGCATTGAACAACAAAAAGGAAAGATACAAAACATTGAATCATTATTTACAAAAGGCAAGATCAGAATCTGAAGAGATTTGAAGTCCATATCCTATAGCATAAATGAAGATTTATTCTTATTTAAAGTAGGAACAGTACCACCTTCATCTCCATTCTCATGGGGGTTGACATTGCAGTCAAAGAAACCAGCATATGTTTGTCATTGAATTCTGTCCTTCTCAGACATTTCTGTCACTAGCTGGGGAGTTCACTTTAGTCTTGTCTTCAAAACCCTTCCTGCAGATACTACAAGAGATTCTGAGTGATTTACTCATTCTTTTCATCTCAAATTTTCTTCTCATATTCAAGTTCTGATTAGATCCACTCAAAACATTAGTGGTGATAATAAACTCATTCCCCTTGTCCCTTTCAGTCAATTTCAAACCCAAATCTCAACATTCAAATTACTATTTGTCCTATAATCATCTTTCTTTTTTCTAATCCTAGAGACCTGTCTGATCAAAGATGTCCTTTTTGTCCATTTTGTTTCTTCTCATCTTTACAGTTTTTCCCCCTGAGTAAATTGTTTTTGTTTTTGTTTTTTTTCAGCATAGCTGTCAAGTGCTATGTCATTCCTCCTGTGACTTTTTCCTGTCACAGAATTCAGCCTTACATATATAAAGAGCAAGATTATATTAGCAGAGACTGATGAAGGATGCCAGAAAAAAGACATCACCCGTCTATGGGCTTGTCTTGCTCATTGGTTGTTACTTTCTTTCAAACATACACCTATTAATAATGCTATAGTAACAAATAATCCCTTAAAACTTGTCTAGAGAATAATAATTTCTGGCCTGAGTTGAACCTGATGACCTGGTCACAGGACCACCTCTAAGAAGCTGGGTTCATCTAAAATTATGCTACAGTGATGAGCAGAATACATAGTGTGTTAATAAGACGATGAACTTTTCCTGCCTGGATTCCCTGACCGCTAGCACAGTGCTTATGGCCCAGACTGCAGACATGAGATCTTCTTAATCTGTCCATTTTTCTGAATAATTTCAGAAAGGTGTGACCTCTCCACTTCTTCTTTATATCTCTCTTCTAACCATGCCTTCCCTAATGCTTTGGGCTCACCCAACATCTTGGATTCTTTTACTTTTTCTCTAAAGCTCCCTTCCTTTCCCCACCAGGTGTCTGACCCCCATGCCAGCTCTAATCCAGCATGGCTTTGTGGCTCTTTATCCTTCTTCCTTCCATTTTCTCCTTAAGGAAGCTGCTGAGATTTATGGCTCACCTGTCCTGAGAATTTTTTTTTATTACTAATAAAATTGTCCTTAAGCTTCCATTTGAGTTCATTCTTAAATTCTTTGTTTTTAATTAATTAATTTTTATTTTATGTATAAAAGAGTTATGCCTGCAAGTGTGTAAGTGCACCTGTGTCGTGCAGTAACAGCTGAGGACAGAAGAAGGTGTTGGATCCCTTGGAACTGGAGTTACAGACTGTTCTTAGCTGCCATGTGGGTGCTGGAATTTGAACCCAGGTCTTCTGCTTGAACAGCCAGTGCTCTTAACCACAGAGCCATCTCTCCAGCCCCCATTCTTAAATTCTTTTATTGCTGAGACTAAGAATTCTAACAGAGATCCTGGTTTTTACTTTGTATCAACAATGGCTTAACTGTTCATTGAACTGAAAATGGTATCTTCCATTTAATATTTTATTTGTGATTTATTTGACAATTTTTCCTTTTATATGTTCCTTTCAAAAAAATTTTAATAGCCAAGTAAAATAAAAGTGTTGTGTGATTGCAACAATTTTGTCATTCTGCTGCATACATTTAATGACATGGTACATGTGGAAGAAGTGGGGTAGCTAAGTGTCTAGTATGGGAACCTGCTACTGATTTTAAGTTCATTGTTTAAAAGAATTTTCAACTCTAGTTGAGCATAAAACATTTTATCTATTATTGGATAAACAAAGACATTTTTGAGTAAATAAATTTTATAAGCACAATTTACAGACAAGAGTTAAACAATTAGCAGTAGCAGCAGAGGCACGTTGAACTTTCACAAATGATTTCAGGTGATATCAACTGAAAATTAATTTCACTTAGCATGGATGAGGACATTGTCACAAGACCCAAAGGTGACTGAGAAAAGATGATGAATGGATATTTATTGAGCTGGATACCTAGCAGAGTGAAGCCGCAATCAATGTAAGAGAGGTTTTATGTGATATCTTCTTTATGTTCGAAAATTATAGTAATAACAGTGACAAAGGACCATCAAAAATTGATTCACGAGATAAAGATCAAGATTACATAGTATGTACAGCTTTATCAAAAAGTGACTGTGGCTGATGATAAATATTTACAATGACTAAGATTAATTATTTAAAGATACCAAGTGAGACAAAAACAGGCTAATTTCTCTTTCCCATTGTGTTTAGTGGTCTTGACCAATATACATTTTCTTCAACTCCAAATTGTACTGAACACCATTTCTTCAAAATGGGAGGCCTTAAGAACACAAGGTATTTCTTAAATTTTCTTATATATTAATTTTTGCCCTAATGTGTCTTATATTTCATAATTCTAACAGATGGCCACCAATGTCCACAATCACAGGGACCAATGAGGCACAGAACAGTAGGTGTTCCAATATATTGAAGAAGTTGAATCAGTCATTTAAAATTAGAAAGACCAATGTCAGCCTGTATGTGAAATCCAGATTAGAGTTCTCAATAACTGAAAAGTAGCTCCTGCATTTATTTGATATTAGATATGGTAGATTGAATAAAGATGTTCGTGACTTACCATAAGTTGAAAATATCATACGGCAAAACTGCTTTGACACCTCATTATTTAGCAAGACTGTTCTTTTTCTTTTGTGATGGGGTTGCTCCTGAGTGGGGCAGCTTATCACTCATCCCCAGCATCCTCTGAGGATATCAGACCACATATCCCTGACCTGGGAAAAGAAAGAATGCAAAAACTTCAAAGTATGGATTTTATTAGATCTATATACCTTTCACAATATTATAAAGACTAAAAAATTAAGTCACTGGGGAACATTCTGAAAAAAAAAATTAGGGCAGCATAGACTTTGGTAGAAAAATCAGATCTCAATTTGTACAGTTCCTTCATTTTTTTTAACTTTTACAAAAACTTTATTGAGAATTTCATACATGCATATAAGGTGTTTTGATCCAATTCATGCCCACTCCCTCCCTTTCAACATTTAAAAAACAATTAAGACAATTAAGACAGATCATGTTATATCAGAGAGAAATACTAATAATACATAGCATTATTGCTTTACTAGCCTATGATTATATTGTTAAAGGGGAAAAAAAAACACTTCAACATGATAATATTAACTGTGGGTGATATGTTGAGAAAGTTGTTTTTCAGAGATTCACATCATTTATAACTTTAATAGTAAATGACTTACAGCTTTCTGTATATAAGCTCTTTGTATATGGGGCAGATCGGAACCACTTGAGCCATTCAAGTCTACACCACCTGGGTTCCTGTCCAAACCACCTTGGTTATTTGACCTGATACACTTATGTACACCATGTCCTGAGGAAGAGAGAGCTGTGAAATTCTTATAGAAAATTACTTTTAATTGAATTTACCCTCTTAAAAGAGCAATTTAATTGAGATTTAATAACTCTATAAAAAATAAATCTAGCTGCCATGTAATAAACAGTAATTAATTAGTTAATATCAATTAAATACTAAAAATATTAATTTACATTTAATGTCTAAGTACTGTAATTTGCTATAGCTATCTTATTAAATGCTAATTAAATTCCTAAATATTCTTACAAATTTAATGCATTAATAACAAGAATGTAAGTACATATTTACTATATCTGCACTTCTGAGTTCATTACATGGCAATGAGATTTATCTCTTTTACAGTAATTAAATATACTAAGCAAACCTCAGTAACTTTTCTTAACACATACCATAACTGTTTTATTAATTTCAAATTAAATGCTTATTTAAGGTTTCTAATCTACAGCTGCCCCAAACAATTTTCTACAGGCAGAGCAAAGGTTATTATATGTTTAATTAAAGTTTATTTTTTAAACTTTGGGTGGAAGCTTTCCAAATATGACTTTTGCTTTCTCAGCATATTCGGTGTTAAGCTTCAGATAACAATATTCATTAGCATTTTCCCTATATGGCATGGTTCTCCTCTGTGTTATCTTTGTTCTCCATTTACTCAGTCTATAACTTAGCATTTTTCTCCTCTCTGTTTAATACAAGCCAGCAAAGTTGTTTTCTTTCCCTTTCCATTATTAAAGAATAAAGCTTTTACTCACATCTTTTATTTCCATTAATGACCAATTTATTGTCAGGGAAATACCCTCATAACAAAATTAAAACTACATAAGAAAATCAGAACAGGATCATGTCATTTTTGTAAGCAGCAGTGAGGCCAGTTGGAAGGGCTGTAGGAGTAACCAGATGCTCCCAAGCTTCCTGCCTAAAGGATGATTTCTGAAAGATGTAGAAAAAATACAGTCCTTGCATGTATCAAGTGATTTAGAATCTTCAGTCCTTCCAGATATGATGGGGGATGTCATAAAGACAGGAGACTGCTGTGCAGCAAGGAAAGCACATTAGCTATTAACCTTCCCCCAGCCGATCAACTTTATTTTGCAATCTTCCCTCAGAACCATTAGAATACCCTGAAGAAATAACTTTCCAATTAAAAAGGATCTCAGAGAACAAAGCCATTTTATCTCTGACTCCTGGTGTTCTTTATTCCAATAATTTAAATTGGAATTGATTTTTCAATTTAGCCGTTGACTTGCTATGGACACATAGCTGAAAAGGCCGAATGGAATTGCATGGCTGAAATATTTGTCTTTGTGATGCACTCCTCATAAATTTATAGGACTCCCCCTCCTTGAAATGCATTTTCTTCTGCTGCTTTTGCCTTAGACAACAGCTTTTTAGCACAGCATGTGCAAACCGAGAAAACACGTCCACGGTGACCTCAGGGACCTCCCTCCCCACCCCTCCTGGATCTATCTAATTGTTACATCTCCTGGAAAATAAATAAATCCAGTCTATCAAAATGTTAGGGATTCTTGAAATCCAAATATTTGTCTTCTCATTTATAAAGGGGATTTAATTTGTTGAAGAAGGACATTTCTCTTTCAGTATTTTCAAAAATATGTTTCAATGGAGACTGAGTTTTCCTTAATTACTTTAATTATTGGTAGCTAAAAATAATGGATGTTCAATTAACACTTAGTAATTTTTCATTAAATATTGTAAATATTAAATTGTTCTTCAATACCCTTTCATATTTTACAATAAAGGTGATTGAAATAATTATCAAAGCACTTAATGAAGTCAGAACTTTCTTATCTAAGTACCTTTCTGATTCTTTTTTCTGTGACCCTGGAAGAAATGCCACAGCCTTTGTCCTAGTCCCTTCCTGTTACCTCACCCTGTCACTCCAGCAGGTGTCTCTACTTTCCTTTGTCTTACAGGCTCAAGACTTGGACTAGGATCAGTTCTGATGTGAATAGCAGGCTTGGAAGGAAATCCTGAGCTCACAACATTGTTTAATATTTACTAAACATCACATAGGTTATTATTCAGACCCCTTGAGGCTTTTGCTACTCATTGTCTATGATTGTCTGAAGCCATGACCTCAGAATCTGTCCTTGAATAGTAGAGAAAAAAGAGCAAAAGAACATGGAACCCAGTAGAATGTAAATGCAATGCCTCGGTACTATGATCCTTAACATTATGATTTGCAGGACTGGGAGATGGTTCAGTTGGTTAGCTGCTGCAAGCATGAGGACCTGAGTTTGAATCCCCAACACCCATGTATAAAGCAAATCCTTGGCAGGAGCACCTGCACCGTGAGATAGAGACAAGCAGATGAAGGTCCCGTCCAGCTAGGCTAGCTGATCGTTGAATCCTTGGTTTAGTGAGATAACCTTTTCCAAAAAGTAAGATGGGGAGATGAGAGTGCATTATAGACAACATGTATGAAATTGTCAGGGAACACATTTAATACATAAAAAGAAAGTAATCATTTATCAATGAACTAAATATGAAAATAATTTTCAGTAATTCAAAAACCCCAGGTCTTGCTCCTTCTTCCCAGTGATTAAGTCATACATAAAAAATTGCTGTGATCTTGAATCCCAACGTTATTGGTATGCTGCCTGCCTTTAAGTGTTGTTTCATTTTCTTATAAGTTGACTTATTCAGGTTAAAAAAAATAAGGTGAAGAGAGCAATAGAGGAGGATAAAACTGACTCTCTAGCCTCATATCTGACTTTGACCTCTGTCTTCCATGCACACACAGATACAGACATACATCCAGACACACACACACACACACACACACACACACACAAACACAATTAGACACACCCAGACACACATAGTCACAGACACATACACATATGTACACAAATATACACACAGAGCACTGCATGGGTACGAACAAGCACATATGCATAAATAAAATCATGAACACACACATACACTACACACTCACACATACAAAGACACACACACAGACACAAACATACATAAACACACAGAAGTACATGAGTACCCACAAACATATATGTATAAATAACTCAAAATAAAGAGCTCACACACACACACACACACACACACACACACAGAAACAAAGACACATAGACACATACACACACAGACATAAATACACAAAAGTATGTGGGTACGCACAAACATATATGTATGGTATGCATAACTCAAAATCAGAGCACACCTCCCCTCTCCCACGCATATAAATTAAGAAAATAAAAAAAAGTATTCGCGACTCCATTTCTTATGCAAAAACAGTGCTTGTCATCTACTTGGTATTCAAAAACTTTCTGAATGAATGAATTATCCTGTAGTTTCCAGATGACTCTTCTTCTCTATACTCAGTTATAAATCAATATAGGGAAGAATACTTGTAGTAAATATGATAAATGTACTTCTGTACTAGCTGCTGTAAGAAGCAAGTAGATATTAGTTGCTACTACATATTTCTATAGCAGCACGATGAGGTTTTGGCATTGGTCCTTCTCTTCTGGGCATTCATGGTCTATATTTTAAATGCACCATGATTAAAATAACATCAGTGACACATGGTAACAAGGGTCACATCGCTAGCAGAAGCATGGGTTTCTTTCCAAACAACATTGGAATTCACAAGAAATATTTTTACAGCAATGGTGTACAAAGACCATTTACAGAGACCTCTTGTGTGCCTGGCATCTCTATAAGCTCTTGGGGTACACCAGAAAATAAACTCAACAGAAATTCCTACCCCATGTAGATTACAAACTAATCGAAAAGAAACATTAAAAAAACAAGTTTAATTTATAAGATGATGCAAGAAATTAAAATAATGCACTAGGTGAAAATGTGAATAACAGCAGAGAAGGGAGCTTGGGAGCAGACAGAGGAGAGTTCACAGTTCACAGGAGGCTGGTGGGAAAGTTTCATTGAGAATGTGACTGGCCAAACCTTTGGGGGAGGTGATAGGAGCCATGTAGATATTCTGATGCTGGAGCTTTCCAGGAGAAAACAGATTGCAAAGAGCCCTAACCCAGGAGTGTGGGGGGCAGATTTGGCAGCAAGTAACCAGAATGGCTGGCTCTGAATGAATGAGGCTGGGAGGAGCTTAGGTCAGAGTGAAACTAATGCCAGATTCTGAAGGAATTTGTAAGCCACTGCAGGGACTTTGGTTTTTATCCTGTCAGAGAAAGGTAGAACCACTGCCAGCTGCTCTAGGATCATTCTGGTCCTAGTTTGAATAAACAGGCTTTCTTTATTGCTATACCTGATTATATACAGTCTTACTTTATTCAGGGGTCACGGGAAAGTGGCAGTTAGTCAAGGTACTTCTATAAAGTATATAGCTGAAGCTGTCTTTTCTCCAATATTCAGTAACATAGAGTATCAGTGAATAGAAGGCTACCACTTTAGCTTGGCAGCAGCTTGGCACCTTGTGCCGCTCAAAGACCTTCAACAGGCCTTCCAATGTGTTTGACTTTGTTTATGCTAGTGTATCAAAATGTCATCTGTGATGGTGTGAGCACTAAACATTTATATTTGACAGTTCTATAACCTAGAAGTTCCACATCAAGATACCCACATGGCTCTTTTCTTGCTGACAGCCCTCCCCTTGGTTCACAGGTGCTGGTCTTCTTGCTTGCTTTGTCTTCACATGCAGAGGGAGAGTCAGATATAATTCTTTCTTTTTCTCACAAGGGTATTAATCCTGTAAACAGACCTTTCACCCTTATCACCTCAGTCTTACCGTAACTGTCTCCCAAAAGTCCATCTTCCATAATACTAACATTGGAATTTTTGTTTTCTTTGTTCTCTCTCTCTCTCTCTCTCTCTCTCTCTCTCTCTCCTCTCTCTCTCTCTTTGTTTTTAAGATAGGGTTTCCCTATAGCCCCAGCTGGCCTGGAACTCACTGTGTAGATCAGACTGGTCTCCATCTCACAGAGACCCAGCCTCCTGAGTGGTGGGTTAAAGGCGTACACTACCAAGCCTGGCTCACACTGGAGATTTAAAGGCAAATGGGGACAAAAACATTCAGGTATAACAATGTTTTATTTATATGAAAAAAATTTGAAGAGCAATTTACAGTCTGAGTATTATGAATTAAAGAGAAGTTCACTTAAGGAGTTCTGGACCAGAATTCTACATTGAAAATAATAAGCATAAAAACTTTCCCTAGTATATTTACCTGACCATAAATTATTTGAGTAGAAGCAATCTAGACAGGTAGGGTTAGATATAGATTTACCTTAATCATTCTGAAGATTTAGCCCTCAACAATATTGATGTACTGATGAATGATCTAATTCTCTTATCTGGATCCTTCATGGGCTATGCTGCTCTCTATGCATCAATCTCATAGTGTTCCTTCACATCAAGTCCCTGATACAGACAAACCTACCCCACCTGACTTTTCCAGCAACTTTGTTCTCATAATCTTCTAATCTCTATCACATATCATATTATACTTTCCCTCTTTTGTTAGATCATTCTCCTCAGAATCAAACCGATAGGGAACCAAGGTCCTAATGCTCTCTTGAATTTCCACCTCCCTCTGCCATCCTTTTTCCTTGTCTTTCTTTATGGTGGTTTCTCTGAAAGGTAGTTTTTAAAATAATTTCTATAACCAATCTGTTTTTCTCTATTTTTTATTGATTTTTCAAACCAACTCTAATCCAGCTTCTAATTTTTCCTAAATACTAAAATACTCTTATGAAGTTATTAAATTGCATACTTGTTACTAAACCCAGTAGTCAGTTTCATCTTCCAGACCTCAAACTGTATTTGACAGAGATAATGATTCTTTGCTCTTCCCATACATTTCACAGCCCGTTTCTTCATGCTCACTAGCCAGCCCTCCATGATCGTGAGACTTTGCCACCTTGACCCCACAACTCTTTCCTCATTTACTTAGATAAATATCCTAGGTGACTGATCTAGTCTGGACTATTCTGCTGCACTCTAGAATTATCTATCTTATTGCCTTACTTACTGTCACTATTTATTTTACTACAAGATATCTCCATGGTAACATGTCCAACTTTTAACAATTGATCTACTTTTTTACATTGAGCATGAGGAGACTCCTATAATCTACTACATTTAAGAAAATGGTAATTCCATTGTTCTCCCTACAGATAACTTGGAATTCTTGAGTTGTTTCTCTTAAGTATAATCTATCCAATAAGCCATGCCATCTCACTTGTCAATATATATGTAAAATCTGACCGAATTTCATCATCATGAATCCTGCGACCGTCAGCATCTCTCATATTCACTACTACCGAATCATCTAATTGGTCTCCCAAATCTTCTCCTGCACTAAAGAAGAGGAGTAGCCAGAGCAAAACTTTTAATATGAGAGATGGACCACTTTAAGAGTGAAAGTCATGTCCTTGCAATGTTCTCTAAATTAATGTTGATTATTTAACATTATATTTAATAGGAAAATTAAATACTTTCAGGAAATGTTTAATAGACCAATCTTGAGTTGCCACAACATGCACTGGAGTCATAGATACTCTGACCTAGCCTGTTTAGACCACCTATTTGGTCTTTCCATTAGGAATTCTGTCAGCCTTTCATTTATTTCTGTTATATGTCTTTAAATTTTTTTTTGATTTGATAATTTTATAAAATGTATTATTATACATATTAATTGTGTTTGTATGTTCATATGATTTTATGATATATATATATTAATTATGTTCAGACCCCTTCTCCCCTCTCCACCCCAACCTTACAGCACCACTGACTTTGTGTTCTCTATTATTATTTTTTTCAGGATATTGAGTCTGATTTGTGTTTCCAAAATGCTCTTGGGTCTATCACTTATAATCTAGTCAACCTAGCAAGCAACACACTACTAAAGAAAAATGATTTCACCTCCCAGCAACTATCGGTTACAAATAGATCCTCTACAAGGGTTGAGCTTCCTATTAATGGTTGAACACTCACAGTCTCTTAATCTATGCATGCTGATCAGTTGTGTGTTCATTACTGCTGCAAAAATAAACTGTGGTGAAAGTTGAGAGATGCACTAATGTATGGGCATAACAAGAAGTCAGTAGCAGTCAGTTTAATGCTATGTCTATTTAGCAGAATAAAAAGAGTGGGTTCTCCCTTGTGGCCTATGCAGCCATAGGGTCTTGACCCTGACAACAGTGTCAGGTTGTCCTTTGAATCAGAAGGTAGTTGGTTACTGCCATACCATTCATGCCATTATTGCATGAGTGGGGCCAAGCCAGTTGTAGTTCACAAGGTTCAGAGCTGGGCAAGGTTGCTAATTACCTTTCTCTGACAGTGTCATGAATAGCACTTTATAGTATTAGTATATCTAATCAGTATAGATGACTCTTCATCATAAGTACCAGCTTGATTTCTCCTTGTTTGTTCTGGGACTCAGGTATGTAGTGTCTTTAGCAATAGGGTCTTATTGTTACGTTCTGGTGGATAACCAAGTGCAACAATAGCCAGAATTGTCTGAGGATCTATGGAACTCCTTCTTCCCCATCAACGACTTCAAAGGGGGAATCTATTTTTAGCATTATGCTTGTCATTTGCTAACCTGTGGTGCCTATTTGGTCCACTGAACCTCTGTTATAGCGTGACTACATTTAAACTATTTTCAGATTGTACATTTATACCTGGAAAGAAGTTTCAACAGCAGGTTTCCATATGACTTTTTCAAAAGGCCTTTAGTGTCAATTATTCCTTCTCTTATTCCTTCTTCTGCTCTCCCACACCAGTCCATACCACATTAAACCCATACTATCCCATGATGCCCCTTTCCCCATTTTTACCACTTCATTCAGGAGGCCTATGAGCCACCTAGAAAGACAAATAGTGGATATTCTTTAGCATAAGCAGATGCTACTTTGATTCTTTAGATAGGTGTGTCTCAGTTAGAAATTTTTTTATATGTCTGAACTCATTCCATTTCCTTAAGGACTTTTAAAGGGTCCCCTCTCAAGTAATATAGTCTCTGACCAACTAATTTCAATATATGTCCCTTTCTTCAGATGTTTTATTCATTTGCTCAACTGTATTTTCTCTTAATTTTACCATTCCCTGGCATACTGTATATTAAAATTAATTATTTTATATTTTGATTATCTTCAAGTATAAAGTACACAAGGGAAAATATTTTTGTATATGTGTTTCATTTTAGATGTAAATTTCTGATGAAGCAGTAAATGGTCATAACAGCCTCCATTTTAAGAGTTTATATTACTTCTCACAAATTTTATTTGTGGACAAAATAACTGCTCACAGCTAACTTCAAATAGTATCTTTTCTTTATTTGGACCTTTGTTCCCTCTCATTTCCTACATAAATGGCTACTAAAACCAGCATATTACATTACAAATTATTCTTTTTATTCCTAATTTTTGTGCTCAGTCTTATATTTATGTTGTTATCACAAATATACTTGATTTATCAAGTTATATTTGAGATTCAAATGAGATTCAAACTTTGTATTTGCTGAATACTAAAAAAAATCACAAAATATCAGCATTTAACAGATCTGTTAGAAATTATCAAAAGAAGGTGGAAATAATTTAAATGATATAGTCTTTTTTAGTTCACAAATACAATCTAAGATTAATAACCATATTAATAGAAGGAGAATACTGTGGAGTGTTATGAAGAAACAGAACCAGGAATTATTTATTAAAAGAGAATTAAACAATTGCAGTGGCAACATGGAAGGAAATTATTTTACTTTGATTTTTGTTGTTATTGACTCAGAATCTTTTATTTTCAATAGGCTTCCATAATTGTAATAAATATTAATAAAAAAACAAGCATTACCTTAGGAACACCACTAATACATATTCAAACCATGTGATAGGGAACTGAAGCCTAAGAGCTTACACACATTAAGAATACAGAAACCCCCTTTAACATGTTCTCCCTCTGAGAAATGCTTATGAGCACCTGGCTAAGTGAGAATTTACCTCAGTATCTAAGTGGCTTCTAATTGTGAATTGTGTCTTTTTTTTTCTCCCAGCTCTAAGTGTTGAAAGAAAAAAAAAATCTTCCTTATTATTATGTTCACCAACTGCCAAGAAAAATATTGGATTTGGATCAGATATCTAGCAACAGAAAGCATTAAATTTGCTCCAGAAAAAAATAATAGTTTGGCAAGATATTTTTAGCTGAGAAATAGGGAATAATTTGGAAAATAAACATTAAAATAGTTAAAGTTGAAAACAACAGCTGGATTATTTGAACCTCAATGAACTTTTCTATTGAAGTCTGAGTGAGTGATGGAAAAGGAGAAGAATAAAGTAGGCTGGGATAGAAGAGTGGGAGAGAAAGAAAGCTTTTATTTTCGGGTTTCAGCTGAGTGAACTTGAAGACTATTATGACATTTTCATACAGGTACTTAAAAGAAAATCTGAGTTTAGAAAGAAAAAAGAAAATTCAGTGAACAAAACTCTTTGTAAAAGATTCAAAAGTATTCAAATCCCTAGAAGGAACCTAAACTTTAACTTTTTTCTAAAAAGAAAATTTTTGAAATGAAACATTTGATGTTCTTTCCAAGTAATTTTAGTACACTTTGAAAGAAAAATCAAGTAAGCATTGTAAGGCTGTTCTGATTCCATAGGGCCCTGCTTGTCACTTTAACATGTCTTTTTTCCTTAATATTAATTTGACTACATTCATAAGCCATTGCTGCACTGAAGTCCACAGTTGTGTTAAATGAACAGCAGAGAGCTTAAAGATTTGCTTGTGATACTTAACAGCATACAGAGGAAATAGATGTTATATGTTTCACATGTTTATAGTTTATGTAAAATTGTGAACATAATATGCATTACTTCAATAAAAGATTTCCTTCCTGCCACTAACTCAGAATGGCCTGGGGATGCGTTGGAGGGGATGGGTCATATGTTAATGAAAATGACCTGACTACTTCATCTATTTTTATCTTCCCATTCATTTGCTTTATCTGTAGGTGTGAAAATTTTTATTAGATTTTAGTCATGACCCCCTGATGCCCTGTGAGTCATCCTCCTAAACCTGATGTGATTTCTGCTGTGGATTTAATTGTCATCCCAACCATTCTTCATCCTCCTTGTCTGTGGTTTACATATCTATGCTCTTGGAATGTCATGGGAATTTTTAGTTCCTTACTGTGAAGCAGATAATGTGCATCTGCTGCCTTTGTGCTTAGTAGCTTGACTTGCCTTGGCTAAGGAAAAAATGACCAGACGTAGTGGCAATCCAAGACCAGTAGGGGTGCACTGAGAATGACCCAAATCTAGTCAGGTCCAGACAGGTCTAGTGGAGCTCAGCAAAACTCAACAACAGCCAGCAAAGCTCCTATGAAAGCACAGACAAATTTGACATGAACAAGGAACAAAAGATTATTACTATAAGCTACAGAGAGTTAGGGTATCTTTCTTGGTCCATCACATCCTGCCCTGATATGTCTACCAATTTGATGATTATACATATAGTTATAAAAACCCAAAGTTCAGAAAAAAATAGCAAAATGTAGGTTGTAAAGCATTGCTTTTAGAAACTGTCAGAAGCTATTACTATTTGGTTTTATTGGAAATATTCTACAGTAAATTTTATCAAGAATCGTATGAACAATATATAAATATGACTGGAAAAGAATTACCTCATACGTTATAAATTTGAAGCAGGATCAACTTATACAAACTGGGTTTTGGTGGGTTTGAGTTGGAATGTTGCATGTGCTATGTAGAGAAAAATGAGACACCGAAGTTGTCTTTCCTCCAGGAAGCAGTTTGCTCCTACAACCACCTGGTTCCATTGACTGGTACCCAAAAGACAGAACCTAGAATAAAGACCCAGCCTTTTATACCCTCTTTTAGCTCCCCTTTACAGTTAGTTTCTTTGCCTCCCATATATGGTAACAGGCATACCCTGATTATGTGTGCCCTGGTATGGTCAGGACAGCCAGAACTGTGTATGACCACTCAGGCACAGACCACACTGAATTTTTTTTCTTTGTTTTAGAGGGTTCCTGCCACAGTCAGATCATATATTCTGGCCATGGAGTATTTGGCATCTACTTAGAAGTCATTTCTTAGGTTCTTGATGAAGAAGGACTCATATTTGTGGTTTCTTTCTTTGAACAGACTGTAAATCCAGTTTACCAAACATAACTCATCTGTGACTATAAGTCAGCTTTCTTTCTGTGGTACACTACAACTCATTCTAGTTTTTCTAAACCAAAAATTACATTGGATCATGTATTTTAGATAACATCCAGAGGGATTTTAGACTCAAATAATGATACCGAAAGCAATGTGTTTCTTTCTCTCCCCTTTCCCAACTTTCCTCTTTTGTCTTCTCTTTTCACGTAGGTATCAGTTTCCTCTACTAAAATAAGGGTATCTCCATGTGATATGAAAAGACGGTGCTGAGTCAAATCAATGGATGTAGGTACACATTCCACAAAGATAATATGACTTGCTAGCTTTGAAGAAAAGACTCATGACCTAATTGGATCAGCCCTAATAATTTTTTTCCGTGGGGATTTTTAATCAGTACAATCTGAATCATATTTTTCACAGGGATGTCTCTGATTGGCTTATTTTGGCCACCTTTTCCCATCAGGGTGATTAAAGTGCTATATACTTTTATTGATTGTTCCAATAAAAACATAAAAAAAGGATTTAAAATGAACACAATTATTCTGAAGTACCAGGATAATAGAATGTTTGTGAGTAGATAAGACATTTCCATATCTAATACCTCCCCAAATTTTAACAGTCCCATCATTGTTCAAAATGGATAGCTCAGCAGTTAAGAAGAGTATTTGTTGTTTTTGCAGAGGACCTGGGTTCAGTTACCAGCACCTTCATGGTGACTCACAGGTATCTGTAAATTCAGTTCTAGGGCATTTGATGCCATCTTCTGGCCTCCACAGGCACAAGGCACACACATACTGCATATACATGCATAGTTGTATGCAAAACATTCATATATATTTAAAAAGTTTTAAAAATATTTTTAAGATGAGGGCTGGAAAGATGGCTCAGCTGTTAAGAGCACTGACTGCTCCTGCAGAGGACCTGGGTTTGATTCCCAGCACCCACATGGTAGCTATGAACCATCCTTAACTCCAGTTCCTGGAAAATCCAAAGCCTTCTTCTGACCTCTCCAGCATTGCATGACATGGGTGCACTCACGTACATGCAGGCAATACACTAATAAAATAAAAATAATAAATAAAATACTTAAAAAATTATTTTAAATTGTGTAAATCCAAATTGTCCTTTTAGAATTAAGGCAAATTCTTAGCTAATAAGTCCCTAGTGAAAATTAAAAATAAACTTCCATACTTCCAACATGCATTGAACAAAGTAAACAGTCCCACCCACAAAGGCGTTTGGACACGCAAGAAAGTATCAGAATAAAACCTAGCAAGGAAAACATTAAATATAGTGGCAAAACAGATAGAATCTAGGTCACACAGTGGCATGATGAGATCTCAAAAGGACTAAAGAAATCCTAGTCATATGACCTCCGCCCTTAGCCCACATAACTACTTTCTCAGGCTGGCTGTTTCCAGACTGTGACTTCATTTGGTTGGCATTTGGTGCTGCTAGTATCACGAGATTCTTGCCGTCTTTTAGGGCAGGCATTCTTGGCTTCACTTTCCTTGATTTGTGTACTACCCTAGCAGAGACTGTTAGCAGTGATTCTGATCTTGCCAAACACACTAGCTTGATTCCCAGACTTTCCTTTGTAATCTTGGTGGATACCTCTATGACACTATCATGACATTCCATGACCCTTAAAATTTGCATACCTGCAAGACCAGCACAATGAGGAGAATGTCAACATCTGGTCTTTATAGGATCAGTAGTTGAGTCCTCTTGGAACATGCCATCATAAATATCTGAGCTCATGGAAGCTGATCATGGGACATGAATCCCAAGCAAACTATACTGTAAAAATCCTGTAAGAGCACATTGTTCTTGAACTTTGTTCTCAAACAAAATTTACCAGAATTAATTTACATTTTTATACTTTGTACAGGCTATTCGTGAGTTTGTGCTGATTCCTGAGCTGCCATTAAACTTTCTATACTATAAATTATTGCCGGGAGGCTCCTGTGGCATCTAGTTCCCTCCTCCCATCGTCCTTATGATAACCTGAGGCAAGAATGCTCCAAAATCCTCCTTTTGAAACTTCTAATGGATTTTCACACATACTCTTCGAGTTTATACATACTTCTTTTATGACCAAATTGAGCATTTAAAAATATTTTTGTTCAGCATTTTACTCTTGATTCTTACTGTAAATCAGTATTAGATAGGCATAGCTTAAATTTATACTTCTTAAAACCAGCTTAATGAACATTTTACCTTTAAACAGTTTACAACAAATGTGTCAAAGCATAGACAAAATGTAAACACATTCTTTACAAGAATTTATAATAAATGGCCATTTGTGCAATTCCCAGTTGAATCTTCCTTTCCATTGAAACCTCACTAGCACAGCCCATAACCATTCTGTTTTTCTGAGCTCCCAACACAATCACATATATGGCTCTGTTTAAAAAAAAATGTTTTAAGATTCCTGTATCCTACTTCGAATGTTTCCAAACTCCTGAAAACCAATTCCAAAAGATTCTGAACAACATTGTCATATATATTCATAGCAATGACCCTACTTAAAAGTACCACATTTCTGCGTTGGTCCATTTCTGTTACAATCATTTATGAAAATCAACTATAAAGAAAAAGATTTATTTTAGCTCTTGGTTTCAGAAGTTTGCATTCGTGGTCACTTCACTAAACAATTACAGGACAGACAGATCATCATGACAAGGAGCATATGGTGGAACAAAGCTGCCTCTTGGCAGCTGGGAAGCAATGAGAGAGAGAGATAAAGAGCCAAGTGTCTCTGCACACTCTTAAAGGACAATTGCAGTGATTCTGATCCTGCCAAACACGTGCTTCTAGTGACCTATTTTTTTTTTCCAACTGTGAGCTTCTAGTGCTTACCCCACAGGCTAGCCAGAAAGTTGAAAAATCATGACCTTTGTGGGAGTTTCAGTGTAAATGACAGTGATGGCGTTTCTGTGAAATAATGTATGTAAAAAAAATTCAAAACACTTAAAAATGAAAAGTGGGTTATGTGAATTATTATGTATTTAACAGGAAGGAGTGTTGGAATAACAATAAACATAGCTCATCATATCAATGTACCTCAAGAAAGAAATCACATGATCATCTCAATAGATGCAGAAATGCCTTTGACAGAGATCCAACATACCTTCATGATAAAAATCATTGCAAGGACAAGGATGGAGTAGGCACAGCTCAACATAATAAACACTATATATTAAACACCTATAGCTAAAATCATACTAAATGTAGTAAAACTTAATGTGTTCCCAAAGAGATTAAGAATGAAACAAGGTGTCCACTTCCTCTAATCCTGGTTAATACTGTGCTTGAAGTCTTTGCTAAAGTGATAGGAAAAGAAAAGGAAATAAAAGGTAAACAAAAAAATGACAGAAGGAAAATATACCTTTTGCAGATGATATTGTCCTGCATGTAATGGACATGAAAGACTCCAACAAAAATCTCTTATATATGGTAAACACATTCAGCAAAGTAGCAAGATACAAAATTAGCAAGGAAAAATCAGTAGCCTTCCTGTACACCAATGGCAAACACAGTATAAAATAAACAATCCTATTCAAAATATCCTCAAAAAATATCTGATAATAACCCTAGGAAAAAAAATCTAAAATGAAAACTTGAAGGGACTAAAGAAAGAAATTGAGGAAAACAGCAGAAAAAGGTAAGAACCCTCATGCTCATGGATCAGAAGAATCAGTATTATGAAGATGGTCATTCTACCCAGAGCAATATATAAATTCAATGTAATCCCAGTCAGAAATCCAGGGACATTGTTCAAAGACATAGGAAAAAATCTAAAATTCACATGGAAACATAAAAGACCAAGAATATCCAAAGCAATCCAGAACAAGAATATTTCAGGAAATATTATCACACCTGATTTCAAGTATTAATACAGAATCATATTAATAAAAACAACATGGTACTGCTACAAAAAAGATATATAGATCAATAGAATGCACTAGAGGATGCATATATTAGTCCACACAAATATAGCAACTTGATTTTTGACAAAGAATTAAAAAATATAGACTGGAGATAAGACAGCATCTTCAAAAAATGTTTGTTATAAACCTGGACATCAACCTGTAGAAGAATGAAAGTAGATCCCTATAACTTACACTGCACAATATTCAACTTCAAATATATCAAAGGATTGAACATCTTAATGTAAGACCTGATACCCTTAAACTAATAGAGGAAAAAGCAGGGTGTATGGCATCAACATATTGATATAAGGAAAGACTTTTACAAAAGAATTCTGTTATTACAAGAAATTAGACCAGCTATCAACAAATAAGATCTATTGAAACTGTAAAAGTTTT
Source organism: Nannospalax galili (assembly GCF_000622305.1). Taxonomy (NCBI): domain Eukaryota; kingdom Metazoa; phylum Chordata; class Mammalia; order Rodentia; family Spalacidae; genus Nannospalax; species Nannospalax galili. Next base: position 3,330,341 of record NW_008356327.1, read on the forward strand.
GTGTAGAAAGGATACTGTTAATCATGCAAAGTTGCAGCCTGCAGAATATGAGAAAATATTTGACAAATAGACAATTTGATATAGCAAGGAACTCAAAAAACTAAACTCTAAGAAAATAAACAACCCAGTTAAAAATTGTCTACTGAGCTTAACTGAGAGGTCTCAAAACCCATACAATTGACTAGGAAACACTTAAGATTCCACCTCACCTCAGTCAAAATGACCATCATTAAGGAATCAGTTGGCAATTAATATTGGTGGACATTATAAACTAGTGCCACCATTTTGGAAATTTCTTTAGCGGTTTCTCCAAAAACCAGAAAAAGAACTATTACATGACCCAGCAAATCATTACTAGGCATGTACCTAGAAGAATTTATATCCTACTACAGAGTCACTTGCATTTCTCTGTTCATTGTAGCTCTAGTCACAAAAGTTAGGAAATGGAGTCAACTTCTGTGTCCATCAACTGAGAAATGGATAATGAAGTATGGTACATATACATGACGAAAATGTGGTATTAAATAAACAATATAATTTTATTTAGCTACAAAGAAAAATGAACTTTAATAGATGAAACTAGAAAAAATTATAGTAATTAAGGTAACCCTAGACCCAGAGAAAACAAACACATATCTTCTTTCATTTGCAGATTCTCACTTCTACTATTTAGTTTTGTATGTTTAACTTGAAGTACCTCAGGAAATCAGGAAACTATAAACGGGACAGTGGGAGGAGAGGAATGGTTTTCTTAAGGGAGGGGCACAGTATCATATAACATTTCTGAGGGTGAAGAGGGAGAATATTGAAAGTGGAAAGGCTCAAAAAGGGAGCAGGGTGGAAAGGCAGTGAACTAGGGGGAAGAGAGAAGATTCCTCAGAGCAAATTAGGTATGAAAAAGCCACATGGGAACCTACTATCTGGAGTTCAGTTATAAACATAAAAAGAGAGTGGACAGATGGCTTCATAGTTAATATACTGCTCTTCCAGTTCACATCATGGCACACAGGTCAGGTGACTCACAACTGCCTATGCCTCCATTTCCAGGGGGATTGGAAGCCATTTTCTAGTCTCTGAATGGCCCTTGCTCACATGCTCACATACTGACACACACATGATTAAAAAAATAAAATAAACTTTAAAAAGAAAAAAAAATCATAAAATAGAGTTTGAAGGCAGATACGCCACAAGGCTGGACAATGCTAGGCCTAGAAACAGTAGGTCACTAAACAAAAACTGCAGTGCCAATTGTGAAATACCTCTATGAAAGTCTTATCTAGGATGGCCTCCAAACAGTGCAGATTCTTATTCATCTTGGTTGTTCACCAAAACCAATGAATAAGACCCTATTGCTGGAAATATTACAGATCTTGTAGATAAGATATAGAGAAATCAAGCTGTAACTAGCTGTACCTTCCTCCCTCTGACTTCTTTTCATAGAGCCAGATGGTGCTATGTAGGCTAATGGTGAGTAAGGCATCAATGGGTTTACCCAGCTATGAACTCTATCAACTATATTACCTGCCAGGCAAGATTTGTCCACAGTGCAGTAGTGGCACAACTGTTATGGGTAACCAACTGCTCCCTGATCAGATTTGAGCTACTCTCTATAGGAGAGAATCCAAGCTTAATATTGTAAACCTAGTCAAATACATGTCTTAGGCCATAGGTGGGAATCTGCTGTTTCTTGAATAAATTGACAAAGCATCAAACGTCTTTATAAATATCTATATTTATAATCATACAAAGACTACTCTCAGCATTAATCAAAGAAGCTTTTCTTTGAAGTGAATGGATATGAATGCAGAAATCTATGGATGCACAAGATGTTAAGAGCAAAGGATGGTGGAGGGCTCAGCCCTAAAGAAGAAATTTGTATTGCTACCTTAAGGCTCAGGGAATACTTGAAGAGTGAGGAAAAATAATGTAAGAGTCAAAGAGAGAAGGCTGTGCAGTGTTATCTTTTGAGTACCTCGTAACCATAGCAATCATGAACTCACAAAGGTACCCCTACTAGCACTGTGCCTATACAGACCATGCTGCCTACAGTTATCTATTGATGGGGAAGGGGCCATGGGTCCCTTCAACTTACTGTTGAACTGGTGCGGATTGATGGCTGATTCTGGAAGAGGAAGAGGAATAATATTCTGTTGTATGCCCAATGGTAAGCCAACCGTGTATTAAATGATCGTTCCAAACTCACGGTCAAATAGACAGACCAAGTTAAACAAAACAAAATAGTGTAAATATGGAAAGAAGATCTATAGGAATGAAGGAAGGCTGGTAACAGTGGAGGAATATGAAAGAGAATAACCAGAATGTCTTATATTGATGTATGAAATTATCACAGAACAGTATTTATTTATGAAAAAAATTAGAAGACAGCAGTGGGGCATAGGTACCAGTTGAATTGCTGAAGACTTTGTGTTTCTAAATATAATCCTCCCCTATGAAGTCTCCCCTATGGAGAATGCTTTTTCCAGTTATTAAAATCAGGACATATTTATTGCATGCTACTTGCTCAGAAGAAAGTAGAAGAAATTGGGCTTTGCAAATGGATGCAGTCAACATGTTACAAAAGGCACTATAGTGACTCTCAGGGAAGCAAAGAATTCAAGGACTATACAAGCTACTTCCAATATCCAGAATTCTGTGAAAAAATATGGAATCTCCAAGTCTGTACCTAGGCGGTTTATCAAAGCAAATAACATATCTAAGAAACTGGATAGTTTTCATATATTAATATTTATCATCAATAATTATTTTAATTCTTTGGTGTAAAGCATTTTAATAACTATTTCCTAGAACTTCTCAAAGTATAAACACATCAATTTTTTTTCGGTAACTCCTATGAATCCCCATAATGGTAACAGCATGCAAGAGTTCCATGTAAGCTCAATCTGTCTCATTTAAGAGTGAGACTCTTGGTAGGTTGACCAGGCTCCAGTAGATGAACCCACACCAAGGTGCATTTGGGGGTACAAACCCTAGACTAAGAAAAATTACAGACTGATGCTACTGGTTGAGGGAGAGTATGACTTACTTATGGTGTCTGGATGGGCTGACTAGACTCCAGTGGATGAATTTCCCCTGAAGGATAACTGGATACAAATGCTTGATTCTATAAGACTTGACAACTTGTTAACTACATGGTGGAATACTTGTGGTTCAGTGGAGGGTATGGGAGGCCATGGATAAGGGATGGAGTCTAAATTTGTTTAATAACTGTTGTATGAAATGTAAAAAAGCACAACATATTATTTTTAATGAAATAAACATATAGACATAAATTTAAATATTTTTAAGAGCACTTTTATTTTTAACTACTATATGTGCATTTTAAAATTTATTCTTTGATAATTTCATGCATGCGTATAATAAAATCATCTGCCCACACCCACTTTCCCTCAAACTCCCCCTCAGATCTTCCCTACCACATCCCTCTCCCAATTTTATGTTCTCTCTTTTTTCCTAAGTCCAGTTAGTACTGCCCATCTGTAATAAGTGTGGGGCCATCCTTATCATGAAATATCATCTTATAAAAACTTGTTGATAGGCATCTGAATGCTACTGGGAGAGAGAGAGTATGCTTTACTTATGATCTCTAGGTAGGCTGACTAGACTACAGTGGATCAGTTTTCACTGAAGAACATCTGGGTACAAATATTTGACTGGATAGGAGTTAACATGTATGGCAGAATATTTGAAATTCCGTGGATGACGTGGGCAGCCTGGATAGGCAAGGGGGGCCAAATTTGATTAAGAACTGTTGTATGAAATTACAAAAGGTCACTAAAAATTTAAACGTTTTAAAAACTTAAAAAATCTTGTTGATAGGGACTGGAGAGATGGCTCAGTAGTTATGAACACTGGCTGCTCTTGCAGTGTATCCAGGTTTTGTTCCCAGCACCCACATGATAGCGAACCAACTTTGTGTAACTACAGTTCCATGCGATCTGTTAACCTCTTCCTACCTCTGCAAGCATTGCATGTACATGATGTACTTACATACTTGTGCTCAAAACACTCAAAATATACAATAAAAATAAATGATTTTTAAAAAGAGTTAACGTTGGATCCCACATTGGGCATCAAATAATTGAGAACATATGGGTTTTTGTAATTTGAAAATTTTATTCTCAATTGATGCTAATAATTTTTTTTCAAACTTTTAGAATATATACTGTATTTAGAATATATACTAACATGCAATTGTTGCTTGTCAGATCAACATTGTTTCATAGTCATATATAGTTATTATAATACATGAAAAAATACCATATTTGTACTAAATATGTCATTTATGTATACATTGATCTAATATGGCAGTAAGTGATGTCACCAATTATGTGGTGGCTTAATACCAGAAATCATTTGCAAAGGAAGCCAAAGGTAAGTTTACAAAAGATGTGTTTAAAGATTAGTGTATGTTTTTAGGACATTCACTGGTAGAAGGGAACAGATATAGGCCCCTAGTCTAGCACATCACACTCACAACATCTATTTGCTTTGCTTTGTCAAAACATATGAAAAATCATTAAAGTGTTTTAATAAATGTCTGGTTTTTCTGCTCATTCATCTTATAAATATTAATTAGCCATGGATCAGGCAATTAAAGTTTAATCAATTTGCACTAATTAGCACCACATACTTGCATAAAAAGATAAAACCAGCTCCTGCATCTGGCTGTTATTTGCAGTTTTTGTCAAGTGCTGATGAGTTTAATCTTGAAGGGAAGATTAAGAAAAGAAAAAAAATAAATCAAGAAAGTAGTGTTAATTTTATTAAATTTTCACTCAAAGCTCTGGTCACGAGTGTCATGGAGATAATCCCAGCAACATTACACTTTTTCCTTAGCCATCATCCCCCAGATTCTTCATCACCTCACCCAACACGGAGGAGCTCCATAGCTTTTGCTTATGGCTCTGTTATGTGTGTTTTATTTATCTTCTCCATGAATCAAAATATGTCTTATTTCACTGGCTTATGAATTAAAAATATTAAATTGTAACCATAGATTTTAAGAAACAACTTTTTTCCTTATAATGAAAGCATACAGCCTATGTCGAAGGTGATAATGGAAAATTGTAGGTCTACCTGTAAAACAGAAAAATTCTTTGTTAGAACTTTTTTGTAACTGATATAATGAGAGAGATCTCTGAAAAACTCAAAGTTTGTGGTATGATCTTTCTCCCGCATTAAGTAGCTCAGCTCGCTTTTGTTCCATGTAGACGGTGAGAGACTAACTCCTGCTTCTCTATTTCTGACTTGTGAATTTGATTAAATAAATTACACTGCCAATCTAGCAAGGAGACACTATACAGTGCATTTGCATTACTATTTTGTGTTTTAATAACTAGAGAAAATAAAGTGTTCCATTACTGCCTATTCATATAATTGACAAGGATTATAGGGAATGGAACTAGTCTTTAATCACTGATGGAAATTTATCTCAGGCTTGGCAGGTAAAACTACATGTTTTAGGATGATTTAGCATTGTACTAAAAAAAATAGAGCATGATTCATAAAAAAGCTATGAACCATTTACATAAGGATTTTATTCAGTTTATGAAAGAATAGACCAGTGAATGGTTATTGATATTTTTCAAGTAAAGTGTGTATGATTCATTAAATTCCCTATTCCCTGGTGAACAAGTCCCTGTTCTGTGAAGCACTTTTTGAATAGGTGTCCCATAAAGAAAGAAGAGGTAGGAAAAAAGGATGTCATGCTGCAATGCCTTCTCTTTTTTTTTTTAAAAAAAAAAAGTGCCTAAAAAGGAGATTACATATAGTAACAGATAACTGAACTACCATCTGGACTTTAATAATATGATTTTCACACAGTAGGTAAGAATATATGAATATGTTTTTTTTTTAACATGTAGTAATACAACCTGGCATAGAGATATATACCAGCATATATTTTAAAAAGTAAGACTATGAATCAAGTTTCAATGTTATAGACTCTTCTTACATTGAAAGAAATAGGATATGAAATGCTTTATGAAATACTATTTACTATAAAAGTAATACAGCTTCATGGGACTAAGGAAAAAGTTGTCTCCACTACACTTTAGAAGATAACATAAAGCACTCAGTCTTATGTTTAAAGGTGAACGGAAGCCAGTAATATGGAAAGGTTTGAATAGCTCTTACTGCTCTGCCCTCTTCAAGCTTAAAGGCTTTAGGCAAAGCTTTAAATCATCTAAATCATGGCCTGTTTGTAAAACTGTAAAGAGTGAGAAATGATTTACCCTGGATTACTACAACTTCAGTGTTCAGAACCTCAATTCAGCTTTCCATATATAATATACTAAAAATACTCTCATATGAGCTCATGGGAAGTATTTAGTAGTATAGATTGACTAGTATGCTCTGCTTAGGTCCGTTTTCAACAGCCACAATTTGACATTATCCTCAGAGAGACAGTACTTTCCAAGGTACACTTTTCGATACCTTCAAAGCATACCATTGCACACAATCTTAGCAGGCATAAGATCGAGCTTGTACAAGTCCTCCAGGAGTAAATTTGAGAAATGTTGTGCACCCAAATGCTGCCTCCTTTTTAAAAAATTAAGTACTTATACATACATTAAAACTTTACATTGTATAAGGAAGGCAATTGACTTAAATAATAATTAGGTTATGAGGAAACAGAGCTAAGCAATTATAATTCAAAAGTATTTATATGATGTGGTAAGTAGTTTGAATTAAAAATGTTTCCTAAAGGTTCACATATTTTACCACTTGTTTCCCATTGGTAACACTGCTTAGAGAGGTTATAGAACTTTTGGTGTTGAAGTCTTGCTGGAGGAAATACATCACTGAAGGGGGAGCTTTATGAGTTTGTAGCCTCCCTGCCTCTTCAGAACTCTCACTCTGTGTCTAGTGTGTGCTTGAAATGTGATCTCTCGGCTCTGCTCCAGATGTCATGCTTTCTCCACCACTATAGAAATCTAGTCTTCCTGAATCATAAGTTAAACTTTTCCTTAAATTGCTTTAGATCATGATATTTTATCAAAACAGCAGAAAATAACTAATACAGATGACAAATATCCAGATTAGACCCTAGTAACAAATGGAGCAAGGTATTAAAACATTTGGCATAGAGTGGGCAGATTATGAAAATAGAAGGAATGCACATAATTTGTGGCCAGGAGCAGCTGCAGATTATTCACCATACTCAGAAGATCAACTTAGCTTCATAACAAAGAAGATGCCACGTGGATATAAATAACAAATCAGATAAAGGTGTCTTAAACTTTCTATTCAACTCAGCTAAAACTGAAACCTCAGGCTTTGGATTCACACATGTCCAGGTGATCATATCAGCTATCCTTCTTAATTTCCAGGCTTCCTGAAAAAGAGATAATCTGTGCCCTTCAGATTTCATATACAAAACTGAACAATTGTTCGATTAGGGAGATGCTAAAATCTATTTCCATTACTGTCAAGAAAACAAGAGAAAATTTATTCTGCTTGAGTCATGGGATCTGACATCAGGCAGACTGACCTCTTGGAAAATACAAACACATTTTGATGAACTTGGTGGGAAATGGAAATATACAATAAAATCAGTTCAAAATTAAATTCTGGGAAGAGAGTGTCAGGAGAGGTGATCCTGGTTAAATACCGAGAGCCATTCAACATTTTGAGGAGCATGCACCTGAAAATAATTAAAAGATGTCCCTAGGAGTGTGCTATATAGTGTAGGTTACCAACTTGACACACCTGGGAAGAAGAGACCTCTATCAAGGAATTTCCTCTATCAGACTGACCTGTGGGAATGTCTGTAGACATTTTCTCTCAATTGTTGAGTGATGTTGGAGGGCTGGGAGGGCCCAACCACTGTAGATAGTGCCATCCATGGACAGATGTTCCTGAGTTGTGTAAGAAAGCCAGTTGAGTACAGTCTAGTAGAGCAAGCCTGTTAGTAACATTCTTCCTTGGTCTGTTCTTCAGTTCCTGCCTCCAAGTTCATGCTCCATGTTCCTGCCCGACTTCCCTCAAAGGTGGACTGTGCCATGGAGGTATAAGATGAAGTAAACCCTTTTCTCCCCAAGTTGGATTTCATCAGTGCTATATCATAGTTATAGAAAGCTACTTAGGGCAAGGAGAAATTTAGTTAACATCAGAATTTGTTCCAAAGCATAAATACAAGAATTTTATTCCAAGCAAATAATTGACAACATTTTCTTTTGAAAATGATAATCAAACTTCAAAAAAGTATAATTGAGACAGGGTCTCTCTGTAGTCCCATCTGGCCTAGAACTCCTTGTATAGACCAGGCTGGCCCTAAATGCTGTGATTGGAGGTATGGTCTCTTTCTCTCTCTGTGTGAACTGTGTCAGATTTACTTAGCAATGATGTTTTATTCCATGTTTTCAAGATTTTTGTTTAATGCATCTAGTTGTATTTATGTATGACAACTTTTCCTAAACAATTTAAGAAATAAGGAAAAGAAATGTCTCTAGCAAGGTTTTCTCTCTTTTTTAAGATCCATTATCAAATCTGCTTGCTATTGGGTGAATCATCAAAACCTAATTATGTATTTTTTACATCACAATTCTGTCCAAAAAATCATTGGTTTCTCCAGCATTAGTGGATGGATTGGGTCATACTCATTCCTTGCAGGTTTCATGTTTCCTGAGTTTGCATGAAGTTCTTGGCACTGTACAAGTGCTTTAATTAGACATGTTTTCTCATGGGAAGTCATGATAAAGAAATGCAAAACGCTTTTGGAGTACACGAAGGATAGGGCATTTAAATCTGACAAAGAGTTATAAGGACCAAAGGGATTTCTTAGTAATTGGTTTTCTATTAATAAGAAATGGAATTCTAAAGAAAATGTCATAAATTTTGTCATGGAGTATATAGAGATGCTTTTCCAGAGACAGAAAGTCCTTAAATTCTGGAGAATAACCATGCCTATTTTGTATCTCTCTTAGTCCATATTCTGCTGTTAATATCACAATATAGGTAAGTAATAAGAAAAAAATAAGTTTTGACTCATTGTTCTGACCCAAATTCAAAGGACTATGTATGGCAATGTTTTTTTTTTTTTTTTTTTTTTTTTTTTTTTTTTTTAGGGATTTTTTTGGGAAATTTTTTTTTTTTTTTTTTGTTGGTGGTGGTTGTTGTTGGCAGAGTCCAGAGACAGCACAGGGTGTCATAGGATGAAAGATATGCCAAAATTGGCTTTTAGAGTAGACCCATTGCCAAGATAATCGATTAACCCTTTAAACCATTAATTCTGAATTAAATGAGCGGGTTATCCATTCATAAGGGCAAAGCCCCAGTCCTATCTTCAAAGTCCACTTGTTTCTACCTTTACCATTATCTCCATGTTCTACATCACTGATCACTTAAAATCTCTCCCATTGTTCTCAGCCTATACAGTTATCTAGAAAAAGTAGATTTTTTAAAAATTTACAAAGTGTCTAAACGAATAGCTTTAAAAGTATGTTGTTCACGATCGTTCAATTGATTTAGTAAGCTAGATAAAACTGAGGGAGAATACATACTGATTTAAGGATCACTATACTTTTAGACATCCAATGAGAGAGAGAAAGAGAGAGTTCATACACAATAACTAAACACAGAGTAACCCACTTACCATCTAATAAACTAACACATTGACCCTTCACATCTTTGCATATCTAAAAGGGCATCATCTAACTCTCTTTTTGTAGTCTTTTCTCAAAAGTTTTGTATGACAACCTCAGACACACTTGAATCACATAAAACGAATTACTGCTACTACTGGACCCAGTGTGAATTACCACTCATCATGGATTTGTTTCTTTATACATACTCTGTTTTTTCTCTTAGCAGTTAAGTACGGTTTTACTTATATAATCTTTAACAGACTTTTGTCAGTAATTAATGCATCATCATTCAATTGGTTTACTTTCTTTTTATTTAAACTATTGTTTAGTTGCAATTACAGAACACAAACAGAAATCAAATAATGAAACCAGACAGCAGAAGCACTTATTTTCTCTACTGCCTATTCCAATCTGCACTGATTCCTTCTCTGATTCTAAATGAATTGCTAGGCTGGTCCTTGAAATCATTGTTTTATGTTCCAAAAACCTTTCTTAAGTTTTAGATGTGAAAATAATAGCAAATGAGCAATGTTAAAAATGAATAATCTTAAATCAGTGCAATGAGGAACAATCAAATTTTAAGTTGCTAGTTTCTCACAACTCATGCATCTCTTGATGAGAAGCATGCACAGGGGTGATGAGACATTGTCAACTGCTTCTCTTTGGTTTTTGTCCAGCCTCACCTGATAATGTTTACCGAGGACATGAACTGAAGTAGAGAAGCAGAGAGAGTTAGGAAAGAGAAAGAAATATTCAATATTGGGAATTGGTAGTTGCTCTCCATAGGGTACAAAATTTGTCCAACTGACCCTCCTACATGTACACTTCTGAAAATATGGTGCATGCTCTTCGCTCATCAATGTCATGTAACTTCTGTAAATTGTTTCTTCATCTAACTTCCATAAATCAAGATACAGTTATGAATCAAATGCATACAACTAAAAAAATGCAGCCACAATCAAAACAGGAAGCATTTCCCCTCTGCACTTCATTGGAGTTCATCTTTCTCTGACTCCCTGACCAGAAGAAACCTTCTAAACAGCTGTTTGTCACTAGAGATCATGTGGCATTTCTTAAAATTATGCATTAGTGTTATTTCCTGGAGAGGATCCTGAGCTAGATAAATGGAAAAAGTGAGTTGAGTGGCAGCATTCACTTATTGCTGTCAACTTCCTGATTGTGGAAGCTATGTGACCAGCAGCTTCAAGCCCCTGCTGCTTTGGTTTCCCCACTGTGATGGAATGTCCTCTTGAACTATGAGCAGAGTAAGTTGCTTTTTCAAGGTATTTTATCATATCAACTGAAAAATAACTAAAACAATATATATGTATTCATATACTTACAAGTGTGTATTTGTATATAATGCAATCATGTATTACTTAACAAGGATATACTAAGTTTTTCCACCTCAGTTAATACATTCAAGACAATTACCAATAGGCAAGTCCAGGGGCCCATTTCCCAGATAAATCCAGATTCTGTCAATTTGACATCAGCCACCAAATACATATAAATCTATTATATATGTATGTCTACATACACATGACTGTATTTTCTCTTCCATATTATTTCACAATTGCTGTAGCACTGATTTTGCTCGGATGTTAACAGCTGCTGTGACAGCTGTAATAATTTACTATTGCTTTCTAAAACTTCCACTTTTTTCTTTCTTGCCATGTACCCTTTTGAAACTAGGTGTGTCAAAGTGACTTGCTTTGGACAATAAATAGTGAATAAAATAATTCTATGAAACACTTTAAAAAATTATATATTATTCACTCATATAGAGTGAGATTTATTTATGGTTTTCAGAATCAGTATTGGGTTGTTTGGTTTGGTATTACATTCTCTTTTGTGCTAAGTTGATTTTATTACTGAGTGCATACATTTGTAAATAACCATTAGATTTTCAGTTTTGAGTCACTACAAATAACACTGAAATGGATGTTCATACATCAGTCTTTTTGTGGACATACATGCTCCACTCTTTGAGATAAATATCAATATGTGTAATTGGCAGTTTCATAGTAATAGAATATTTAATTTTGAATAAGATCTCAAACAGTTTTTGTGAGTTCAATTCCTGCATATTATCATTTGGAATCTTCTGTGTTTATTTTTGGAGGAGGTGGACCCTAGTTTTTGTTCTCGATAGATTTGCCTCTACTTTTGGCCAATGTTTTTGAACTTTTTGGAGTGTTGTTGGTTATTTTTGTATATTTTTATTCCAAATGTTTTGTCAGATATATTTGACACAAATATTTCTTCCCATTTTGTGTTGGTCACTTTATTTCCTTAGTGGTTTTTTGTTTTGTTTTGTTTTTTGTCTTTTTTTTTTTTTTTTTTGATGAGAAGTCTAACTTTGAAATTTGTCATGTAATTTTTATGGCTGGTGTGTTCTGTATCTTAATTACCAAGAAAAATCTTTATTTAGTATTTATTACAGTATTTCAGATAATTATTTGAAGGCAAATATTTGCTTTCATGTTACAAGTATGTCTCCTATGTTTTAGCCACTATTTCCATACTTTTAGCTTTTTGTAAGTTCTCCATGTCTGATTAAATTTTGTGTACAGTGGGTGAGAAAAGCTTATGTTTATCTTATTTTCTATGACTACCAAGAAGTTCCAACACTGTTCCAAAGTCTTCCTTTTCCTCTTTGAATTTCACTGAAGGCTTGTTCAAAACATGTTTATGTGTGTTTCACCTATATTATGTAGTTTTGATCACTTACATTTCTGTTAAGCTTTGGAATCAAATATTTTAAGTCCTCTTACATTCTTAAATTTTCAAATATTTAATCTATTTTGGGAATTTGAAAATATAGTTAAGGGAGCAGAAAGGGTTTACTTCACATGTACTATTGCAAACAAAACTCAGACATAATTTGTCAATTCCACAAAGAAATATTTTTGACAATTTGGATCTGATTGTTTGAATATGAAATAATTTAGAAAGAATTAACACATGAAAACAAACAAAAATACACTGAAAACTTGCCCACTTCTTTTTTAACTAGAGTTCTTCTAGATTATGACTTTCAAGGTAAGGCATTGATTCCAATTCAGGTAATTTTTGTCTTTTTTACAATGACCATCCTTTAATTGTTTACAATTTTTAATTAATTTATTTGTTTTATGTGTATATGAGTGTACTGCCTGCATGTCTGTGAGTGCACCCATGTCATGCAATGCTGAAGAGGTCAGAAGAGGGCATCAGATTCCCCTGGAACTGGAGTCAAGGACAGTTCATAGCCACATTATGAGTGCTGGGAATTGAATCCGGGTCCTCTGAAAGAGCAGTCAGTGCTCTTAACCACTGAGCCATCTCTCCAGCCCCAGATGCTTACAATTTTATTTAAAAAGGTATTGTATTAGTCAAGGTTCTCCAAAGAAACAGAACTGGTAGAATGAATATATATATGTATGTATAGAGATTTATCAGCTTAGCTCATAGGATAGGGTCTGAGTAGTCCAACAATGGCTGCACCACACTGGAGAGGCTGGTGCTCTTAACCACTGAGCCATCTCTCCAGCCCCAGATGCTTACAATTTTATTTAAAAAGGTATTGTATTAGTCAAGGTTCTCCAAAGAAACAGAACTGGTAGAATGAATATATATATGTATGTATAGAGATTTATCAGCTTAGCTCATAGGATAGGGTCTGAGTAGTCCAACAATGGCTGCACCACACTGGAGAGGCTGAGAATCCGTAATCGCTAATCGCTCAAGGCAGCAAAAAGCCTAGCATTCTGCTCTGCCTTGGTCTTTTATAAGCACTGCCATCAGAAGGTAAAGCCCACATTTAGGGTGTGTCTTCCGGCTTTAGATGATCCAATCAAGAAGACCTCTTCCATTTCAGTTAATCCCAGATCCAATCAAGTTGACATCCAGGATTAGCCATTACAAGTCCACCTCTTGTCAACTTGACACACAATAGCATCTCTCTATGTCAT
>NW_008356327.1:3344318-3347204 GCF_000622305.1 Nannospalax galili
CTCCACCAGAGCAAGCACCTCTGCAGGTCTTGGCTCTTTCCATGGAGGAATGACCCATACTTTCATCCCTGAAGGGTCTGGACCATTTGTTGTCCTGTCTGGATTGGGTTGTTGCAATTTCCCATTGACCTTAATCACAGGACATGGTAACACCAAAAGTTGCCCTAAGGAATCTCCTGCCTTCCAGATATAATCTTCATTACCTCCATTGTGGAGAACCAGTCCAATTTCCCCTGGTAGTCTGGGTCAATCACCCCTCCTAAAACTGTTATTCCTTTCTTAGCCTGCTGACTTAAGGGCATCAGAAGCCCAAAGTGGCCAGGGGGACATCTTAGCTTCCAGTTCAAAGGGATGTTTGTTGTGTCTCCTGGCAGAAGCACTCCCTCCCTGGAACCAAAACATCCAAGCGAGTAGAGTGCAAAGTCGAGGGTACAGGAAGCAAAAATTTTCATAGAGGGTCACCAGGGGTGATAGTGAGTGGAATCATTCCCACTTCCACCCCTTGATTCCTGGACCCATGAATCCTGGCTATAGGAGACACTGTACGATATTTTGGATGCTGATTCAAAGCATATGCTGCCTTCTTGAGAACCCTGACCGGCCCTCCAGGCTATTGCCACCTAATTGGCATTTTAACTGTGTCTTTAACAGACCATTCCATCGTTCTATCAAGCCAGCTGCTTCAGGATGGTGGGGAACATGGTAAGAACAATGGATTCCATGACCATGGGCCCACTGTCACAGTTCATTGGCTGTGAAGTGAGTTCCCTGGTCAGAAGTGATGCTGTGTGGACTACCATGACGGTGGATAAGGCATTCTGTAAGTCCCTGGATAGTAGTCTTGGCAGAAGCATTACATGCAGGAAAGGCAAATCCTTAACCAGAATAAGTGTCTATTCCTGTAAGAACAAAATGTTGTCTCCTCCAAGATGGAAGTGGTCCAGTGTAGTAAACCTGCCACCAGGTTACAGGTTGGTCGCCACGGGGAACAGTGTCATATCGGGGGCACAGTGTTGGTCTCTGCTATTGGCAGATCTGGCACTCAGCAGCAGCTGTAGCCAGGTCAGCTTTTGTGAGTGGGAGTCCATGCTGTCGAGCCCATGCATAGACTCCATCTCAGCCACCATGCCCACTTTGTTCCTGGGCCCATTGAGCAATAACAGGGATAGATGAAGAAAGAGGCTGACAGTCCACAGAGCGAGTCATGCGATCTACTTGATTATTAAACTCATCTTCTGTTGAAGCCACCTTTTGATAAGCATTTACATGAGACACAAGTGTGTTCACATCCTTTGCTCATTTGGAGAGATCTATCCACATACTTCTTCCCTAAATGTCTTTCTCACCAATTTTTCAATCATGCTCCTTCCAAGTCCCAGACCATCAAGCCAAACCATTGGCTACAGCCCATGAATCAGTATATAATCGAACTTCTGTCCATTTCTCCTTCCAAGCAAAATGCACAATCATGTGCACTGCCCGAAGTTCTGCCCACTGGGAAGACTTTCCCTCCCAGGTGTCCTTCAGGGTTATTCCAGAAATTGGCTGTAATGCTGCAGCTGTCCACTTCTGAGTGGTGCCTGCATAGCATGCAGAGCCATCTGTAAACCAAGCCCTAGTCTTCTCTACCTCAGTCAACTGATCACAGAGCACACCCCATGAAATCATAGGTGCATGCTTGAGAACAGGAGGCATCGTAACAGGAGTAGGAACCATAGGCATTTGGTCAACTTCTTCATGTAACTTGCTTGTGCCGTCTGGGCCTGCTCGAACCCGATCACATATATACCACTTCCATTTGATAATGGATTGTTGCTGTGCACAGCCTACATTATGGCTTGGGGGGTCAGATAACACCCAGCTCTTGATGGGCAGCTCCAGTCTCATGGTGACTTGGTGGCCCATTGTCAAGCGTTCAGTTTCCACTAAGGCCCAATAGTAGGCTAAGAGCTGCCTTTCAAAGGGAGAATAGTTGTCCGCAGATGAAGGGAAAGCTTTACTCCAAAATCCCAATGGCCTCCACTGTGATTCCCCTATGGGGGCCTGCCAGAGACTCCAAACAGCACCTTTATCTGCCACTGATACCTCAAGCACCATCGGGTCTGCTGGATCATATGGCCCAAGGGGCAGAGCAGCTTGGACAGCAGCCTGGACCTGTTGAAGTGCCCTTTCCTGTTCCAGGCCCCACTCAAAGGTAGCTGCCTTCCAAGTCACTTGATATATGGGTCGTAGTAATACACCCAGAGGAGGAATGTGCTGCCTCCAGAATCCAAACAGGCCCACCAAGCGTTGTGCTTCTTTCTTAGTGGAGGGAGGGGACAAATGCAACAACTTATTCTTCACCTTAGAAGAAATGTCTCTGCATGCTCCACACCACTGAACTCCTAGAAATTTCACTGAGGTAGAAGGCCCTTGAATTTTGGTTGGATTTATTTCCCATCCTTTCATGCGCATATGCTTAGCCAACAAGTCCAGACTGTCTGCTACCTCCTGCTCACTAGATCCAATCAGCATAACATCATCAACATAGTGGACCAGTGTGATATTTTTTGTGGAAGAGTCAGACAATAAAGATCCCTTTGAACAAAGTTATCGCACAGTGCTGGAGAGTTAATATACCCTTGAGGCAGGACAGTAAAGGTGTACTGTTGGCCTTGCCAGCTGAAAGCAAATTTCTTCTGGTGGTCCTTATGAACTTGTATGGAGAAGAAAGCATTTGCCAAATCAATAGCTGCATTCCAGGTACCAGGAGACATATTAATCTGCTCAAGTAAGGAAATCACATCTGGTACAGAAGCTGTAATTGGAGTCACTACTTGATTAAGTTTTTGATAGTCAACTGTCATTCTAGACCAGAAATTAGTACCAGAGAGTGGGGAACTGCTG
>NW_008356327.1:3347390-3355666 GCF_000622305.1 Nannospalax galili
CAGGTCAGGGAACCAATGTGGGGATTCTGCCAATTCCTTAGTATATCTATCCCCATTATACATTCTGGTACTGAGGAAATAAGCACAGGATGAGTTCGGGGACCCACTGGACCCACTGTCAGTTGGATTTCAGCCAAAACTCCATTTATCACCTGACCTCCATAAGTCCCTACTTTAACTGGAGGGCCACAATGCTTTTTAGAATCTCCTGGAATCAGTGTCAACTCAGAACCAGTATCCAATAGGCTGAGGAATGGCTGATTATTTCCTTTCCCCCAATGTACAGTTACTCTAGTAAAAGGCCACAGGTCCCTCTGGGGAAGGATGGGTGAGAGAACAGCATAACTCTTTGGTACTGTGACAAAGTCCTTCCTCAAGAGCACCCGGCCTTCCCTTCATTCAAGTCATTCTGAGTCTGTAAACTGTCTCAAGTCTGGAAATTGGTTGACTGAGGGAGATTCTCTATTGCTACGATCCAATACTGACTTCCTGTCATTCATCCTAGAGCTTTTCTGCTTATACAGATCAAATAAAAACTTAGTAGGCTTCTTATGTATGTGGTCCCTGGAAACACCATGATTGATTAGCCAGTACCACAGGTCCATTTGAGTCATGCCATTGTAGGTATTGTTTTGCCTTTGCCGCCCATTCTGACAAGTACGCTCACCTTGTCTTTAGTAATTCAATACTGCCACCTGACCCCTACTCCGAGGTCCTCTTACACCTATTATATTTACATTTAATTTATGCAATTGAGCAGAGCATCTCCAACTGTAAGATTCGGCATAAGGAAAAGAACAAAAACAATGCTCTTCAAAAGTTATGGTGTCTCTCTCAGTACTTTCCATCTTATAAAAATCAGTAAAAGGCATGTCCTCTGGGCCCTCCCATTGTGGAGGATTCAGTCGTGCACTTCGAATTCACTCGAGCATACCAATTTGCCTGAGCCTTACAATCGCTTCATCAATCCTAAGCCAAGTGATATCAGGTATCTCTAGCTCTCTGTCAGTAGGCCATCTTTTAATAAATACCTTATCCAACCAATCAGATAAACTTTTAACACCTTTTTTAACTGCATGAGCTTCCATATTAACCCTGGAAACTCCAGTCAGGGGGCCCATGTCAATAAACTCAGCCTGATCCAATTTTATGTTCCTTCCACCAATATCCCATACCCTCAAAATCCATTCCCAGATATATTTATTAGATTTCTGTTTGAAAGAATTAGCAAATTCACTAAGTTCTTTAGTGGTGTAGCACACTTCATGGACCACACTTTCTGTCTCTCCTCTAGGGCCCTGCTTAGCTTTGAGTCTGGTTATAGGTCTAGAGGCAACAATAACTGGGCCCTGAGGGACAGCAGTTTAGTCTTGCTGAATGGGATTAGCTTCCTCAATAGGATTAGTTGCCTCAGGCAAGGGTGGGGAAGGTGGGTCTGCTGAGGGTGGGGCAATTAGTTCATCAGGTGAATCAAATTCCCCAGCATCTGAGGATTCTAAATCCTCAGCCCCCTCAGGGTTCTCCCAAACTTCTCCATCCCAAGTGTCAGGATTCCAATCTTTTCCTACCAATGCCCACACCTTTACTGCTGACACCCTTCAAGGCTGGGAATTAAATTTACATAGTAGGTCAGCCAAACGTAAAATAAGGGCTCCAGCTTGATTTTCTGCAGCTTTAGCTCTCTTGCTGCTGGAGAGAAGATTCCCTTCCAGGGCATACTTGGAAACATTTAAAATGTTGATTCGAATATGGAGCTTGCCAATTTTATCATTAAGCTCATTGTTTATCTTCATCACTTTATCCAGAGATGCTAGAAGTAACCAGCCAGTATCATTATTTTTCTTATTTTTCCACAAATTGTCAAATGTTTTATGTATAGAGTCACTAAATTTGTTACTCTTAAAAATAGGTGATTCAAATGTGTCAATCTCCATAATTGTTTCAAATAGTCTACACCATGGATTTTCAGTGCTCTCCATGCTACCTGGAGACTCTGGGTTGGAGAGCCTTCTCAAAATACCAACAAGCCCATTAAAGAAATTCATTCTTTAATTCTTTTTCTCTAGAACCACTCCTGGTACCACACTCTATATTAGTCAGTGTTCTCCAAAGAAACAGAACCAGTAGAATGAATATGTATAGAGATTTATCAGCTTAGCTCACTGGATAGGGTCTGCGTAGTCCAACAATGGCTGCACCACACTGGAGAGGCTGAGAATCCATAGTTACTCAGTCCACAAGCTCCATGTCTCAGTAGTCCCAATCTGGCACTGAAGGTCTGAGAAATTCCAAAAGATCAGCTCATCTTCAGTCTACAGTAGCAAGATGAACTCACCAGTGCGAGAGAAGGCAAGCAGCAAAAAGCCTAGTGTTCTGCTCTGCCTTGGTCTTTTATACTGGCTGCCATCAGAAGGTAACACCCACCTTTAGGGTGTGTCTTCTGGCTTGAGATGATCCAATCAAGAAGATCTTTTTCATTTCAGTTAATCCCAGATCCAATCAAGTTGTCACCCAGGATTAGCCATCACAGGTATGATAAAATGCTACAGATCAAAGAAAGGTAAATTTCATTCCTCTTATTTTAAAGTTTCTATCAAAATAACACAGACTTCTATTACTTTTATTTCAGTATGTATAAAAATTAGCATTTTTTCTTTTCTTCTGAAAATGAGGCAAATTTCTTATTTAATTTTTTACTACTGCAACAATGTTGAATAACCAGAGTGAACTCTTTGATCATGAGTTTTCATCCATATATATCTTTTGTACTTAGTTTACTATTTTAAAGAAATTCCATAAATACATTCATGTGAAATATTTATGTATTGCTGCATTGTTAGCAATGTCCTTTCTATTTTATTTTTGGTATATGCTTTTTTAAACTTTTCTGTTGATAAAAAAATGTTTGCCCCATAACACTCAGTGAGGAATCGAGCCTCATGAGCCCCTTCTCCAGGCCAACATCTTTTTATCACAGCTACAGTAAATTTATGAGTGTGTTAGCCATCACATGTCCAGAAGACACTGTTTATCAGCACTTGCCACCAACCTCTGTCCTGCTCTTAAGATTTTTGGCCCCTCTTCTAAAATGTTAAGCCTTAAGGTTGGTGAGATTTTCCATTTTTCCCTTTGCAAGTTCTAAGATTGATGGCATTTCTTTCTTCTATGAATGTTTAATATTCATCTGGTTTTTTATTATTTATTAATATTCATCATTTATTATTCATTTTTACTTATGTAGTTTTCCATTTTTGCCAGTGATGACATTTCATTTTAAATATTTTGGCCTGTATATACTTGTATTATTCTATCATTAACACTTTAAAAATTTTAAATCTGTAGTAGCAACTCTTCTTTCAATGCTAATATTATTTATTTTTATTAGCTTTTTCCTTTCACCATTATACTTGTTTTACAGTTATATCCTCTTATAAGTACTCAGTTCTTCACAATATTCATTTTCTTTGTATCCTTTTGTGTTATATTGAAATCTGTTTTTAAACATTTTATTATAGCTACTTTGACTCTATTTTGACTCTAGTGTTTATTAATTAATTAATTAATTAATTAATTTATATTAGTATTATGCCTGCATGTATGTAAATGTACCCAGGTTATGTGGTGGCAGTGGAGGCCAGAAGGGGGCATCAGATTCCTTGGAACTGGAGTTATGGGAGGTTGTCAGATGTCATGTGAGTGCTGGGATTCAAACCTGGGCTTTCTAAAGAGCAACTAGTGCCCTTCGATGCTGAACCATCTCTCCAGACCCTAATATTTGTTTTGTAAGCTACTTAAGTTAATGTTTCTGTTATTGATTTCAGAATTTTAAAAAATATAATGACTTTAAACTATGAATTTCTACCTGAACACTGCCTGATTTTCAGGTCACAAATTTCAACTTTTTATTATAATTTAGTTTTCATTATTTTATATTTTCCCTGAGATTTAAAAAAAAACTCTTGTATTATTTAAAATTATATTTTGGAGCCTACATTTTTATATTTGTTCATTTATATATGTGGGAATCTGTGTATCAATCATGAATAGGGAAAACGACAAGGGAAAACAGCTTTTATAGGAGATGAAAAAGGAAAAAGTATTATAGAATATGTGTGATGACAAAATGGAATAAGAGCAACTGAGATGAGGAAGAAGACCAGCAAGAGAGGTGCAGGATTTTATATACAACCTTTAATGTAAACTATTTTTGTTTAAATAAGTTCATAGGAGTATTTTAATTCCAGAAAGAAGAGCAGAAATACAATGCTTCAGTATAACTGGTCAGCTGAAATTCCACTAGTTTGGAAAAAGTTGTCTAAAAATGGTTTTAAATGAACTATGAATTATTGTCTGCGGTAGGAGCCCTTCAATGGGAAGGTTCTAAGAACATTTCTGAGTCCAAGTCATGTACGCATCATGGTGGACAATTTCCCATATGCCAAAATGTCTTTTACATTACTGTACTTTAAACATAGTCAATCTTATTGTATTCTTAGTACTTATTTCTACTCTGTCTTACCAGTTTATTTATTTTATGTAATTTGTTTCTCTCTTTGGAATGTGATTGTCATAATACAGAGCTCCTTTTGATCCTGTCCTTCGTGTTCTCCGTGTTTATAACATTACCTGCATTCAGAAAGAACTCCAAACCTGTGTGAATTAATCTACGTGAAGAATATTTCAATAGTATTCTCAAATTTTCCATTATACACAAACATAGTGGGGTCACATTTAGATAGATACCTCTTTTACTCTCTAAGCAGTTCCCTCAAGTTTTTGCTGTGTTTTTCTCCCCCTGACATATATCCCCCTTTTATTATAATATGTATATAACCCTTCATTTATATATCTTTTGATGTATAATTTTATTGAGTTTTGTGCATTTCGTATAATAGATCTTAATTAAATTTAGTGCGTTTCTCCTATCCACTGAATTTCATGTATTATGTAAAATTTGTTAAGGCCTAGCCAGTCAAGCCTTTGTTCCCAGATATCCCTTTGTGCAAGTTCATCCACTCAAGCCTAACTAGAGTCACACCCTTAAAAATATCAACCCTCCCTCACCCAACAGTAATCAGTTGTCAATAATTCGTTGGCTAAGATTGGGGCTTGCAACAGATGGAGGCTTGCAGAATTCCACACCCTTTCAGACACAGAGAATATACATGTGAGAAATGTTCAGCTTTGAGTGACACTTCTGTAGTGAAACTTCTACATCTAAGCCTCATGGAACATAGCAGAAGAGAGGTTGGAGAGAATTAATACACCATTCAATTCTCACCAGTGAAGCTTCCTCATACAACAAAGATTTAACTGTTAATACATTGAAGTCTAGGTGCATTTTTCTATCCAATGAAGAGTGTATAACAAAGAGATAGCAGGCAAGACGGGAGAGATAAATGAGAGCAAAAGCCCGTGTGCCTGTACCAATGCATTTGCCCACTTCTAAGAAATGTAGAAGTGCTTTTTTGACATTTTGTGGTGCAAGCATTGACCCTAACTAAGGTCTTGAACATGCAAGGTAAGCAGCAGTCACTGAGCTATAAACGCAGCTCAACAGATAGAAGTCCATTTTAAAAGACCTAGAAGGCTAAGAGGAGGAAATACTCATAGTACCAATAGCAACTTACTTCTCTGATAAATGTAACATTTAAAATTTCCAATGTGTACCAATTTTACAATTTTTAGATAATATTGATCTTTTACCTTAATCCTGGAGGTTTCACTTAAACATGCATTTTGGGGAAGGGAATAAAATTTACTCACTTGAGTTTCCTCTAAGAAAATTATTACATCCTAAAACCTGTTCTGAATTCTGTCACTGCCCATGTTCGTGTTGTTGTTTTTTTTAAATGCTATATAGAAATCTAAGTTCTTCCAACCCAAGGGGGAAATCATTTAGAGGGCACAGTAGAACACAGGTGACATGAGAAGGGTTGGGATAAAGTTTTATGTAAGAACAGGGGGATTGAGTAGAGAGGATGTAGGGCTAGTTTGGCCAAAAATAAGGGATATATGCAAAAGCCTTCTATATAAGAATTAAGTATTAATGAAAGTGACTTGAAAGGGTTGATAATGTTGTGCCTAGAAGACATGGGTTACTAAATGAAACTCTGTCAGGCATGAGGTAGCTCCCTACAGATTATTGGTCAGGAAGGCCCCAGAGGAACCTAAAACAATACCAGCTATTTCAACTGCTCTTGGTTTTCCAACATAAGGAGATGGTAAGACCCTTTTGCTCAAAACACCACTCATGGTGCAGGACATAGAGAAATCTACTTGTAGTGACCAGTAATGTCTCTCCCTGGGATTGGCTAGCTTTCACAGTGACAAATGGTGCCTCATGGGTTTCAGTGGGATAAACTCATTAATAGTTTTACCCAGAACTCGTCCCTGCATGCTTCAATACCATCCTTCTTGACAAGATGTGATATGCCACTGGTATGATAGTGGCATGATGGTTATGGGAGTAATCTACCATCTTCTGACTGGATATGAGGCCTGCTCCACAGAAGGGATTTCATTTCTTTTACTGAAATCTTGGTCAAAAGCTCATGGCTGGGGATGTCATAAGCCTTACAGTGGGGAAATCTAATATTTTAATTTTGTCAAATGGTCATGCTGTCAAACTGAATTCTAAATTTTTATATTTATATCCAGACACTGTGCTGTTCTCAACTGTGTAAAAAATTTTTTTTTCAGTAGTTAGAGGCTAATGTAAAGGTAGCCTGAGGGCTCAACTGTAGTTGGCTTATCTGTATCAACCGCTCAGTATCCAAGACTCAGGGGACAATGTGGAAGAAGTAGTAGAAATAATGGAACAGCTACCAGATGTGGAGGAAATCTGCTAAATGCTGACTTCTGAACATGGCTTCACTAGTGTGGATCAGCTCATAGCAGTTGTCAGTAACTGCACAGGAACCACAAGTTATCAAGTCTTTCAAAATTCCAGCATGGATGAATGAGTGGCCACCAAGGTCCCATCACTATTGGAGTTATAAGCATTTGATGACTGCTGGGGGATCACCGTACTTTGGAGACACGGCTGCTTCTTGGTTTCCATACCCTAATGGATTATCAACTTTCCACATATGAGCAGCACTATTTGGATTCAGGAGGGAAATGGCTTGTGGGGTGGGGGTACCCACATGAACTTGGAGGGTGAGAATCATGGCTAGTTATAATCAATATGCTTTCTACAAATATATGAAACTTTCAAATAATCAAAAATTATTTTAAAGAGTATAAATTAAAACTTAAATATCTAATTCTAAAGAGTTAACTAGCCAAATATATTTTAGCAATTCTTTTAAAAATAATTTTGAATTTTTGTTTATTTGTGTGTGTGTGTGTGTGTGTGTGTGTGTGTGTGCGTGTGTGTGTGTTTGGAAGGGAGGATATGGACTAAGGACACGCCACAATTTTCATATAGATTGCAAATGATAACTTGTGGGAGTCATTTCTCTCCATCATCAGGGGGATTGAATTCAGGCTTGGTGGCAAGCATCTTTATTTGATGAGACATCTCATTGGCCCCTATTTTGCAATTCTTCCTTAAAATGTTTTAATTGTGCCAGGTGAAGTGGCACATGTCTTTAATCCCAGCACTCTGGAGGCAGAGGCAGGTGGATCTCTGTGAGTTCAAGGCCAGCCTGGTCCACATGGTTCCAGGACAGCTGAGGCTACAGGGAGACCCAGTCTCAAAAAGACCAAAAAAAGTTTTAATATTTGATAATTTCATAAATGAGTGTTGTATTTTCATCATTTCTACTCCTTCCACT
The DNA here is from genome assembly GCF_000622305.1 of Nannospalax galili. NCBI lineage: Eukaryota > Metazoa > Chordata > Mammalia > Rodentia > Spalacidae > Nannospalax > Nannospalax galili. The sequence goes on from NW_008356327.1 coordinate 3,355,172, forward strand.
CCCTCCTCTAACTCTTCCCATGTCTTCCTTATTCCTTTAAATACATGACACATTTATTGTTCTTCTTATGTACATGATTTATGGCTGACCACTTGGGACTGGATAACCTATCAAGGAGCTTGTACCTGGAGAAACTAATTCTTCCAATGCCAACAGGCATTGATTGCCTATAGTTATTCACCTAGAAATAAGCTCCTGTGAAATTTCTTACACCCAAATTGTCATGTCAACTCATGTTTTCATTATGTGGGTGTTTATTTTTAAAATTCTTTTTTTAAAAAATATTATTTTTATTTATTTTATGTAAGTGTATTGCCTGCATGTATGTGAGTGCACCCATGTCATGCAATGCCACAGAAGTCAGAGGAGGGCTTCGGATTCCCCTGGAACTGGAGTTAAGGACGGTTCGTAGCTGCCATGTGGGTACTGGGAATCGAACCCGGGTCATCTGCAAGAGCAGCCAGTGCTCTTAACTGCTGAGCCATCTCTCCAGCC
>NW_008356327.1:3356097-3360807 GCF_000622305.1 Nannospalax galili
ATTGACTTAATAATCAATTTATTTTCATTAACATTGATGCTTAGATAAAAGTTTCTACAAATTGAACCTAATTATTCTTTTCTTCTTGACACTTATGTGGACACTGTAATATTTTCCAATTTTTTAAGCTTCTTATGAAGTTTTAAGTAATCATTTCTCTAGCATATTTTCCTTCCAAGTTGTATTTCTATATACCTGTAAGCTTGATTTCAGTTTGTGACTTCATGTGATGTCCCCCATTACTATGTACAGTTTGAGCATGCCTTGATGGTGATAATCACTAGGCCATTTAGTGATGCTCTTGTGAACCTGTGTTTAGGTATGCCCACTTGGGACAGATAACCTCTGAGGGAGTTAGTCCCTCAAGAAAACTGATGCCACATCCCTCAGCAACCATGGATTTTCTAAAGCTCATCAACTTGAGGTGGACCCCCATTGTAGCAGGAGGCCTCCAAAGATGGCACAGACACAGAGCCCTGGGATTCAGCCAGAATTCACTTCACTTCTTGGTCCTCAAATAGTCCACCAAAAGGAGCCCACCCCTCCGTACCCTGCTCATGGGCCCAGTGACTGCGGACAACTGCATGGTGTGGAACAATCAGAAAACGATACGCTGACTAAAGGGACTTAGGGGTGGAGAAAAGGGAAATATAAGGCCTGCCCCCTCCTGCATTAATCGAGCCTGCAGCACCTCGCCTAGTGCTTGCTTCTAGCCGACTCCTGGGGTCTGTGTGTCATGACTTCATGCCTCTTGCCCCCCCCCATCGGCAGGGGACTTGATCCAGGTCAGGGTCTTCACAGCTGGCCTGAGGAGAACCCACAACACCTGGTGCCTGAACAGGGACTCCTGCCCATGGTGTTAGTGACACAGAGAACCTCAGTTCATTCAGTAAGTAGGCCCCTGGATTTGTCTGTTTCTTCGGCTGTTCGAGGGAAAGCGAGTAGCCCCGTCCTCTGTCCCCTCTACCCTGTCTGTCATCTTTATTGTTGGACTAGTTTGTTAGATGACGGAGGCACACTCCACCACACGGTCCCGAAGCCCATGTCGGCACCTCCCCCCTCTCGGCTCGTCCCAGTGAGTTCACATAAGGGCTGATCCACCCCAAACTCAGAGCCCAGGCTTCTGGTCACCCTGTTCCCTGTCCCGGAGACATCGTATGAGCATACAGCTGGAGGTGTCACAGCCTCCAGAAGTCCCTCACTGAGCACAAGACATTTGGATCCGATACACCTTAATGTGGTGGGGCGGTTTACATCTGAGTGGCTCACAGTGCTTCTTTGCTTCCTTTGTGGCCTCTTGGTAGTCACCCTTGTCTTCTACTTTTGCAGCAAATTCCCCTTCGCGAGACCCTCCCACAATGGGCAATTTATCACCACAGTGCAGGGAACCAGGCAGCACTCAAGGTGCTCCTTAAAACCAGAGGGTTGAAAGTGGAACCAAAAGATATCAAACACTTTTGGGATGAAGCCACTAATTTGGGTCCCTGGGTCTCCCCAGAAAAGATGTGGGACCCTGACACATGGATGCGGGTCCTCTTCCTGGCCCGAAAAAGGGAGGTCGGGTCAGGGATTACTCCCCCGACATCGTTCGTTCCGATCCTCCTAGCCATCATTGCTAGCCTTAAATACTCCTCTCCTGAGGAAGTCATCTTGGCCCACAACAAACACTGCCAGGAGCAGTCTAGTCTATATCTGGCTACTACCTCAACCCCGGACCTCCCAGCCCCTCCAGACCCAGAGGTGGACTCCACCTTTGCACCCACCTCCAATAAGGAAGGAGCTCCTTTGCCTATATCTCAGGATACGCTCCTAGAGCTACCATGCTCAGAAATTTCCCTGCCCCATTACCCATGGAAGGAGTTACTCTCCCCCGCAATAACCATCCTGCCCCTTCCCCTGCTACCATGCTCCTCCCTCCTAGGCTGCCCTCCTTAAACCTTCACCCACCTTTATCCACATTTCTGGTTAACATCACCGATGCAGCGCAGCGTCCATGGCTGCCCACCCCACTCACTGACCTCGTTCTTATCTGCAAGGCAGCTGAGCAATCGGGCTCTGACTCCCCATCTTTCTAACAGGTTTTTTGGCAGTGGTCCTTACATTTACAAGCCCACTATGATTGGTATAACTTAGTAAATGTTGGGGACCCCTGCTGTGTAAGGTAGCAGTCTCTCCATGTCCGGATAGCCCACGGGGCTCGGAGTTCATATGCAGAGACTCCTTTTATCAGCAGGGCGCCTTCCTACTCTCTTCTTGACTCACCTTTTGAAGTGGCCACCACAGATGCCCTACCAAAAACATGGCCTCTGGCATAGGAACTGCCAGGTTTTCCTGTGTGATAATCAGACAATGTCTATCAGCCTGGCAGGAGCCCATCACCACATGTAAATAGGGCATCCTAAAAGCACCTATCCATTAAGGCTTTTGCCACTGCCGCCCTATGTAAATGAAGCATTCCAGGAGCACCTATCAGCTAAGGCTTTTTCTACTGTCTCCACACTATAAATAATCCTAGTTTTACCCCAATAAAGTTGGAGCTGAATCACTGAGATCAGAGCTGAGTCACTTGTCTGAAGCTGTAACACTAAATCCTGTGATCCAGGCTCCCCGGGGGGGGGCTTTCCTTCCGTCATTGACTCACGAAGACCCTGCTTTCGCTGTTTCTCGCACCTCCCCTCATGATCTGGTGGCCAATGGGTGGGTCTCGAACTTGGAGTGCATGGTGGAAATTGAAACAGAACCCGACCGGGCAGCTGACAGTGGTCCTAGAGCCGCCAGCTCCGGTAGCAGAGACCCTCAGCAACGTGGTGAGCAAAACCCGTGCACCCCAGTGGCAGAGAGCCAGGGGCCCAAAGAGCAGATGCGGCCTGCGGGACCCGCCGCACTCCAGTGACGTGTGGGAGACTGGCGCCACGCCCAGCAGCTGGCGCCCCAAGATCCCCGCACGCCCATACAGCAGCACGGCTGACAAAGACCAAGTTTATTCTGTAGGGGGCAATTATTACTCTAGCGTAGGCTGTACACATTTCTCTCCTACAAGAAAGTGTACTGAAGGCGAAAAGTGTTGGCCTAGCCCAAAGCCTTTTCAGCAACTCAGTGTGTCCACTGACACAGAGCTTTGTTAATATAATTTTTTTGAGACTTTAATACATGAGTACTGTATTTACATCATTTCTACTCCTTCTACTTCCTCTTCCAACTCTTCCCATGCTCCTCCACACCCTTTCAATTCTCATCATCTTTGATTATTAGTCACATATTATATATAATACATATTATATAATATACTGAGTCCATTTACTGGTGCTTCTGTGTATGTGTTAAGGGCTAATTGGTTTTGTTATCCTGCCCCCCAGGACATTCAAGTCATAGCTAAAAGCAGTTAGGTGAGAATTTAAATTAACTAGCCCCTGTGGAGCACCTGAAGGCTCAAGGTAGCTCGAGTCAAACAAAAGATTTAAAAGTGACATTTTTTTTTTCTTTCTGTAGTCTAAGGCTTGTAACCTGTCAGAGTGTTCCAATCCTTAGTGTCAGGCTGGCTACAGAAACATTAAACGCTAAGACAACGCTATTTCCTTTTGTAATGAATAATTCGACATCACGCCAGAAAAAACTCCAAATTCGTTCCCTTAAAACCTTACTTAAATCAAGAGGGCTTAAGATCTCCCAAAAAGAAAGCTTAAAATTTTGGAATGAGGTGTATCAATTTGCGCCCTGGATCCTATCAGCAGACATTTCTGATCCAGAGGTCTGGACTAACATTTCATATCTGGCTCGTAAAAAAGAAATCCAGGAAAGACATAATTTTCCCCTTTCCTTTTTCCCCATAATGGCAGCCATCCAGCAATGCTTAGGAAACCCACCTAAGATTGAGGAAAGCTTACAAACAAATCCATATTACAGACATTTAATACTAACCTGCTTCCCCAGGATTGGAGAGACATCTGTAGATCCACCCTCCCCAGTCCATTATTTGTACAATGGGAAGCCTTATTTAGAGATGAATGCCTAATGCAAGCTAAGAGAAATGAAACTCATAATCAGCAGCTGAGACCTCAACCAGGACAGGATCCACCACCTGGATTTATAGATTGGAATTATGACCAGCTTTTTGGCCAGGGTAATTACTCCACAGGAATTCAGCAAGCTGCAATCCCTGCTGGTTGTATAGAGCAGGTTCGCTTATGTGCCCTACAAGCTTGGGATCGCTTAACACCATTGTCCCATGGGCCTGGAGAAACTTCTGCATTAACCTTTCTAAAGCAGAAGCCAACTGAGGCTCTTCCAGATTTTATACTAAGAGTGCAAGACAGTTTAGATAGAAAAACCACAGATCCTGCAGCCAAAGCAATGCTTTTAAACAGCCTTGTCTGGGAAGGGATGACCCCTGAGCACAGACAAGCATGCCAGGGACTAAAAAATGAACATTATGACAAATGGATTGTGGCCACCCACGATAGACTGCCACGTACCAGGCCTCCTCCTTTGCCCAATCCCTTGTAGTTGCAACCCAATCCAACTTAAAATGCCTTAATTGTGGAGGGACCCCTTTGATGGACTCTGGAAAGGACCAGATCCATTGCTAACCACAGGGAGAGGATTTGCTTGTGTTTTCCCACAGAATCAACCAAAGAAAAAAAAAAGAGGCGGAGATGACAGCCAAAGCCCCCCTAGAGCTTCCTTCTCTGTCATCCTCATGGCTGTTTTTAC
>NW_008356327.1:3361885-3388248 GCF_000622305.1 Nannospalax galili
TGTATGTTAATTGTCTATATTTCTCAGTATACTGGTTGAATGATTTCTTAAATTGTCCATTATCGATTTTTTTTTAATTTTTAAATTTTATGTGTATGAGTGTATTGCCTGCATGTGTGTAAGTGTACTCATGTGGTGCAATGCCCATGGAGGCCAGAAGACGGCATCAGATACCCTGTAACTGAAGTTACCTGAAGTTACAGATGGTTGTTTGTTGGGGACCCTTGCTGTTTTGGGTTGTAGTCTTTCCATGTCCAGATAGCCGCATGCCGGCTAGGTGAGAATGGAAGGACTCCCTTTCTCAGTGGGGCGCCTTCCTGCTCTCTTCCTGACTCATCTTTGAAGTGGCCATAACAGATACATGTCATCTGGCATGAAACTGCCAGGTTTTTCCTGTGTGATAATCTGGCAATGTCTGGCAGCCTGGTGGAAGCCCACCACCACATGTAAATGGGGCATCCTACAAAGCACCTATCAACTAAGGCTTTTGCTACTGCCCCCACACTATAAAATATCCTGGTTTCCCCTAATTAATCGGAGCTGAATCACTAAGACCTGGAGCCGAGCTGAGTCACTGAATAAAGGAGCGGTACTGAGCTGAGTTCTGTGTCTTACTGCCTACGATCCAGTCTCTCCGGAGAGGGCTGTCTCTTCATAAACCACGACTCACGGAGACCCTGCTTTCACCGTTTCTCGCACCTCCCTTCGTGACCTAGTGGCCAACGGGTCTCAAACTTAGAGGGAGTGCACGGTGGAAATTGAAACAGAACCCGACCGGGCAGCTGACAGTGGTCCTAGAGCCACCAGCTCCGGCAGCAGAGACCCTCAGCAACGCGGTGCACGAAACCCGTGCACCCCAGAGGCGGAGAGCCAGGGGCCCGAACAGCAGACGCGGCCCACGGGACCCGCGGCACTGCAGCGACATGTGGGAGACCGGCGCCACGCCCAGCAGCTGGTGCTCCACGAAACCCGCACGCCCATAGTAAAGGCAGTCTTAGAACCCTCAGTCTTTTTAAACTGGCGTGCAGCCTATGACAATCAGGCTGAAAATCAGGTACACCTAAATCTCCAATATAGCCTCATCATTACATTGGGCATGCTCACAGGATGCAGACAATATACTGACCCCATCTCCCAATCTACCATTGGCCTCCATGCCTATTTTCAACAAGTTTGTGACTTGGCCATTAAGGCCCTTAAATGTTGCTCACACCCCCACCCCCGTGACCCACAAGTCTTTTCCCGTAATTTGAATCAACAGTCAGGGGAGCTCTTCATGGACTTCCTTACCCATGTCACCGAGGCAGTAGATTGGAGGGTGGAGTCTGGACCCACCCGAGATGCCTATCAAACATGCTATCGCACCTGTCTGAAATGATAACATTCACAAATGGGTACTCGCTACTAGAGACTTAGACCCTAGGGCAGGCCTTATTGAGGCTTTGACTGCCTCCTTGAAGACTCTTTTGTCATAAGGAAAATCTGTCCGCTTTGGTGCAGGAAGGCCTTGGCCACTTTTGTAGCTACTGCCCAAGAGGTACAGCCCTCCTCAAGACTCGCTGCCCCAAGGGTTCCATTGGGCTAAAGACTATAAGTCACAGCCTCAACTAGACTTGGCTCCTTTAAACTCCACCAGGGGTGCCCCTCAGCCCTGCCCACAAGAGGGGAAATGAGAGATATTATGGACTCTCCCAATCCTCAACCACTCCCCACTAATGACCCCTTTCCTACATGGAACTGCCATAGAGGGCCTAGCAGACATAGGGGCTGATGTCACCATTATATCAGAAACTGAATCCCTTAAATTCCCTCATTGGAAATACTGGCCAGGCCTGCCAATAAAAGAGGTTGGCAGCACACAAGGTACCAAGCTGGTCACACATCCAGTATATTGGAAGGGCTTGGATGGGAACCAGGGCACAGTTACCCCCATAGTAGCAGATGTTCCCGGTAACTTATGGGGCCGAGACATCCTAGAGGACATGGGTGTGGTCCTTACCACTGATGACCTCACCTTTTATGATGATATCATGCTCCACAATAACTTGGGACTATCAGGGAAAGGACAACACCTTGCCCAGCACCCCCAATCTTAAAGGCCACTGCCCTCCTGGGATCGACTCAAATCTTGGCCCCCAAGCCGATCCCCATCACCTGGCTCTCTAATGATGCCATTTGTGTGGACCAGTGGCCTATAATACAACCTAAATTATCTTCCCTCAAAAATTTGGTAGCTGAACAATTGAGGCTTGGCCACATCGATCCCTCTCTCAGTAAACATAATATCCCAATATTTGTTATTAAAAAGAAATCAGAGAAATACAGACTCCTCCAAGATCTTAGAGTAGTCAGTGCCTAGATGGACAAGATGGACTCACTAAAAGCAGGCTTACCACACCTTACAGCTATCCCCCCATTCCATCATATTATAGTACAGTAATTAAACTGCTTAACCCTTCCATCTTGCAAAAAACTGTATATACCTTGACGGAGCTCCAAGAACTCTGTGGGACTATAAACTGGCTCAAACAATTTATACCAGTCCCTGGCTTGGAATTCCGGGCCTTGTTCTCCCTGCTGGAAGACCATAATTCACCAACTTCAAGGATCCCTCTCACCCAGTCAGCTAAGGATCTTCCTAATAAGATAGATCATATACTCTGGTCTGCATCACTCTGACGTTATGACCCAGCAGAACCATTTCTGGCCTTAATCCTTTGGACTAAAAATGGTGTCTTGGGGGCACTATGGCAGCAAGTCCCCCTGGTGTGGATCCTCCTGGCTACCTTGGACCTAACTAGGTGACGTACTGCTAGCACACAAATCTCACAATACTTTACAGGTTGCAATATCCAATCTGCTTGCCGATTTAGAATGTCTAGGTCTCCACATTGCACAAGACAAGTTACAATACATCTAACCTTTCAAATTCCTTGGCTACCATATAGATACTGTAATTAAACCGCTTAACCCTTCCATCTTGCAAAAAACTGTATATACCTTGACTTAGCTCCAAGAACTCTGTAGGGACTATAAACTGGCTCAAACAATTTACACCAGCCCCTGACTTGGAATTCCAGGCCTTGTTCTCCCTGCTGGAAGGCCATAATTCACCAACTTCAAGGATCCCTCCCACCCAGTCAGCTAAGGATCTTCTTAATAAGATACATCATATACTCCGGTCTGACTCTGACATCAAGACCAAGCAGAACCATCACTGGCCTTGATCCTCTGGACTAAAAATGGTGTCTTGGAGGCTCTATGGCAGCAAGACCCCCTGGTGTGGACCCACCTGGCTACCTCGGACCTAACTAGGCTTAGCTCTAAGTATGATATTGCCTTCAAGTTAGCAATTAAGGCCCAACAAACAGCCAAGCGCATATTTGGAAAGAAACCTGACAAAATTATACTGCCCTTTCCTCTTAAGCATTCCTAAACATCATGGGCAGACTTCTGTCTTTCCAACTAATGATGTCCAGGTTCATGGGGGAGTTAGATAACCACACACCCCCAGATAAGTGACTGTCCAGCCTGGCATGTTTGGAAATCACCACTCAGCCACACACTTCCTCTGCAAAAACCCCCTACCTTTAGCCACGCTAGCCTTCTCGGATGCCAATAAGTCCCATTATGGCGTTGTCATTCAGTGCATGGGAAAGGATGACACCTGTTACATACAAGCCAACCCCGGCTCTGTCCAGTTGGGGGAGCTCCTGGCCTTGTTAAAAATCTTCCAAGTCTGCCAGACTGAGCTGCTCAATATATTCTCTGACAGCCAGTATGTGGTTCAGGCCCTCAGATGTCTTCCATTTGCTTGGGTAAAAGGCCACAAGGATCCCATCACTAGAATGATTAGAGCTCTCCAGATTATTTTAGATAAAAGACAATGGCCCTGGCACATGTTCCCCATAAGATCACACACCAAGCTCTCCGAGATCTTGGCAAAGGGAAATGACAAAGTAGATAAACTTATTATGTCTGTAGAGGTTCCTCTACTAGAACAAGCCAGAGCCTTACACCAACAATTTCAACTTTCTCCTTGCAGTCTGCACTGCCTTCTACCTGACCTACCCATCTCTCAATGCAAACATCTGAGCAGATCTTGCATTACATGTGCACCACTTGCTCCCTTAAGTCCCCTCAATTGATATGGAGTTAACCCACGTGGTCTCCTAGCCCTCTGGCAAATGGATGTCACCAATTATAACTCCTTTGGTAATCTTAAGTATGTCCATGTCATTGTTGACACCTACTCCTCCTTTCTTTTTGCCATCGGTCAAACCACTGAAAAGGCCTCACACACCATTAAGGCAGTCAAATCAGCAATGCTGGTGATGGGTGTGCCATGGACCCTAAAAACTGATAATGGGCCAGCTTACACCTCTCTACAATTCCAGTCATTCCTGTCAACATGGAAAATTAGCCACTACCTTAGCATTCCTTATAATCCACAGGGACAAGCCATTGTGGAGCAAGCAAATAGGACCCTCAAGGAAACATTACAAAAATTTCTACCACTGAGTCTAAAAGGGACCTGCACCTGACTCTAATTGAAGCTCTATTCAGCATTAATTTCCAGTCCTTCGATGAAAATGGGTTGAGTCTGGCTTACAAACACTGGGCTACCATACCTAAGCCCACACCCCCTCCCACTAGTGAGATGAAAAGACCCATAACATGTCAATGGCAACCGCCTGCCCCCTTGTTAACAAGAGGACGAGGCTATGCTTGTGTGTTTCCTCAGACAGAAACAAAGCCAGTATGGGTTCTAGCGAGAGATGTGACCCCCAGGACCCAGAGACCTAGCTGCTATCTGGATAATTGGTTTGCTCTTCCTCGCCCCTACCACGGCCCATGATCTCTGGGCCTTGGTCCCCTCCCCGCCTATACTCTTGCCCTTATTGCTTCATTCCCCAGCCTACCCCACCCTCTATTCAACTAATTCTATGCTTGGCATCCCCACCATGGACCCAGTTACTTCCTGGGAATCACTCAATGGCTCCTGGCCCCTAAATAACTCTCTATGCTTCACTACCAACAACACATCCCCATGCATTGGGCTGTTCAACCTGACTGTCCAAGACTATGCCGGCAGTGCCTCTAATCTAAAAGCACTGTTTCACCCGTCTTGGATCGTCATTTACCTACTCCTGACAGGCATAATTATTCTTCTCTTTCTACTTCTTAAATGCCTTGTTCTTCATTCCCGTAGTCAGAAAAAATTCAATTACTCGGTGTATCAGGCTCTCAGAGCACTACATGAAGATGATTTCAACCCGCCCTATGCAGCCCGACAGACTTGGCTTGCACAAATGTATGAGGCCTCCTACAGATAATTCTCCACCTTGACTGATCACCCAAGGTGATACCCCTTGGAGGGCTGGTAGTCAATGACAAGTAAGCTCCTGTTGGGCTGAATCAACCTAAGCCAGGACATGGACGTGTATGCCCATGCTCCAATGATGGGTAAGGTTCATGCCAGAATAGGACAACCTAAGACAGGCACAGTCCATGATTCTGGGGTCACCCTGAGGTGGAGCTGCCTACAGGCTCTTGCTGGATAGCCATTTTTAAAGAAAAAGGGTGGAAATGTAGCAGGAGGCCTCCAAAGATGGCGTGGACCGAGAGCCCTGAGATTCAGCGAGAATTCACTTCACTTCTTGGTCTGCAAATAGCCCACCAAAAGGAGCCCATGCCTCTGTACCCTGCTTACGAGCCCAGTGACTGCTGACAGACTGTATGGTGTGGACCAATCAGAAAACGATATGCTGACTAAAAGGACTTCAGGGCAGATAAAAGGGAAATATAAGGCCTGCCCCCTCCTGCATTAAACGAGCCTGCAGCACCTGCCTGGTGCTTGCTTATACCCAACTCCTGGGGTCTATGTGTTGTGACTCCGGGTCTCTTACCCCCCCCATCAGCAGGGGACCCGATCCAGTCAGGGTCTTCACAGCTGGCCTGAGGAGAACCCACAACACCCATCAAATCTTTCCCATCCACCTTGACGTGTCAACTTTTTTTGTTATTATACAGATTTAGACTATCCCAAAACAGAGATTTAATTAGTATAGTTTCACTATCATATTTAGAATGCATTAACTAGCAGCAGGTCTCTTGTCCTGGCTTCTGGATTCTTTCTGGACCCTCTTCTGCAGTATTATGTTAACCTTAGGGGTACAGGCTTCACTGTAATTGTGTGTCTGTGATGGATAGCTTCAGTTGTCTATTTGACACATCTGGGTAGAGGGAACCTCCATTTAGGAATTTCCTCCATTGGATTGGCCTGTGGCCTAGGTTGTTAAGTATTTCCTTGACTGTTGAGTTAATAGAGAGGGTCCAGCCCACTGTGGGAAGTGCCACACCTGGGCAGGTGATCCTGGGTTGTATAAGAATGCAGGCTACCACTCACTGGGCTACTCTGTAGCTCTGATGAAGTGAAATAACACAAACGCAGAAAAGCAAGTGATGTATGTTTTCCCTCATTTTGAGATTATAGCATGAATCCTTTGTATGTGATTATACATCCCACTGTAACACCAGGAGCCAATAAAATGGAAACATGGAGGTAAAGGAAAAGAAAGAACCCCAAAGAGGGAGATAGTAAGGAACAGTTGTTACCAGGGGGAAGGGGTGGAAAGTGGGAGTGTTAGATTGGGAGGAGATAGAGGACATGCAGGGAGCCATGGTGGGGGAGGAGGAAACTCAGGAAAAGGGGAATGGAAAGAGGCAGGTGTTATTGTGGAGGGGGTGAGAACAATGGGGGCACTTGGACTAGGAAGGGAGGTCTGATGGGGGTGGAAGAGTGAGTAATGAATGGATCTCGGGGGCTAGGGAAGCCAGAGGAAAATGTATTGCCTCCAAAACCTCTTGAGAAATGCACATACAGTGTCTGAACATTAGTGCATATGTATACCTAAGGGCTGTATGTCAAGGAAGTGCCAGAGAGAGAGAGAGAGAGAGAGAGAGAGAGAGAGAGAACCTCTCTAGTGGTTGAGAGAGTCCCAAAATAACATAAGCTATTGCCAGAGCTCTTGTTCATCTCCAAAAACTCAAAGAAAAGAAAAGACATGCTTCTGGATACAGGACTTGAAACAATGCAGCAGGAACTAACCTCTAAGCCCTTTAACCGGTTTGGCTATCATGATGATGGAAGATGATATGTAAACTTCCAAGGGCCAAAAACAATCAATGGTCCAACTCCAACTCAGTCCTAAAGCCTTGTAGAATCATAACAACTGGCACAGCAAACTAATATTGGTGCACTAGTGGCACTGTTGTCTGGGGAGTAATCAATGGCTACGTGATTGAACTTAAAGCTCTCTCAGTGGGAGTGAACTCATGGGTGGTACTATAAACACTGCAAAAATTCACATGGCTGGAGAGGACATAGATCACAGAGAAAATTCCATTTCTGTCATATCTCTAGACAAATGAAATTTCTTACCATATGTTAAATATGAATCCTTATATTTACAGACAAGTGTTCCATACACCACTCCTTAAAGAAGTTTCTTTTTGCAACAGATGAAGGCTATGGCAGAATCCCATAACTGGTCGCTCACAGAGACTAAACATCTGAGAGATTCCAGGTCTAGGTGACATATCTACAGTTGAATCTTTACACCTAAGGCTCATGGAAGATAGTGCAATAGGTGATAGGGAGAAAACTGAAGCATCCCTCAATCTCACCAGTAAAGCTTCTTTATACAACAGAGTGCAATGCACACAGAAGTGCACAGCTGGCCAAATTTTAAAGAATAAGAGACTGCAGATTTTGTGTTCGTGGCTAGGACTCCTATATTAGACCTCACCCACACAGGGCTCAGGGGTCATTGTGAAATATTATAAGAACCAGGGTTGATTCATGGCCATAGGGAAGCAGAGGCTGGCTTTCAGGTCACTGGAGGCTTGCTCCTGTGAACATGTGGCAATGGTGACATCAAGGACAGGATCCATGCCAACTCAATCAGACAAGGGCCCAGAGTGGAGCAAGGGAAATGGGTGGTGGCAGATTGGCCCTAGTCTGGGAACTGTTGGAGACTAATTACTACTGGGTGAAGGAGAATAGACCGTACTTGCAATCTCTAGAAAGAGGTGTTGAGGCTTGAACTTAGGTCCTCTGGCTTGTTCAGCAAGCATCTTACTACCTATTTAGTTTCCTAGCTTTAGATTTCATTTTGTAGTTGCCAGCTGACTTTTAAATATAAATAACTTTAATAAATTCCATGTACTTGATTTGTACAGATTTTCTTGATGACTATGATTTTTTTCTGTAATATAATATCATTATGCTCCAGGGGAAGTAGCATTTTCATGTTCTTTATCTTTTGGTTATATAATGCTTTTAGACAATTGTTAAGTTTCTCAGTAGGAAAGGTATTTCACCGCCTCTAAAACACTTGTAGTTTTCCATTCTTTTTATCAATTTTTCTCTAGTATCTTCAATCTATTCTTTCTGAATACTTCTAAAGAAATCTTATTCATGTATTTCTTCTGTGGAAAGACACAGTCCTGTCTATTGACTTCTATTCACAGCAAGTCAATTTTTAAAGCAAATGACACAATTTATAATGTATACCTTTCAATACTCTCCTCCATTCCACATTTGCCTGTGAATTAAACCACTGTAATTTTATGGTTAATTTTACAAACTAGGAATACCCTTGAAAGATAGATTATGTTGGCCTGACTTCTAAAATAAGGCTTCTTAGGCCATTCAAAACTGAAAAAACAAATTATATACATTCACATATACACATGCGCATAGATAGATGTAATCCACTGGCTGCAGTGCTACCTAGGTCAATGATCCAAATACTAAGTTTCTAATAATAATCAGATAAATTGTTAAAATAAAAGATGATGATGTTTTCTAGTCTACATTTCTCATAATAGAATAAGTATCCCATTTGTATTGTAATAAAAATGATGAAAGTTACATATTAATGAGGACATTCTAGTGTTTCTTTAAATTTTCCCATAGTTCACTATTTTAATTTCCAAAATATCCAAATGGGGTTCCGTGTTCCCTCAGCCTCTTTCTATCTCTGAATATGGGTCATTTATTTGACAATTAGCCTATGTATGTGTAAATCAGAGCTGTCAGCAATGCTCAAGAAATTGTACAATTTTAAGGAACGTATTGTTCCATTTGTGGATCCCAAAGGATTATTTGTCAAAAAATCCTTTTGAGCCATCTGTCAGTCGTTTATCAGTGAGAACCACAGAATTATATTACATATGTAGGTACAAACAGACTAGAAAGACAGGCAGCCCAATGTTTTTCTGCAGGTATGTATTAGGAAATGGTGAGACAATAATGTAATATTACCACTGAATAGTTTCTTTGTTTTTTAGCTCTAACAATTTTTAATGATTTTAGACTTCCTAATCGAAATTTTTATATATAGTACATTTACATCAAAATAATTTTCTAGTCCCTATATTTTCTACTTTTGAGAGTGATGTGTAAAACATTGGGATAAGTGTTGAAAAGTTTTTTAGAGAAAAAGGAAATAAAACAACAGTGCCATTGAGTTATGTTAGAGTAACCTAAAGTATAATTTACAAGTTTTTTTTTTTTACAAAGAAGACAGAAATTAGACCAGGAAAGACCTATTTTTATTTGTTTTTGTGTGCCATTTCATTTATCCTCCAGAAAAATCTCTCTTTCAGAAGAGGAACAATCACTTAATACTAGTCAAATCCATCAGACCCTGAAGGAATTGACATTCTAATGACCTGACAGGTTACAATGCATGTCTAGCTACAATCAATTGTGTTCTGAGCTGGCCCTGAGTTTCCACATGAGCAGCAAAGCACTGGGATGGGATCTGTCTGGATCATTATGAGGTTGTAAGAAACAGAAATGAACATTATATACAGATTTTTTTTTTATGGTAAGCCATGTGACCTGCTTTGTTACTTTGGTAAAATGTAAGTAAATTATAGCATAACCATTTATTTTGGAGTTTTAAAGGATAAAGAAAATATTTGTTTTTTCCTTAATTCTTTTAATTTTAGAAATTTTATTCTGTTGCTTTTTTAAAAAGTTCATTAATTCTTTGAAATTTATGTACAATGTATTTTTGATCATGCAAAGAAAACTGACTTTCCCTCTCCCAACAGCTCTCATTTATTAATAGCTCCTCAGCCAGAGTGGGACTTCATGCTCACCTCACTACTCCATGATTTTTTTATTTTTATTTTTTTTCTTTTTGAGACAGGGTCTCTTTGTAGCCCCAGCTGTCCTGGAACTCACTATGTATACCAGACTGGCCTCGAACTCACAAAGGTCGGCCTGTTTCTGCCTCCCGAGTGCTGGGATTAAAGGCATGAGTCACCACGCCCCGCCATGATGGGATTTTTAAAGGATATTTTATTCATTATTTTTATGTTTGTGAGTATATTGCCTACATATATGTCAGTGCACCTGTGTCATGCAATGTCTGCAGTGGTCAAAAGAGGGTATCAGATCACCTGGAATTAGAGTTAGAGGTGATTGTAAATCACCACGTGGGTGCTGGGAGGAAAACCCAGGCCCTCTTAACCTTTGAATCATCTCTCCAGTCCCCATGACGGGATTTTTGTCTGTATTGATTTTACACAGATTTTGTGCATGTTGTTACAAGCACTGTGAGTTCATGTGCGCTACTGCCCTGTCATGTCCAAAAGAACCACTGTTTCATTGTTGTTAATCACTGCCTCTGACTGTTACAAGCTTTCCTCTCCCTTTTCCATAATAATCCTTAAACTTTGGAAGAAAAGAGTGTGCTCTAGATGTCATTACATAGGACTGAGTACACTGCAGTCTCGAATTCTCTGCATATTGACCAATATTGGGTCTTTATGTTGATCAGCATCTACTGCATTTAGAAGCTCCTATTTAGAGGGGTGAAATATGCACTAATCTACGTATAACAATAAGTCATTAGAAGGCAGTTTAATACTATGTGTATTTGTCAGAATAAACGTATTAGGATCTTCTCTAGGTTTATGACCAATCAAACCATGGGGTCTTGGTCCTGATATCAGTGCCAAGTATGGGTTCCAACATGTGATGTTGGCCTTAATTCCAATCAGAAAGTGTTTCGTTATTCCCATAACATTTGTGCCACTATTGCATCAGGGATCATATCGTGAAAGGCTGGTCTTTATTGGAGTTCACAGAATTCACTGTGGGGCAAGCCTCATAATTTCTTTTCTCTTCTCCCCTGGTAGCATGCATAACATCTTCCATCACTATGAAACTAACTAATAAGGATGAAACTTTGAGGTTAGTACTAGTTTGATTTCTCCATGTTCTATGACTCATGTATGAATTGTCTTCAGCAATAAGGCTTTGACCTAATGTTCTGGAGCTTAATCAAGAGCAAAGGCAACATCAGTAAAGTTTGGAGGTTCTGTAGCACTCCCCTGGCCAACAACTGCAAATGAGATGACTCATTCATGTCCAGATTTATCTTGCATCATATGCACAGACTAAAATATTCTGTCCTCTGACTAAAGAACAAATCAATTTGTTGAGCAATTTTGTGGCCCTTTAGACATGAGTAATTATAAGCATAGTTTTATATGACATGGTGTAATCCAAGAGCTCTAAAAGATTATTGTATATGTTATTGTTCTTTTCTCAATTGTTAGTAAAGTGTGTGCAACTACATATGCAACTACGTATGCATTTAGATGTGTGTGAATGTATGTTTGTATTTTTTAAAGATCTACTTTATTTTTAATTATGTGCCTATTGTGTGTGTGTGTGTGTGTGTGTGTGTGTGTGTGCAGGGAATGTGCACATTGTGAGTGTGGGTGACCACAGTGTCAGAAGAGATCATTAGATCTCCTGGAGCTGAAGTAACAGGCAGTTGAACTGCACGACATGGGTGCTGAGAATCAAGCTCTTTTAACTGCTCACACATGTATCCAGCCATTGTTAGTTTTAAACAACAAAAAAGAAACGGTAGATGTGGAAATTATTTACTTAGCATATTTCTTCAGGAGTATCTGAAAGTAAGAACTACTGCTTCAAAGGATCACAGACAACCTCTTTCTTTGTCTTATAATTTCTAAGAAATTGAATGAATATCGTGGGAGGAGAAAGTAACACAATATTCTCTCAATATTTTATTCTATTTGATGAAGATCTTAATGAATAAGGTATCCATATCCATACGGATGTTGATTTATACATATTTTATGTATGAGTTTCAAATAAATAATGTGGTTTTATAATCTTTGATTAACCTGAAATTTAGTTGCAATTTATTAATGCATTTTTATGAAATAAAAATTGATAATTTCTACTACTATCTTCAAATAGCACAGGTTTTGTTTTATTTGAATATAATTCCACCTTAAGGAAAACTTATCTAAAAATATCTGAAATGAACTCTCTATGCAGTATAAGAATATATAATATTTTAAGTAAACAGATTTTGAAAAACAAGAGACACTTGGTAATCTGAATAATCAACCTCGAATAAATATGTCTATGTCCTAATCCTTGAAATACAAAATAAATCTAGTTATTCGGTAAACTAAATCTAAAGAATTAAAGGTTGCTAATGACCTACATCTTAAAAGCCTCTAAGTGAGTAAAGTATAAATGCAAGGGCTACAAAGTGGAAGAGTACCCGGAAGCATGTCAGAGGCATGCCTGAACGGGGATTATTGACTGAAGGAGGAAGGAGCTCAGCAACCAAGGAATGTAAGTGACTTCTTGGAGCTGCAAAGAAGCAGAACAAGTTTGTTCCCCAGAACCTTGATAAATAAACACGGCCCTGCCCACCTACTGCTTTTCACCCTATCAGACATATTTCATATTATGTCCCTAAGAACTGAAAGAATATAAATTTTCATTGGCTTCAGCCATGTTTGTAGTAATTTGATACAACAGCTTCAGCCAACTGATGATTCATTTTCTCAACTGTTGCATAATATAGTCACTAAACATGAATTCTCTGGTAAAATGTGAGTAATTAGTGTAAAATAAGAAAATCTTACAGAAATCTCTTTTTTTTTCTCTTTTGTTCTTTTATTTGGTGTTACTAACACTTAAATACAGATTTTCTGTCTTGAGGCACAAAACATTATATATATACATATACATATGTAGTAGTTTTGGTATTTTGAGACAGATTCTTCCTGTAGTCCCCGCTGGCCTGGAACTCACTATATTTGACGACGCTGTCCTCGATCTCACTCAGATCAAATGCCTTTTCTTGATGAAAATATCTAATCCTAAATTCTGATTCAGTGCTGGTTCCAATGACATTTATTCATCAATAGAAGGGTTTATGTGCTCCTAATCCTCAGCATCATCATCATCAGGTAGCTTGGTTCATGACACATTGCAAAGACAAAACTAAGTCAGGTGGTATGTACATTTTTAACATTTGAATTTACCCCTCCTACCATTTTTCAAAGCCAAAGGGATTGTAAAGATGGATCTCTATAATTAGGATTCAAACTCTAATGCACTGATGAATGGCATGAACACCACCTAGGAGTCTGTTGGAAATTCAACATATCAGAGTCACTGAATCAGCATTTGCATGTTAAAAGGCCCCCAGGTGATTTATTTTCCATTAAACCTTGAAAAGAACCTATGTAGATTTTTCTGAGTGAGCACAGTTACCAGGTAGAATTGTAGTTATAAAGCAACACAACTTTTGATAAAACTTGAAGGCAAATTTGAAATATTGGATGCATGAAAATGTAATTAATGTACACTGTTTAAATTGTGTGAGACTCTGTGAAACATGATTCTGAACATAAATAGTGTTCAGGTAAAAGATAACATACTGAACTTTGCTTTCAATTTAATATTTATCATATCTTGAATAACATTATTGGGAGGAAATATTAGTAAGAATATTATATTATTGGCAATGTCCTGTTTTACATAATTGATTTGAACATACAGCATGGCTTTCAATATCATATATGAATACTTATTTGTTAAAATCCAGGCATATAGTTTTAGTATTTGCAAAAACAGAAACATTAATATTTAAAACCACTGTTTGCCTTTGTCTCTTGCTGATAACTGTTTTCCTTAAAAGCACTACAAAAAAACATTCTGAACAGATGGTGGCTGGTTTCCTCTATCCTGCATCCCCTCACAACTGCCACTGAGCCTCAACATTCATTAATCTTCCATAGACTTCAGTAGCACAGCAACTAAATTACACACATACTCACACTGAGGCCAGCATTTCTGTCAGGCTGAAAATTAAACTGAAGAGCACTGTGCCAAGTCTTTTAACCAAACTTCACTGTAAAGCAGTTAGGAAAAAAAAGAAAAGAAAAAAAAGAACACTTAGCTTAGAGACTGACCCAAGAATGTCCAGTATTAAATGGAAATTTTTAGCTGGCCATTAGATCTTAGACATTCTCTACAGTGTATATCAGAAATTTTGAAATGGAATTAAACTCTCAAAACATCTGATTTGAATTCACATTGACTCAAAACTAATTTAAAAGAAAGCTATTACCTTGGTCTTTGAAACAGAAAAAAACAAAAATATCACAAATAGCAATGCCTATACCAAAATTGTTATCACCTGTTGTTTCAAAGCAGATAAACTTATACCACACGTTTTTTAATAAGTGATACATGTCTTCCCGACCACATGTTTCTGAAAAATTATACGAGCTTATTAAACATTCAAAACTCTCAATATTTTAACACTTTGATTTATAATGCTTTAGCAGATACCTGAAAAGATACACAATGTGCACTTCCTGCAAGTTTTTTTTTTATTAATTTAGTACTTTTTCTTTTTATATCATCTTAAGTCAGGGAAGAGTTGCGTGAGTATCTATACTCAATCTATGCCTTGGTTTAAATTTTACCAGAAATGCATAGTACTACTTATCTTTCCATCTCAAAATTTAAAATTGTCATTTAAGTTATTTGGAAATATGATATGCTATAGACAGTCTTTAATGTATATTTTTGATATCCAGGATATTATTTAATAAGACTACATTCCATATTCAATTTTTTCTTCACTAGCTGTGAAGAGCTAATAATTTCTCTTTGCCTCCTAATTAGAAACTGAACCAGCATCCCACATTGCATTTGGTTGGCATATCTCTATGGTCTCATTCATTCTGAACATAGACTCAATTGCATCTAATGCTTCATCATCTTAACACTTTTGAAGATTTCAGTGAATTATTTCATACAGTGTTCTCAAATACTTTGTGTTTACATTAAAGTTCTAAAGTTTGGAGGGAGGAAAGTCACAGAAGTGATGAAGGATTCTCTTCAGTGTAGCACATGTGACATTGATTCTGTTATGTAGGATTTTTCCAGAATTCCTGAAATGTACAAATAATTCTATGTAGTTAAAGACATAAACATGTGTCATGCCAGGCATGGTGACATACCCATTTAATTCCAGGACTCTGGAAGAAGAGGCATTTGATCTCAATGAAATCAAGACCAGGCTTGTCTGCATAGTGAGTTCTAAGCCATCTGGGACTACAGGGACACTCTGTCTCAAAATACCAAAACTATTATATATGTATGTATATATAATGTTTAGTGCCTCAAGACAGAAAATCTGCATTTAAGAGTCAGTAACAGCAAATAAAAGAGAAAACGAGAAAAAAAGAGTTTTCCATAAGATTTTCTAAATTTACACTAACTACTCTGTATTTAACCAAAGAACCCGTGATCAATGACTATATTATACAACAATTGAGAACATGAATCGTTATCAGTTTACTGATGCTGTGTATCAATTTACTACAAACATGGCTGAAACCAATAAAAATTTATATTCTTTCAGTTCCTAAAGCCATAATATAAAATACGTCTAGTACATGGAAGAAAAATATGACTAACGTTTCAAAACTTCTCTCTTTAAAAACTGATTTTTAGGAAATTTGTGATTCTGATTAGAGGAAGTAAATAATCAAAATTTTAGAAAAAAAGAATGAGAATATATTATGGCCAAAACTTCTGTGCAAGTGAAATGGTTCAGCAGGTAAATACAGTTGCTTTCTAGCCTGATGATCTGAAGTTTAATTGCTGGGATCCATATGGTGAAAGGAGAAAGCCAACTCTGTCATGTCCTCTGACATCCACACATGTCCTGCAGCACACTTGCATGTGAGAGAACACATACACAAAATAAATATATGTAATAAAAATGTTAAATTCCTTGAATATTTTTGAGAAAGCATTGTCAGAGAATGAGTCTGAATATTTAGAATGACAATACATTTTAAAAACTATATTACTAGTTATATAATATTTTTGCAGTTGGTTATAAATTCATTTTTACCATATTATATTGCAATTTAGCAGGAAAAGGGCTTAGTTGGAGCTCTGAATTTCAGTTTTCATGTTAATTTAGATGTTCGTTGGTGATAGAATATTGAATAAATCATATAATCTTATGAAAAATTTTATTCTAATTTCTCTAAATTTAAAGTTCCTTTCAAGGGGCTGGAGAGATGACCCAACAGTCAAGAATACTAACTGCTCTTGCAGAGGACCACGATTGAATTCCTAGCACCCACATGGTGGCTAACAATCATCCACAACTCTAGTGCCAGGGGATCCAATGCCTTCTGAATTTTGTGGGCAGTGCACAACACATGTGGACTTACATGCATGTAGGCAATACACTCACACAAAATTAAAGTAATAAATTATTTTAATTTAAAAATAAAGTGCCTTTCAAAATTACCTTTTGAAATGAGAATTCTTTGAACAACTAAAAATGCAAATAAGCAAAAAATAAAGTCAGCATTTCAAACAATGGTATATTATTGCAGTTAAACAGAGTGTATAGTATTATACAGAAATTTAGATTTGAAATAAAATCCAGTTAATGATTTAACTTTTCCAAAGAGGAGAAAATTATTTTCATAATGTTACATGCTTTGTTTGGTTTCTTTTGGTAAATGGTTGCAGGAAACAATGAAAAACTTTTCTGGTTCAAAAATTAGACATTTACAGTTTCAGTCAATCTACAATTGACTTTCTGTGTCTTCTCTGAACACACACACGCACACACACACACCCCTTGCATTTAAACACTTATTTATGGAGCCCCTCCTTGGTGAATAGATGGCATTTTGTCTTATTCATTATTAGCTTAATCACCTTAAAGAAACCATACATTTTTTACAGGGTACCTGTGTTGGCAAAACTGAGTCAGTGAGATATTCAAGATAATTGCTTTATTCTACTGGGATTTTTGACCTGATTTCCATTTCAGTAAGCCAAAAAATAGTGAAAGTTTGGATCAATAAAACTGCTCTTGTGTATAAGAGAATTTCCAATGAAAATTGCTCCATCAATTTGTAAAACCTAAAACTAAAACTGACCAATATAAAATAATTATCAACTTCTTATATACACATAGTATTAAATAAAAGGAATCAAATAAAACATCTTCCATATCCATTATACACTCATGCAGGACTGTGTTTGCCAAGTTTGTAATGTAAATTGTGTGTAGCAAGAAACATATACTTAATTGAAATCTAAAAACAGGAGATGAGACTAGTTACTTTTTACCTTACATTTTAAATAATAAGATTACTAAATAATAGTTAAATGAAAGGATGCAGAAAGATTCTAAAATCATTAGTAAACAACTGATGATTAAAAACAGCTTTGCCAGCTCATGCTGCCGTAGTCTTTAATATAATCTTAAGGGATAAAGCAAGAACTACTCTCAGCCTTTCCTCAACCTTTCAAAGACTGGCTCATCTTGGAGTAACCCTTAGGAACATGTACATTTGTTGAAAGTCACTCATTATCAGTGATTATATCTGTCCAAAGAGCTAGAACCTGTGAGTGTGTTTTCTTACATGGAAAAATATATTTAAGAATAGGGACCTTGATATAAAAAGATTAATCTGAATTATCAACATGTGTCATATCCAACTCCATAAATATTGAAAAAGACAAAATTAATTCTAGCTATGAACAGAAGAGAGACATTAGATAAGAAACATAACATCCAGTTGCTGATCCTAAGACATGGAAGGCTACACACAAGGAATGGAACTTTGCAGATCACTCAAGGGTGTGAGAAAATTAACCTCCCTGTCTCTTACCTTTTAATTCTGATCATGGAAATTTCAGAGAGCAATGCATTCGTGACAATATTTTGCTATAGCTATAGTTAGATTTGTACTTAACTTTTGTTCTACAGAAAATAAATTTCACAGAAGAGAGGGTTGAAAGATATTAAGAATCAGAGGAGGAGATGTCTGCTGCAAAACAGTATTTGTCTGACATGACAGCATAGTTGCATTGTACACACAAGCTGACAGTGTCAGGAACTGCACACACAAGAAGTTTTAGCATTTTCAGTCTTTGATGGATTTGCATGTCCTCACACCATGTGTATATTATAACCAGATCAGAACATCCTTCAGTATGGGTTTGCTTTTAATGTCTACATTATTAAATTTAGTCATGTACATTTGAGAAAATACCACGAAAGTGATGTTATGCCTCTCCTAACTGTATTTTATGCAGTAAAGTATGATTTGGGTTTATCATTACTGATGAAATTCACTCTGACAACTTGAACAAAATAGTTTCTGCACAGCTTTTTCTAACTGTGAAGTCACTATTTTTTTTCTTTTGGAAAATTACCAGTTCTGTAGAAAGTAACCTGAATTTTATAACTATCAGATTTGTCATTAGACTAAGCATAGAATCTTTGTTTCTTCTTTAAGCCAGGCTTGGAATTGTTATTATGATTGTTCATTTAAATGTCTACATATCTCCATTGGATGCTCCTTTCGCTGCTTTTGAATTGTGACATACATCATCTGAATCCTAGAACACTTTCTTCTCATATTTGGGCTCCAATATCCCACTCTGGGCTGCTTTGGATGGTGGGTCCCTATGGAACTTTTCTCAATGTTATTGATTTTTTGAACTATGCTTTTTCTTCACAAGGCCACCCAACTCATTCTATTGCATGGTGCCTCCTGACTTTACAATTAATAATACAAAGTTAGTAATTTTTCACAGAAGCCTATGATTTAACATTGCAAATATATCAGCTACTACTGCACCCTTTTTCCAGGACACTATTTTATCAGTTGTTAAATATCACAGATAGAAGCCAGATTACTAATTATTTTGTGATTCAAGGGGCTGTCCAAAATTTTGATCACTCATTGCATAGTCAGAATAAGATACCCCACATCCTCTAATATAATGAAAAAATTCAGTTCTAAGAAATTTATAATTTCATTCAGTACAGTTTCATAAGAAAAATGTACTATAGGTTTACTTCATTAATTCACTTGAAATGTGAATGTACAATGTACAAAAAAAACAGTAGAACAAAGAAGCTGAAATAACAAGTATTTTTAAGTCTTAAGTCAGAAAGCTCTTTTTGAAATGTAAACTTTCTTGTTGACTTCAGAAAAATTATACTAATTGTTTCTTATTGGTGAAAAGAGGAAGATTAAATTTCTGTTACTTACAAAAAGCATAACTTTCAGGTCAGAAAAATTTGAATTTGAATATTTTCATGCCAATAATTCTGTGAGTTGATAAATTGTTTCATTTATTTGATTTTCCATTTCTCTATCTAATTAGAGACAGCAAGGACTACCTCAGCCATCTGAAGTAATGTGTAAAAACACCATAACAGTACCTGTCAGGTCCCTTTGGTGTTTGACAATGCTATCAATAATTGGTAAAAGATATTATATGTATAATTAGACTGTGAATCATAAGGTGCTATGTATATTCTAGTTATGTAGCATTTTTTACTATAGCTTTGCTCAGTCATACTTTGAGTTTCTTCTTGCTATTTCCAGAAGTGTAATTTGTAACTGTATTTAAGCCTGTGTTCCCTACTACAACATAAGAAAAGAAATGCCCCTGTGCTCAATAACCTAATATCCACCTATAAGATTGTACTACACTCATTTGTGCTCATCTGTATTGTCTTTCGCTAGAGAGGGCACTTTCCTGAGGCAGTGCCTGACATGATGTTTGGCTCAGGAGTGAGATTTAAACGGTGCTTAAAGAAGGATACAAAATGTATGTGAAATTCACATATATTGATGAAATAGAAATATAGCATCACAATGTAAACCATTGTTATAGTTAGAATATATTGATTATATTGCAAATGCAAAAACTGCTCAATATGCTTTCTATAATTTGCTTGATATGCAAAATTTAAATTCTTATTAGAACTTCAAATAGTTTTGAATATGGTAAGCAACTAACTTCTCATTAAATTAATTTAAACATGCTTTCATTACCAGAAACAAAACCAGAGAGGAAAAGCTAATATTGATTGAAATTTTTATATTCTTGCATCAAATTTTCAAGCAATAAAATCAAATAAAATCGGTGGAAATCATAAATTTGTTTTAAAAGTTTCTTCTCATAATTTTCATACTGACACAGTTCCTTAGTCTGTCTTTAAGACTTTGGGTCTTAAATAGTAGCATTCCCATTCTTTCCCCTCCAATTTCTCTCTCCCCCCCATCACCACTATTACTTACCAATTTTTTATGTTTTTAAATTTTAAACCCACTGAGTCCACTTAATGCTGCCAGTAAGTGTGTGGGTACAAAGGCATCTACTGGATCATGTGTAACCTCTCAGAGGATGCATCTTTAAGGAGACTGACACTCACAGAAACCTTCTGTTTGCAATAGCTCGTCAATTAGGGGTAGAAATACATGTCCACCTACATCTTCCATTATGGAATTTTGGCTGGTTTGGGCTTACATAAGTCTTATGCATGCTGTCACACCTGTTGTGGGTTCATATGTATAACTGTCCTGTTGTGTCTAGACAACAGTTTCACTATGATATTTCACTAACTCTGGCTCTTACAGATTTTTTTTTTGCCTCATTCTCTGCAATGATCCCTGAACCTAAGGATGTCCCACTTAGGGTTAAACACTACACAGTCTCTTATTCTTTATCTGTTGACCAAATGTGGGTTTCTGTGTTAATTGCTATCTACTGAAAGAAGAAGCCTCCCTAGTGAGTACTAAGAAATGCACTAATGTACGGGTATAACAATAGATCAATAGATCATTAGTAACTAACCACATTCTGTTTGGATTTATATAGCACAATCCACAAGATGAAACTGGTACTTGGCACCTTTATCAGGGCTAAGAACCTGTATAAGGTTAGGTAATAGGTCCTAGGGGAGAACCTACTAAAATTATTCTGCTAAATAAACTAAGTATTAAACCTTCTCCTAGTGATTGATTTTATTAATATCTTCAATATTACTAATCTCCAGAATCTTTCTCAAGTTTCCTAGTAGTGTTAGAGTATTATGTTTTCTGTTGTTCTTAAATTTCTCTCCATTAAATTGTACAGAGTCAGATTATGCTTTATGAATTTTTATCATAAAAATAAGTCAAATTTTTCATTTGTTCATTTCTTCCTCCCTTCTTTCCACCTTCCCTCCCTCTCTACAGCACTTCTTTCTGTCTTTCTTTTCAATTTTTAGAGGATTTTCATTTTGAGACAGGTTCATATTTTGTCTCAAATTCATAATCTTCCTCCCCCAGGCTCCTGAGTGCTAGGATTGCTAGTATGCACCGAAATATTCAAGAGTAAATGTCAGATTCTTGATCAAGGCAATCTGATATTGAATAAGGTTGAAGAGACTGCAGTCTTGAGTGTCTGAGTGTTTTAAGTTCCAGAAATATAGCCAAGATAAGAATGAGGGATCAATAGAGTAAGAGACAGATCACTGTGACACATACATAAGGGGCAGCACCACAATGATCTCACAAATACTCTAGACATAACTTGTCTATCATGGCCTCTTCAAATGAACTCTGCTAAGCACTACTAATGTAACAGTGATTTAGAGGCAGCTCTTGATAAAATGCACTAACTCCTCACTTGCCTGTAGATGTTTGATAGTTAACTAAAAGCAGTATAAAAGCTTTCCATCTAAGCCTTCATTTTGTATATGCCTCTTCTCCTACCACAAAGTCAAAGTCAGATTCCAGATCAATTCAACATGTAGACATGTTAATCACCTAAGGAAAAGCCCACAATACAATGCGGATAGTACTGAATTTCCATAGTCTTTATCAACTCACTTCAAGACTGATGACACCAATATTAAGAACAGCTAAGATACTTTGTAGATTCCATGAAAAGTCAGTCTTTGAGGCAGATCACTCCAGGATTGAGTGTCCCTAACCCAAGGCTGGAACAATAATCCTGAAAAGGGACAGACATCTCATATTGGGAACTAGATTGCCCTTCAAATGATGACAACTTTCCTGTAGTCAGTTGGACTTTAAAGAACCAGAAGTGGAACAATCATCATCCAAACCACAATATGACCAAGAGCTAATGACAGAGTGTTTCTATTCACACCATCCTCCATGCTTCTGCCCTCTCATATAAATTAAAAGCTCTTATGGCTGTCCTGGAAGACAGGGTACAGAATGTTATTCCCCTCTTTCCCAGTGTGGCAACACTGAACAATAAAGTTCTTTGTTCATCATCATTTATATTCCTTATTGTACTCTGGAACAGTTGGTAGCAGGGCCTGGTCTGTTGGGATCTGCTCAGTTAAGATTCAAGACACTGAGAGGATTCCTGTAAGAATAAATTTGGAATAAATGATGTTTGAAGAGCATATTAAAGTTAACACTGGGTATTTTAATTCCAATTTTGTTAACCCAATCTATACTATACAATTTGTTAACCCAATGTATACTAATGATACATTGTGATAAAGTCACATTTCTTTTGTGATCCGAAAAATATTTTGACTCCATAAACTACTAACCTATGAAGTCTATTACACAAAGTTAAATTTTAAACTAAGATTTTCCTGACTTCTCTGATATTTCAAACAGTTAGTGAATATTTTCAAATACATTTTAATGTAACAGAATTACTCAGAAGTAGTGTGTTTCATATACATGCACTCATATATATGTACAATTCATTAAATGTATGATTAGGGAAATTATGTAACTTAAAAACTTTTAAGTAAGGACTACTGACATCAAGAGACTTCTATCAAGTACTTGAGAAAGTATATGCATATACATTATAAAAGAGATTAAAAGGAGTTACTTTATAACAGGGGTATAGTGTCACTACTAGATACCATAGGTTAGCAAAATAAAAATCATATGCCAGGAACAGACTCTCTTTTGAAAGCTGTGGACTAAGGGTCCCATAGATAAACAATACTAGCCCTTTCTTTTTCTCTTGGTTACCCATCAGAAATTGATGTTAAGACCCTTTGTTGAAAACACTACATACCAAACAAGGAGAAATAAAGCTGGTACTGACTTCAAAGCTCCATCTCTACTGGATAGTTTTCATAGTGATGGAAAGTGCTGTGCATACCACAAGAAGAGAATATTAATCATCAACCTCACACATCGGTGAATCTTACAAACTAAAACTACTGACTTGGTGACTGGTACATTAGTGGCATGAATTAAAAACCAACCACTTTCTAAATGAATATAAAGTCTGCTTCATAAGATGGAGTTCATTCCTGTCATTGATGTCAGGCTAGGAACCTGGTGTTAGACAGGTCACAGGTGATATGAGAAAGCTTAACACCACTATTCTGCTAAATAGATATAGAATTAAACCAAATCTTAATGATTTATTGTTATACCCATAGAAAAATGTATCTCTCAGCTTTCATCAGAGAAGCTTCTTTATGCAATAAATAGTACCTTGGGAGGCAGAAGTTTGATAGAAGTGGGCTAGGAACCTGGTGTTAGACAGGTCACAGGTGATATGAGAAAGCTTAACACCACTATTCTGCTAAATAGATATAGAATTAAACCAAATCTTAATGATTTATTGTTATACCCATAGAAAAATGTATCTCTCAGCTTTCATCAGAGAAGCTTCTTTATGCAATAAATAGTACCTTGGGAGGCAGAAGTTTGATAGAAGTGTCCTTTTCAGGAATAAGTCATCTCTTACTTTCTACAAGTTGGTTAGTTATGGTTCTCTACTTAATCACCATCTACTATACAATGATGTTTTTCTGCTGAGAGCTGAGAGAAATATATAAACTCAAGATCTGGCAAGACTTAAGAACTCTCTAAGCCTGCCCCCAGTGACACGCTTCCTCCAACATTGCCATACATTCTAAGACATTCCAAAACAGTGCCACCAACTGGGGACAAAATGTCCAAAAATTGGAACCTATGGGGGACATTTTCATTCAAACCAGCAGATTCCACTCCTCAAGCCCCGTAGGCTCATGACCATATAAAATGCAAAATGCACTTAGTCCAAACTTAAAAGTTCCCATAGTCATTACCAGTCTCAATACTCCTCAAAAGTCCACAGTTCGAAGTGTCTTCTGAGACTCAGGGAAGTCACTTAATTGTAAGCTCCTGTAAAATCAAAAGACAAATTATATACTCCCAACATACAGTGGAAACAAATATACATTACCATTCCAAAAGGGAGGAATGGAAGCAGAATGAGGAATACCAAACCAAAACAAGACTGAAAACCAGCAGGGCAAACACTAAATTCAGTATCTCCATGTATGACTTCTAGGACTTTACTTCCAAAGGGCTTAGATGGCTCAGCCTTTCCAGCTTTGCTGTGTGCAACCTCTCTCTCTCTCTCTCTCTCTCTCTCTCTCTCTCTCTCTCTCTCTCTCTCTCTCTCTCTCTCTCTCTCTCTCTCTCTCTCTCTCTGTCTCTCTCTCTCTCTCTCTCTGGCTGGTACCACTCCCTCTGTGCAGGTCATCTTGGCAGATGCATCACAGCTCTGGCATCATGAACGTCTTCTTGGGGCCTCCATTGCCAACAAGGCTTTACTTTCACAGCTTCACGCAGTGGCCTATCAGGGCATTCTTTACGCAGGTGAACCCCTACTGCATACTGCCTGGCCTTGCTGTCTTTCTGAACCAGCAGAGGAAGAACTGATAACCCCTTCACTCTTGCATTTTTCATGCCTCTAAAGCCAGCACCAAGTGTTCTACAATTTTAGTGAAAATGTTTATCAAATCTAAACATATTCTGATGGAGTCTATAGGGTTTTTAAATAAAGACTTGCATCATCTGAGAATGAGAATAATTTGACTCACCCACTCCTGTTTGTTTCTCTCTTGTATCTTACTTTTGCTTTGTTGCTCTAGCTAAGACTTTTAAGTACTATATTGAATAAAAGTGGATCAAGTAAGCATCCTTGTCTTGTTCCAGATAATAGAAGAAATATCTCAATTGTTTTACTTTAATATATCATTAGCTGTAGATTTTTTATATATGACTTTGTTAGATTAAAGCATGTTCTACCTATATCTATTCTTGTATTCTTCAGGGCATTTATCATGAACATATGTAGAAATTTGTGAAATGTAATTTCTATATCTATTGACATGATTGTGTGATTTTTGTCCTATCCATTCTTGTGATTCATTACGTTTAATGATTTGTTTAAATTGAACCAATCATACACATCTAGGATGAAAGAAGATGAAATCAACTTGGTCTTATCATATGATCTTAATGTGTTCGTAATTTTTAAGTAATGTTATATATGAGTACAATGTTTGGTAATCATATTTATTCCACTGTTAGCCTCTCCTATCCCCTTCCTCTCCTGCTGACACTCTTCTTTGAACCGGTCCCTCTCTCATACTTCCATGTTTTCATTACATACAGGTGGCAACAGCTGTGCACTCATGATTACAATTGACTCATCATAACCAGAAAAGAGTCTTTCATCGAACTCCTCCCTATTGTCTGACTTTTATAATCATTCTGCCCTGTCTTATGCTTTTTTATAATCATTATGCCCTTTTTCCTGTGCCTTGGAGGGGGATATATAAATGTTCCACTTAGAGAAGGGCATTCATCAGCAGCTTGCTCTAAGTACTTTGACCAAAGGTGAGCCTCTGTATTAACTATGGCTCACTGAAAATAGAAGCTTCTCCAAGGAAGTCTGACAATAGCAGTAATAAACTGTTATATTTAGGAGGCAGTTTGGCTACATGCCCATTTGGCAAAGTACCAATATTAAGTTCTTCCATAGGGTATTTCACCTCACCATCCATAGGTTTTTGGTCAGCTTTACAGTTCCAAGTATGCATTATTTCTTATAAAATGGTTCACAAATCCAATCAGAAAGCTGTTGGACATACCTGAAACAGTCATACCATTATTGCATTGTTGCTTTGCAGGTCAATAGCCTGTGGAATACACAGCTGAGTAATATCATTAATAGTTTTTCTCCCCAAGCAGGCAGAGCACCTCCAGGCACTGAGAATCCTAGCCACTGGTGAGGAAGCTTCCAGCTCAGCTCCAACTTGATCTGTGTCCCATATTCAAAGTTTATGCTGTCTTCAGCAGCTGGATTGTGATAT
>NW_008356327.1:3388414-3395304 GCF_000622305.1 Nannospalax galili
TGGTGGGCAACTAAGAGTAATGGAAATAATTGGTATTGTTTTGAAGCCTCTGATACGATTTTTGTTTAAAATCTTATGGATTCTAGGAAGAGCATTACTCAGGAAAAAAATCTTAAAAAATTGTATTTTCTAGTTTTCTTATAAAGCAGAAGGTTTATATACGGCATTCTCACGTCACATTAATTTTGGTTAATCCTCTTTTTGACCTCTGCTTTCCTCCATTCTCCTTCCGTTATCCCATTTAAACTTTACCACCCAGTGTTTCTTCCCTCTACATTCATCAGAACTATGTTACCATTGTTTCCATGGGGCTCCCACAAAAATGCTGCTTTTCTGCTCTCCCTTTGTGTAGTTTCTTTGTTGCTTCCTGGCTCCCACATACACTCACTATTAAATATAGAAATCTAAGATTTTGAATTTAGAATTCTTATTTGAGGGAGAGCACTTGATGGCTAGCCAGACTAGCCTACTTATAAGTTTCAGGTCAGTGAAAGACTATTTTGGAAAAAAAAAAAATTGATGAGCATCTGAGGAATGACACCTGAGGTTGTCCACTCAACTATATATGAATATGTATCTGAGTGTTTGCACCATGCGTATATACACACAAACACACACACACACACACACACACACACAGAGAGAGAGAGAGAGAGAGAGAGAGAGAGAGAGAGAGAGAGAACAAATTTGATAATATTTCAGCTATCTCATTGTCATGACTTATTGGCTTTATACTATTTGGAAGTTTTAAGGTTTTACAAGTGTCCTGATGGTGGTGTTAGTCATATTTTTGTGTTTTTCTTTGCTGTGTTTACATCTCTGTTGAAGTGGATGAGTCTTTCAGTTTAAAACTTTCACCTTTGTCCCTCTGTTTTGTTTGCTTTGTTTCCTGTGCATCTTTCTGTAGGGCTGTCTTTACCAGGTTCATGTTTCCTTTTACTATCTAGGGGACAGGAACTGCTTTCCTGATGCTGATTTACAGTAGGAAGCACTTGGGTACTTCCCTTGTATCTCTGATAAGGTTCAGAGACAACGACATCAAAGTACAATGTAGTTTCTAGAACTTTTTAGACCTTAGAAGTAAAATGAAGAAATAATGAGGATAAGAAGAAAAGCAAGTAAATATGAGTGAAAAGGTAAGAATATTGGTTGAAGGTATGAGACTGGACAGAAACTATTATAGATATAGATATATAAAAAAGATTTTCATAGATTTAAGAAAACTAGAGACCCCCATAAAAATCTTCTTGTGAGATTAAAATTATTACACAGTAGCTTAACAAAGTATAAATAAGTAAAACATAGTGAAAAGAGAAAACAAGAAAATAAGCTTTTAAGCAATATAATGAAATAGAAGATATCATGCCCTAGCATCTTTTCCTCATTGAGATGATATGGTTCTTCTCTTCCCATTAAATTGTCTCTTGGATCAGTGTGTATGGTTGAAGGGAAGGTAACTATGATTATTAGCATTCAGACAAGTAAAGTCAGTGTGCCCTTCTGAGTACAAGAATTTATGTGAGTGTGGATTAGTTTCTGTCAGAATTTATGGCCCGAGTGACCCTACTGTCCCTTGTCACTCTTCCTGATCTTCCATGTTACAGTCTTGATTTGGAAAATTAGAGATCACACTTTCCACAGGCACAGCTTTGTGTTATATAGGCTGTGAAGGGATACAGGAGGCCAGCACACACAAGTATCATTATGTAGGCAGAACACTACCCTGGGTTCCACAGTATACATCTGGTGATCTCTTGTGACTGGAAATGGTGGGTAAGAAGGAGTCAGTTTCTCTGGATGACTAATTCTGGTTCACATTCTCTGGCCAGTCTTATGCCCATCTCAAGCTTTTACTGGTTTAGTTCATTCATTGAAATGGCTAATCTTCATTGTCAACTTGAAACACCTGGGAAGAAGGAACCTCAATTGAGGAATTTCCTCTATTAGATTGGTATGTCTATTATTTACTTTTCTGTTGCTGTGATAGAAACAATGACTGAAGCAACTTATAAAAAGAAAAGTTTATCTGAGCTTATGGCTCCAGGGGACTTACAGTCTGTCATTGCAGGGAGGCATGGTGGCCAGAAGTGGCTGGAGCAGAAGCAGAAACTAAACTCTACATCTTTAAGCAGGCACAGGAAGCAAGAGTGCATCTTGAGATCTGGGAAGGCTTAAGAACTCTCTAAGCCTGCCCCCAGTGACATGCTTCCTCAAGGGTAGCCATACCTTCTAAGACCTCTCAAAACGGCACCACCAAATAGGGACAAAATGTCCAAATACTTGGAGCCTATGGGAGACATTTTCATTCAAACCGCCACAGTATGTGAACATGTCTATGGGGGCATTTTCTTGACTGCTAATTGATGGAGGAAGGTCTAGACTACTTTATGTAATGCTGTCCACAGACAGGTGATTCTGGGCTGCATAACATAGCTTGCTAAAAAAAACCAGAAAGATAGAAAAAAGAAAAAAAAAAGCTTGCTAATTGACTCACACCCTAGAGCATTTGTGGAATATGAATTAGACTTGTTAGGTCTTCAAGAAATAATAGAGGACATGAAGGAGGACAAGGTCAAGAGCTTGGGGTAGATATGGGAAGAGATGGAGAGGTCTATGATCACAAAATACATGGCATTAGCTTATCAAGAAATAACAAAAATACTAATTTTATAAAATCAAACCTTGCTGATCAGAAGTGGTGAGCAAGTCAGTATGCAGCTTTTCCCCATGGTTCCTGCCTCTGCTCCTGCTTGAGTTCCTGCCCTGACTTCCCTCATTGATGGACCTTTCCCTTGAAAGCTGCTTTTGGTCATGGTGTTTATCAACCAAACAAAACAAATCAGAAAACTCTACATGTTTGTGTCGCAATCGCTCAGACCTTCTCTGTCTGAATCTCTTGGTGCTGCTTCTGTGCACACTTTATCGGTGGAGAGAGTTAAGGTTGGTGCAACAACTACTTGATTCCAGCCGGGTGCCAATATCAGGGAGCTCCCTTCAAGTTATGGAAGAAGTTTGCTGGCATAGAATTAATGCTGGTTGGCGAGGGTGGAGTTAGCCAGAATGCCTTGGCACAATGGGAAGCAGTCCAAGTCCTTTTCTTAACAACATTCATCCTCTTGCTCAGACACAGCTTCTAGTCCAAAATCTTACTTGGAAACAGGGAAGGTGCTTTCTGGGAGCTTAGCTGAAGCCATGTACTTGTATAAAACTGAACTTTCAAGTGAGTACCTTCACAGCACTTTTAAGGAGCTGGAGAGATAAGTTAAAAAAAAAAGATCTAACTTTGGTTCTCAGCATTCTGGCCTCCACTTACACAAAATTTAAAATAATTCTTTAAAAAAAAAGATTTCTTTTTTTGTGCCCTCTGAGGCTAAAAGAGGGTATGGAGTTCCCTGGAGCTGGAGTTGCTGGCGGTGCACTTAACTGTTAGGAGGAGTACTCAGCTCCTTTGAAAGAATAGCAAGCATTCTTAACCACGAAGCCATCTCCACAGCCCAATAAATCTTTAAGCACTTTCAAGATACAAGTATCAACAGTGAGGGAAGAAGGAACATTCTAGTTTTATGAGATCATTTTGCGGATAGTTTGTAGTTTCCTCTGAATCTTCTCCCACATTGCTTTAAAAGGGAAGGTTCTTAACATTCCCTCTCAACTTCCCTGTCTTCCAGGAATTAAAGTCCTGAGCCTGGCCTTCCATTGCGCTCCTTTTTCTGTTTCTGTTCAGGCTCATCTCAGCACATTCTGCAAGCCAAACTCAGTAAGCTGCTTACTGCCTTCTATGTGCATTTAATGTGTTCTCTCTGCTGGAAACATGATGAGCAGGATCCCATAGAACAAGACTGGACACCCGCACAGAAGCTGTGTGAGCTGGTAAAGCAGGCCTTGCAGCTTTCCTCTCCTTGTCTCCCTAAATTGAACAGCACTGCTGTAGTTATGTATGTGTTCATCTCCTCCATGAAGCTGTACATTCCTCAAAGGGCAGACCATGCTATGTGGCATTCTAAGGCCTGGATAGAACAAATGTTTACAAAAGGTGAATGACTGAACTACAAGGAAGAGAACTGTGCCTAAGATTTCAAAGCAGAGATGAATGAGAGCATTAAAGACTGAACATTCATGGAGTCTGGAGAGATGGCTTAGCAGTTAAAAGGACTGGCTGTTCTTACAGAGGACTGGGGTTCATTCCAGTGCACTGATCTACATGCAGGCAATACACTCATACACATAAAAAATAAAAATAATAATGAAGTGTTTTAAAGAATAAACATTCAGATACCTGAGTATTTTATCGAGGCAATTAATCTAACTTTCCTTGCAAAATTACTTTTCCCGTGCTAGGTATGAAGCCCTACACTGAGATGATGTTGGTGTTATTTATGCTGTAGTGGTTAGAACAGATCAGTATTTTGTTTTTTCCCTTTTTATTTTATTTTATATTTTATTAAAGGATAGTTTTAATGTATTTACAGAACAAATTTGAAGCATCATACAGATTTCATGATACACACAGTTAAATCATAGGATAATGTAATTTATAAGGAAGTGAATAAATTTCTCTGGGAATACTGAATTTACAAAGCATTTCATGCAGAACATCTCAAATAATCTTGATCATCTTTATACCTGTATCCCCACTGGCACCCTTCCATAGGCCCCCACTGGTGCCCATACACTCTGTCATCCCTGTTAAGGCTCACTGTGTTGTCAGTATCCCCAGACATTCCCCAGTGCAAGTCCATCCACTGTGTCTAGTCAGCCTATCTAGTGTCCCTTGTTTTAAGAATATCAGCTCTTTTTCATCTAGTAGCAATCAGTTGCCAACATTGGGTCTGCTATTCATTTTTCCAGTTCTATTCTGAGTTTTTGTCTGCCTGAGTTTGCGTGGGACTTGTGTATGCTGACACCATTGCTATAGAATCATATAAGTGGGTTCCGAGGAGCTTGTAAGACTCTTTCCTTCCATATGATCATGCACCTCCTTCCGGCTCTTACAGTCTGTCTTCCCCCTCTTCCTTGATGACCCCTGAGCCTTGGGTAGGTGAAGTTTAATAAAGGGGTCCTGTCTGAGCACCATTATTCAGCAGACTCTCGATGTCTAAACTTTGGCCATTTGTGATCTTTTGTATTCCTGACCCTCCACTGCAAGAGGAAACTTCATTATGGAGAACTGAGAGATTTATTATTGTCCTCTTCTTTATCCCTGTTCTGTGTTTCATGAGCCTTAGGTATAGAGGTTGCATTATATATGTGTCACTTAGGCCTGGGCAATTCGTAGAAAATGTCCATGTGTGACCAGTTGTGGTATTTGGTAACAGTCTCTGACTGGTACAAAATGAGTTTCTTTGCTGAGTGGTGACGTAGATACATATTTTGCACATAGTAAGAAATCACATTAGCCTAGTGAGGTGACAGTCTTGGGGTTTTCTCTAAGATCTATGACCACTCCAGCCATGTGAATTAGGTTATGTTTACAGCACCATACTTGAGTTTCCTCCCCTTGAGTGGGCTTAGAGTCTAATTATATAGCTGTTGATTGTCCCCAAGTTAAAAGTGCCAATGACATATACTGTGCTGGCCATGAAGATGGTTATTTGGTCTTGAAGCTTATGTTGGATCATCCATTTATGTTTTCCCTTGGCACCTTCATAATGCTCTCTAAAGCTAAGAATGGCAGCCTGCAGGGGAAGTGGTTGCAGGTCAGTTGCAGTTCTATTGCTCCAAATCCAGTGTGAGAAGCATGTTCTGTCTCTGGCAATAGGGTCTTACCTTCAAGTTCTAGGAGGCCATCAAGGGCTGTGGCAATAGGCCGAGTAATTTTGGGAGTCTCTTATACCACCCTAGCCAAAAACTCAAAGGAAGGTATCTCCTGTCTGGCACTGTTTATTGTTAAGTAGACTTTACCTATGTACACAGAGTCATGTAGAGATGATGTATTTATAATTTGTCACTAGGTTGTTGGACTAATATGCTTCCCTATGACTTTTTAGACTAGCTGGACATTGTTTATCTCTCCTTTCTCTCTCATTGTCTAACCCCTCCACTATTATTTCTTCATTTAAAGAGTCTTCCTCCTCTTAAGTAGGAGGTTAACGTCTGTTCAAAATCTTCCATATCTTGGTGTTTACAGATATGTCTACTTCTTGACAGTTGAAGAACATTCAGGTAGGTTATTTTTTCCCCTACATACTAGCAAGGTTTACTATTTGTCAACTTTTTCTATTTTTAGTTTCTATATATTGTACTCAAATAGTGCTGATATTAAACTGTAAGTTTGAACAAACAATGAAATTATTGGGTTCACATCTGCAAAGGAAGTACTCAGTGCTTTCACTCAAACACAATAGATAGATATTTGAACAAACATGATCTCCTTATACAATCAGTTCTTTAAATTCACAGCGGTGATATAGTTTTGTGTGACTTTCCAATGCAAACGATCACAGTGTATAGTCCCTGCTTCTGTAAACCAGGGATTTTTCTCACCGTGATTTCCTATCTTCAGCAGTGATTATAATCATTCTGTGTCAGCTCAAAGCTGACAACATTATTCCAAAGGGCTGCAATCTATCTAAAGAAAATATTGATAACTAGTCAGGAAATTCAAAGTGGACTTGTTTTCTCAGGTAAAAAAGAGACAAAAAAAGATGGGTTTCTCTTTTTGCCCACTGACACACACACAAAAAACCCACAAGAAAAAGTGAATCTTTAAAAAAAATATTTATTTAATAACCACATGATTAGAAGCATTTCATTATAACAGCATTGGCATATTCAATAACAATTTCCAAAGTAAAAAAGATGCATGTCTTTCAAAATTGGTCATAAATTTTTAGGTTTACAGTTGAATTAATATAGTTATACAATATTGTGCTCAGTATAAACCCTATAAG